>NW_006399760.1:13975758-14002280 GCF_000299155.1 Elephantulus edwardii | reverse complement strand
ATATATTAGAATAATGATATACGTTATATACAAAGCCTTTAAAAATTAATTTAGCCAATTATTAGTATAAAAATTGTCCATCTTAGAAAGTGAACAAGCTCACTTTATGCCATTGTATTCCATCATACTTTAAAAGATTTTTAAAATATTTTCAGTAAAAGAAACTCAATAAAGCTTATATTCCAGTTTCAATCACCTACATAACAAAATCACATTTTCAACATTTTTACCAAGTGGGTATTAACATACTTTTAATTTACAGAGTTTATCAAGTTTTATCATTGTTTATACACAAGGAAGTTTAATCTAAAACTAATTTTGCCTATGGTAACAAAAGAAATTTTAGCATCTAATTGAAGCAAACATGGTAATTCAAGAATCCAGTGTAATATGGTCAAGGTAGAAAGAAATGTGAATGGTACCTATTGTACTCATTTTGACCAGAATTTTTGCAGTGAATGTGTAAATTTTACATACATCTGCACATCAGTGTTCTGAATTTGCATGAATCTGCATTGAGTGGTAAAGTGTGTCTTATAAACTAAATTTGGGTCTTTAAGAATGCATTAAAATTTATCATTTTTCTAACTGAAAAGAGTTGACTGCTGTGAAAACAATGTTGATATTACAAGGAGTCATTAGGATTGGTAACAATTACCACAAGATTCTCTTCCTTATGGATGGAATTCTCAACTGGATCATTAGCGTAGTGTGGTCCACACATTCCCTCATGACTACAGTGATTCTATGTGAATAGTTCTATGTAAAGAAATTCTCCTGGAAATAGTGGATGCTGAGTGTTCCATATATTTTATTTTTTATATACTGACTGATACAGACTTTTAAAAAACTAAAAAAGAATAAAGCCAAAATAATTGGGGTAGCATATAAAAACTAGCTATGATACCAGCTAGCTTTCCTGAAAATTGCTAGATTAGCATACATCAAACAGTTAAAGCATACTTCTAAAGAGTGTCAAGGTACAGTTCTACCAGTGTGAGGACTAGAAGTGCCAGTTTTTTTGATCTATCACCTTGAATTTCATCACAATACCAGTGACTTTTCATGATTCTGCTTCTTTTTCTACTTCTTCAGACATTGCAAAGACAGTTTGTGTAACAAATTCATACATTATATCATTGATCAAAGAATATACATACTCAAGTTTTTCCACTTTTTAAAAATTGTGATTTGAGTGAAAGTTTACAAAGCTTGGTGTTTAGTTTTATTTTTCTAGTCAAGCATTCAGGTGCATTTGGTTTTCCAACACCAATCACAATATACTCTATGAGTAAATCTGAATTTATTCCACACATTGTCATTCTATTTGCCTATCATAATAAATTTTATATTAATATAATTTATTTATACATGTCCTTCAGCAAAGTGTTCTGTTGTACACAACATAACAACAACATAACAACAGTAAAGTGGTTTTCAAAAAACTCAGTAATGGATATAAAATGTCTGCTTGTGTGTATGTGGAAATCATCCATTTCCTCCTCTTTGGCTCTGGTTGTTGGTGCATATATTTGAATGATAGTGGTATTCACTGGACTTCCTTGTATGTGTATGGATATTATTGTGTCGCTCACCACATTATATTTCAGGATGGATCTAGAAATGACTTTTTTAAATTATGAAACCAACCCCATTCTTTCTCACCTTTTCATCCCTGGCATAGTAAATCATATGATCATCTGATTCAAAGTATTCCATGCCAAGCCATCTCATTTCACCAATAGCTAGTATGTCAATATTTATGCTTTCCATTTATTTCTTAACAATATCCAATTTTCCTACATTCATGCTTCTCACATTCCACGTTCCAATCACTAGTGTCTGCTTACAGCTGTTCCTCCTTCTCTGCGTTTCCATTTCTAAGATCTCAGTTTCAATTGCCATGTCTGCTAGTCCAAGTGATAGTCCAAGTGTGCTCTACTGTATATAGGGTTTTCAAAGCCCTGTAATTTTGGAAGTGGATGGCCAATCTTTCTCCCTAGTCTGTCTTAATTTTTTTTAATATATATATGTAATAGTATCTGACAGACAAGAGCAGATGAAAGACATTTACCCAGTTAGAAAAATGACCAATATTCAATGTTGCTGCCCACCCCTACTACATGTTTGTTTGTGGGTTTGTTTTTTTGAGGTTTTTGTTTGTTTGTTTGTTTTATTCACCCTTTCCCTACCCTACCACCAACACTTCATGTTTTGCTTACACTGTTCAACACCCATCTCCCATTGACCAGACGCTGATGTGACGGCCTAAGTCTCAAGCCATCAGGATTTTTGTGATTCTGAACATATCGTGCTGCTCTCAGTCTCTTATGATACAGCCAGTATGACTTCAATTTAAATTTGTTAAGTACAACTGTCATGTACAACTTCTTTTCCTTGACGGTTATGAGAAAAAGTCCTTGTTTTGAAACTTCCACTCCAGGATTGACTTCTTATGGGTTAATTTTTGTGTGTATTTGCACATATACAACATATGCAAACACTTTGTGTGGATAATTGTGTATCTTTATGTACATTCACACACATATATGCATATATGCAAATGTGCATATATGTGTGAGTATGTTCCAATATGTTATTCACGGGATCACTATGAATTGTATTTCACTCTACAGCATCTTATAACAACCACATTTGCTGATAGGGCCATCAAGTCAAATAGGACTCATTGTGATGTTAGGAACAACAGGTCTAAATATTACCTTAACCTGTGCCATCCTTATCATCTCTTTCTTGCTCAAGCCCATTGTGGAGTCACTGTAGCAAGCCATCTCATTGAAAGTCTTCCTCTCTTCTTTTTCTTCTGAGAATATGCCCAAAGTGAAGGGAAAAGAGTTCCAACATCCTTGCCTTTATGGAGCATTCTGGTTACACGTCTTTCAAGACAGTTCTTTTGGCAAATTGTAGTCTATTTAATATTCTCTACCACCACCACAATTGAAAGGCATCAATTCTTCTTTGGCCTTCTTTATTCACTGTGCAATTTTCAGAGGTCTAGGAAGTAATTGAAAAGACCATGGCCTCAGTCAGGAACATCTTAGTTTTTAAAATGCAATCATCACTCTTTAGCACTTGGGAGAGGTCCTTAACAAATGTAACATATCCTTTGATTTCTTGACTATTGTGGACATTGATTGTGAATCTAAGTACTGAAATAATGAACAAATGCAATCTTTTCTCCATCTGTCATTATTTTTGTCTATTGGTCCAGTAGTAAGGATATTTATTTTGAATGTTGAGATGAAATCCATATTGAAGGCTGTGGGGTGGTTTTTGTTTGTTTGTTTGTTTTTTGTTTTGTTTTGTTTTGTGGGTTTTTTTGTTTGTTTGGTTGGTTGGTTTTTTTAATCTCCTTGAGAAACAGAACCACATGGCATGTAGATAGATACATGTTATCACCTGCCATTAGATCATATCCAACTCATGGTAATTCTATATACATCAAAATAAAACATTCTTCTTTGCCCTATTTCTTCATTATTAGCTGTGGAAAAGACCATTGTGATCTGTTGTGCTTTTATCAGATGATTTTTGGAAATAGATCACAAGCCTTTTTTTTTAGCCCAAGTTAGTGTGGAATCTCCACTGAAACTTTTTCAACATCACAACAAAACAGAAGCTTCCTCTGACATATTGATGGTCACTGCATGAAGTATATTGTGTGAGAATCAAGTCTAATCTCCTTCATGTGGACAAGTAATTATACTCACATTTACATATATATATACGTATAGGTAAGCTCTATATCTATAATATATTCTTTCATTCATTACACATTTATCTAGGTGCAAATTCTTTAGTGCTTAGTACTGAGATAAGTTAATACCCATTTATCATTACCTAGAAAGTTAACTTTGAGAATGTGCTCTTAGAAACCCAAGTAGGAGGATGAACTTGTCATCTCCTTATTAACATCTGATGACTAGCAAAATTCTTAGCTATGAGATACTCTCACTTCTGAAATGACTTGCCTCTGGAAACTCTATGAACTTGGAGAAATGATGAAAGTTATACAAATGCTCAGGTCTTTTGTTCACAGGGTCGCTGTGAGTCCTCTACCACTCGATAGCACTTAAAAACAATAAAACACATCTAAAAATTTCCCCAACAGAGTGAAAAGGAAAGCCACAGAGCGGTAAAAAAATATTTAATAGTGATATATGATTGGGTATTATAGTTATGGCAAGAGTCCAGAATAAAGGTTGCATAGTGGAGCATACTCGGGGTGGGGGAGGAGGGGCATTGTATATCCATGAAGGAATTTTTCTTTTACTTTTCAAAGAGAATAGTGAACTGGGGGAGGGGCGGGGCAGGGAGAAAAATGCAACAATGAATGGGTGGAAATCCAAAATCTCTGTAAATGTTCATTAAAATTAATTTTAAAAAACCCAAAACAATAACAGCAAAAACAACAACATAGAGAGAGCTCTGTTGTCCCAGTGGATAGAAAGTTATGCTACCAAGCCAAAACTGGGTGATTTTAATCTGTGGCCCTCAGTCCTGGTTTTAATTGTTTTTGGTCAAACATTTTTCTAAGATGTATAGCACTGGTGTATCCATTTGCACTACAGAGACAACTCATGGTTGTTGTGATGCTAACCACTATGACACTGATGTGCCAAACGGAATAATGGTTACCCATGGTGGACAATGTTTGGTGGAGCTTCCCAATTAAAACAAGTTAGGAAGCAGAAGGGGCATCCACTTTTGAAATGGCTTGCTTCCAGAAACTCTATGAACGTGGAGAAAAGATGAAAGTTATACAAGTGTTCAGGTCTTTTGTTCATAGGGTTTCTATGAGTTGTCTACGACTTGATGGCACTTAACAACAACAACAACATGAGATAGCTCACAAGCACTACTTATAATTCCAACAGTTTAACTTCATTATTTTACATCTCCAATCCAACTTGGTCTTCAAGAAGACTCCTTTTAAATATAAACACAAAGAACTATTATTACACTTACTCCATAACATTTTCACAATGGTCTAACCACAGATAACTGACTCTGTGATAGTAGGATGCCAAAGGGAGGAGAGGAGCGAATGACCACCAAGTTAAAAATTCGTTTCCCTTATAGAATAGCCTGAGTTTGACTGTGAGCACCCAAAACACTAGTAAGATGTCCTCCATTAAAAAATGTAACTAAATCATTATGTTGTTGTTGTTGTATGCTGTCTAGTCAGAATTGATCCATAGTCGACCCTTCAGTGGGTATTGAAAACATATTTCAAGAGAAAAGATTGTCCATCCTTGTATTGTGGAGCAGCTGATGGATTCGAACCATGCACCTTTGGGATTATAGTACAGCTTCTTATCACTAGAGCTCATAATGAAGCATGTTTGAAATGTTTATCTTGGAAAAAAGTGGTTTAATTATATTTTAATATTAAATCGGAGTGACATTAAACTTCTTTGGTTAACATCACAAAGATCCAACCATAGGGTAACAAAAACCTGTGATACTAGGATACCATGAGGAGGAAACAAATTTAGTGTGAGAGGAGATTAAATTCTGAGTAGAGAATTTAGTACAGGGATACTTCTGGCTCTTCCTAGAGAACTATTAGAAAACTTATTACATGGACATTGCTAGGTGTCCTCCTTAAGGTCTGAGTAAGATCTGCCACCAGCAGAGCTAGAATTGGCATTTACAGAGGAAGTAAAGGAGGCCAAGAGCAGATCACAAGACTGTGAATAAGGTAGGCAGTGCATAAAAGTCACTGTGAAGAAAACAATAAAGTCATAGAAACGGGTGTTTAAGCAGCATGTTACGTGGGAGTTGGAGAAAAGGGTCCCCTTTCTTGGTCAGAAACCAAACTAAACACTTTTTGAAGGCCAATTAAGTCATCTGATGTGAAGCAATTGTTGCTGCTTTGAGAGAGGGTGTGTTTTGCCCTTTTTATTCGTAGTGTGGTTTATATTCTTTATCTTCTAATTAGAAATAATAAAATAAGGTTGAATTAAAACTTTAGCTTCCAAGTACAGCAGTGTTCAGTGTCTATGGTGACTCAGTTTTCATACATGTCTCTTTGAATTGGACTAGCTACATTTTCTTTAATTTTCTCATTGCCTTTTTTTTTTATTATTCTCTAAGAGAACAAAGTGGTAATCTTAGAGAGTATTGCATGTAAAATGGTAATAGACTCTGAATAATCAAAAGGAAGCCTAACAACTCATTCCATTACTTTGGAAAGGTCTTCATTAATAGAGCTATTGTCAGAGATTTGAGAATTAGTTTATTCCCCAGAATTATGTATGAATACAAGCATATGAAAATTAGTCATTATGCATCCATAGACTGTTCAAAATTTCCATACCTTTTCCTGGAACAGAGTTATATTTTTAAAGTTGGAAAATATGACATTTTTATTAAAAAGATGTTTTATTAATTAGAGCCATTTAAGTATGTGCTTTTTCGCCCCTTATATTTCATTTCACTTTGATTTCATGTCACCATAGTTTAGGGACTCCATAAAAGACATGTCTAAAAAAATATGTTAATATTTTCCCTCTGACTTTAAAGTTTCAGATTCTAATTACAGGCATTTTAAAAGTAAAATAATATTCACAATCTTACACTTTGAGAATATATTTATTAATATTTTGATACATTTCTCTCAAATATTTAAACATCATGCTGAGTAATTTTTAACCAGTGGCTATTATATATGAGATTTATGGCTTTATATTCTTATTTATCTGATTTTTAGATATATTTTTTGCCATAAATTTTAATTATCAGATTAGTTTAGTTCACCCAATTGTCATGTTTATAATTAAACTTGGTCTTTATTTTTGTCTCCAGTGATTCTTTATTATAAACAATTTTATTAACTGGTGCTATGCAAGAGAAAATATTAACATATTTTTTAGAGATGTCTTTTATGAAGACCTTCAACCAGTGACTGCTGCAATGGGCTCTAGTGTGTCAGAAAGCGTGAGGAGGGCACAGGATAGGACAGGGTTCAGCTCTGTTATTCATAGGGCCATACTAAGTGTCATATTCAATCCATGGCATTTAACAACAGTGGGTGGCTATAAAGACTATGATTATTTTCTCACAATTTGAGAGGTGATCAGTCCAAATCCCAGCTGCTTCTAGCTCTGGTTGTTCCTTGATGGTCTTTGACATTCCTTGTGGTCCAACATTTCCTAATCATCCTTTTCCAAGTCTGTGTCTCTGTACCTATTCTGCTTTTTTCATAACTCCAAAGTGATTAGATTTATGAACCAAACCCATCCTCTAACTCTCAAATGTTAACAAAAAGTTGCTTTAAATGTTTTTATTAACTCTAAGTAATAGTGATAAAATCCTACCTGGTCCTGTGTCAGCTTCACTATTGTTACTGTGCTTTATCTCATACATAATAGGAGTCACGGTGTCAATTCATCTCACTGAGAGTCTTCTTTATTTATTTATTTAATTTTTAATCAAAGGGGTGGAACTTGCTCAGCATTTCTTAAGCTGAAGAACCTGAAGAACAAATTCAAGCCTCGAGTTGCAGTACTTAAGGATGTTTTGGGCAGAATAAGATTATACAGAGTCATTATACCAAAAAGAATTGGCAGACACAGAAGAAATTCATGAAACAACTTATGAGCAAGAACCTGTGGTGATGAAGGAAGAAGTTCAAGCTGCTCTGAGAGGATTGTCAAAACACAAGACTCCAGGAATTGATGGCATACCAATTGACATATTTCAACAAACAGATGCTGCCCTGGATGTGCTCACCAAGTTGTGTCAAGAAATCTGGAGGACAACCACCTGGCCAACTGGCTGGAAGAGATCTATATTTGTTCCCATTCCAAAGATAGGTGACCTGACAGAATGTTGGAATTATTGAAAAATATCATTGATATGACATGCAAGCAAGATTCTGCTGAAGATTACCCCAAAACGACTGGAACAGCACATCAACAGAAAACTGTCTGAAGTGAAAACTGGGTTTAGAAGAGACCATGGTACTAGAGATATTATAGCTAATGTCAAATGGATCTTAGCTGAAAGCAGGGAATACCAGAAGAATGTCTATACATGTTTCATTACCTATGCAAAGGCTGTGTGGATCACAAAATACTGTGACTAACTTTGAGAAGAATGTGAATCCCAGAACCCTTGATTGTGCTTATGTGAAACCTATACTTGTACCAGGAGGCAGCTGTCAGAACAGAGCAAGGAAAAACTGCATGGTTCAAAATTGGGAAGGGTGTATGTGAGGGATATATCCTATCTCCATACCTTTTTAATCTATATGTGGAACAGGGAGGTTGGGCTCTATGTGGAGAAATGTGGCACCAAGATTGGAGGTAGACTCATCAACAACCTGTGTTACACAAATGACACAACCCTGCTTGCTGAGGAAGACTTGAAGACTTGCTGCAGAAGCTCAAGGGCTGCAGCCTTCAATATGGATTGAAGCTCAAAATCATGAAAACAAAGACTCTCACCACTGGGCCAATTGGCAGCATTATGATAGATGGTGAAGAGACTGAGATTGTTAATAGTGTTAATTTGCTTGGCTCCATAATCAATACTCTTGGTACCAGCGGTCAGGAAATCAAGAGACGAATTGCATTAGGAAAGTCAGCTATGAGGGATCTTTCAAGAGTACTGAAGAGCAACGATGTCAGTCTGGAGACTTAGGCCATGATTTTTGTAAGTACTTTCTATGCATCGGAGAGCTAGACAATATCTAAGGATGATAGAAGGAAAATTGATGCCTTTGAGCTGTGGTGCCGGAGAAGAGTGTTGAATATATCATTAACTGCTAGGAAAACAAACAAGTTCATCCTAGAGAGAGTGAGACCAGATTGCTCCTTGGAGGCATTGGAAGGCAGAATTGATCCTTGAAGAGGGACGTCATTCTTGGAAAGGTGGAGGGACAGCACAAGAGAGGAAGACCCTCGATGAAATGTATTGATTCAATGACTGGGGTGATGGGAGTAGGTGTGTCAGAGACAATAAGATTGGCACAGTATAGAGCCAGGTTTAGGGCTATTGTACATAGCCTGCTACCTGTGAGTCGCAGGTGACTCAAAGGCACAAAACAACAACAACTACTACTACTTTGTCTATCATGAGATCCTTATCCAGGGATTGAAATTTCTTGATAAAATATCCAAACTTTCTTAGACAAAAATTTTACCATCCTTACTTTCAGAGATCCTTCTGGGTATAATTCTTCTGATACACATCTGTTTGTCCTTTTGGAAGGCCGTGGTTATTGAATATTTTTTGCCAATACCAAAATTCAAAAGCATCATTTTTTAAAATCTTTTGTGTTTTCCAGCTTTCCTATTATATGAAGTGATTTTAAAATGCTCTACATTGCATCAGACATAATTTAGTTCTGAAATTAGTACCCTTACTCTAGCTCATTGCAAAGCATAAAAAATTTAATTTTTTGACTGTTAAATGCTGTCTAATGATTGTGTATCAAAGTAAAATTATTGAATTTATTTTATTTTCTCTATCATGATGTAGTCATATAATTGTGAGATTTTGAAGGGTTGGTTTTGAGGGATAATCCAATCTGAAGTTTGCTGTTGTGGTGCGTTGTCAACTTGGGGTAGACTCATAGCTGATCTTCTAGTGGATTTTCAGAGACAGTAAATCACACTGGAAGAGATAGTCGATGCTTCTCCCGTGGAGCAACTGGTGGATTAGAATTGACTACTTTTGGCATTGTGATGCTGCTTCTACTGGTGGATTAGAATTGACTACTTTTGGCATTGTGATGCTGCTTCTCAGGAGTAGGTCACTATAGTTCTCTATACTGAAGGACTAGAGTATATAATCTTCATTTGTAAATGCTTTGAGTGTCTTTTTCAGCAAGTAAGCTGTGCCATTTATGAATAACAAGTTATGAATGAGTCATCATTTAGCCTTAAAGTTACATCCATCTTTATACAGTCCAGTTTCTTGGATTATTTGCTGAGCATCCAGATTGAATAAACTGTTGAAAGTCTATAGCCCTGAAACATACACATACTCATTTTAAACCATGCCAAATTCTAACTGCTGCATTTGGTCTTAATATGTTCTTTATGAGCATTGTTCTGAAATCCTTGTTCTTCTGACGTTATCCCTAATTTTTTATGATCTATAGAACTGAATGTTTTTGCATAATTGGCAAAATACAGATAATCTTTCTGATTCTGATGCCAATTATTATATCTCTTACTTAATATTTTCTTCTACATGATACTAATATTCCTGGAATATTTTCTGTCCAAGTACTATGTCAACCATCTTCAGTAAAATTGTACTTGAATCTGATCTTAATGATACTTTTCTATAATTTTTACATACCTTTGGATAATGTTTCTTTGAAATGAGTGCAGATATGTATTTCTTCCAATCATTGGCAAGATATCTGCCTTCCAAATTTCTTGATGAAAATGAGTGACTGCTACATTTGTTGGTTGAATTATTTCAGCAGGTGTTCTATCACTGGAGTCTGTTTTTCACCAAAGTTTTCAATGTAGATTTGACTTCATTCTTCAGTATCATTGATTCTTCATTATATGACACTTCTTGAAATGATTCTATTCCAACCAGCTGTTTCAGTACCATTACTGTGAATTCTTGACTTCTTTTATTGATGCTACCTGTACATTATGATATGTTGTTGTTGTTATGTGATGTCAAGTCGCTTGCAACTCATAAGTAGCAGGCTATGTACAATAGCCTTAAACCCTGCTCTATCCTGTGCCAATTACACTGCCTCTGACACACCCATCTCGATTACCCCAGTCACTGATTCAATCTACCTCACAGAGGGTCTTCCCCTCCTGTGCTGTCCCTCCACCTTCCCAAGCATGATGTCCCTCTCCAAGGACCTGTCCCTCCTTACAACATATCCAAAGTATGTCCAATGAAGCCCCAGAATCCTTGCCTCCAAGGAGTAGCCTGGCTTAACCCTCTCCAGGATAAATCTGTTTGTTTTCTTGGCAGTCCATGGTACATTCAATACTCTTCTCCAGCACCACAGCTCAAAGGCATCAATTCTCCTATCCTCCCTAGTCATTGTCCAACTCTCTGATGCTTAACAAGTGATTGCAAAGACCATGGCCTGTATCAGACGCATCTTAGTCTCCAGAGACACACCATTGCTCTTGAGTACTTTAGAGAGGTCCCTAACAGCAGACTTTCCCATCGCAATGTTTTTAGATTTCCTGGCTGCTGGTGCCAAGAGTGTTGACTGTAGAGCCAAGCAAACTGAAGCTGTGAACAATCTCAATCTCTTCGCCATCCATCCTGATTGTCTTTTAAATCCCTCACTTTGCATCCTAAAACAGAGTTGCATGTTGTGTTGTTGTTGATTGCCTTCAAGTCGAACACAATTCATAGCGACCTTATAAACAAAAGGCCTAAAGCCCCTCTACAATTATCAACATTTATCAAAGTTCATAGAGTTTCTGGAGATGTGTTGTTTAGGAAGCAGATTCCACTCCTGCTTCCAAACCTGTCATAGAATGTTATTGGTTGAATCACCTGCGATGCATAATGACCCTATAAACAGCAGCAGCTCTGAACCCTTTCCTGTCCTGAGCCAGTCTCCTTAATTCTGACACACCAACCCCCATTATCTCAGTTACTATATCAATCCATCTCATCCAGGGTCTTCCTCTCCTCTGCTGCCCATCCACACTTCTGAGCATGATGTTCTTCTCCAAGGACTAATCTCTCCTGACTACGTAAGTGAGGCAGAGCTTCAAAATTCCAGCCTCCAAGGAGAAACTTGGTTTCATCCTTCCTAAGACAGACCTGTTTGCTTTCTTGGCAGTCCATGGTATGTTCAAGATTCTTCTCCAGCACCACAACTCAAAGGTATCTATTCTTTTTCTGTCATCCTTAGTAATTATCCAACTTTCTGAAGCATAACAAGTAATTGAGAAAACCATGGCCTGGATTAGGTGCACCTTTGTATCAGACTGGCATCATTGCTCTTCAGCACTCTGGAGAGGTTCATGACAGCAGATTTCCGCAATGCAATTCATCTTTTGACTTCCTGACTGCTGGTATTAAGAGTGTTGATTGTGGATCCAAACGAGCTGTAATTGCTAACAATCTCAATCTCTTCTCCATCTATTATGGGGCTGCCAATTGGCCCTTTGGTGAGAATCTTTAACTTATTCATGTTGACCTTTAATCCATATTGAAGACTACAGTCCTTGACCTTTTGCAGCAAATGTTTCACGTCTTTCTCAGTTTCAGGAAGCAAGGTTGTATCATCTGCATATCGTAAGTTGTTAATGAGTCCCCCTCCAATCTTGATCCTGCAGTCCTACTCATAAATCCCTGCTTCCCGAATGATCTGTACTGCATACTTAACTTGAAAGGTTAAGGGGACAAGATGCATTCCTGACACAGTCCTTTGTTGATTTTTACCTATGCAGTGTTTTCTTTCTCTGATCTGAGGATTACTTCTTGGTCCAAGTATAGGTTTCATGTAAGCACAATCACGTGTTCTGAGATTCCAGTTTTACTCAAAGTTAGCCACAATTTCTTGTGATCCTAACAGTCAAATGTCTTTGCATAGTCAACGAAACACAGATAGGAATTCTTCTGGTACTCTCTGCCTTCTGCCACAATTCATCTGACATTGGCAATAACGACCCTAGCACCACTTCTAAACCCAGCATATATTTCTGGTAGCTCTCTGTCGATGTACTGTTCAAGTCATTTCTAGATAATCTTCAGAAGGATTTTGCTAGTGTGCAATATTAGTGATACTGCATAGAAATTTAGCGTTAGTTGCTGTTTTTTTTTAAATTTAATAATAGCCATATTAACTTGTTTTCTTTGTGTGTGTATGGATACTGTCCTATTACTGATAGCATTATAACTTTGGATAGATTTAATTTTTTTAAAGTCTTCTTCCAATATTTTGTACCATTTATGAATAAAATCTTATTTTAATTATGATTTTAATGTACATTTACAGAGAAGTTAGATTCTCATTCATTCATTGTCTCACATTTTACTTCCTCACTCTCCCTTCCCCTTCCTCCAGTTCAATTTTTATAAAAAACATATATTCATTCATTGTTGCACAATTCCCTATCTCCCCACCACTCCTGACCTAGTCCTCTTTATAATGATACATGTCTTATTCTGGGGTGTTGTCATACATTAATGCCTAATCATATATTCATTTTAGATGGTTCTTTCTTTCATCTTTCTCAGTGCAATGGTGAATATCTATCCACTCTTTTCCCAATCTCCTCCCAACCCCAGATCTGCTTTATAACAGTGGTGCTATGCTGTATTTATTGTTTTGGGATTAAGATATTTCACTTAACATGGTGTGCTCCAGAGCCCCAGTGCTGCATAGTATTCCATTGTATGAATATACGGGTTTTATATCTATTCATTTGTTGATGGGCACTTAGGTTGCTTCTATCTCTTTGCTATTGTAAATAATGCAGAAATAAACATAGTTGTGCATAAAATGTTCTTTTTGATGATGAATATGATGCCATTTCTATTCAATATGTAATTCTCAGCATAGTGCCTCATAGATTTTCTGATTTGTAATGGTCATTACCAGTTTATTTCAGTTCCTTAATGTCTAAGCTACTGATGTTTATTGGTTATGACAACTTCCAGTTTTCCTAGATTTGTTCTTCATATATTCATATTCTGATTGTTAATTCATGTTTGCAATGTTATTTTTTTCTCATTTTGAGTCATGATAAATCAGTAAATATAGGTTTTTAAGGTTTTATTAAGTCCATATGATTAAGGTAGATGCTGTTTTAAAGAAGCAACTCTCTCTCTCTTAGGCCTATTTGGAGGGCCTTACAACATCTTGTGGCAACATATCAGAACATTTTCTACTAGTATTTATAGACTTTTCACTTGCCAGTTATTAAAAAAGGTTGTTACAACCCTGCTTCCTAGTCAGCATTAGTTTGGAAGCCATGATAAAACCTGTTCAACACAGGTACCCTTGTTGGTAATTGAAATGTTACTAAAATAGCTTTTGGTATCACAACAGACAGAAAAGTATTGTCTGCACTGGCACAACAAAGAAAATATTTCTTTCCAAACAGGATATTTATATGTATAGTGATTAGGATGTAAACATAACTTTGTTGGTTTAATTGAGATGAAATTTTGGTTACTTATTGGCACGGAGTTGTGCTTCCAACTGAAAAGCACAAGGTTCAAATCTACCAGGTAATTACTGGAAGAAAGAAAACTAACTGAAGGGTTAGCTATGAGGTTACCTATGAATTTGTTCCAGTGTGAAAATATACAACAAATAACAAAAGTCAGGTTTCACGCAATCAAACATTTTGTTTGATAGCATTAATGTGATTAACTAATTATAATTAATTAATTGCTGTTATTATGTGCCTTCAAGTTGACTGTGGCTCATAACAACAAATCTGAACTCTCCTCTATTCTGAGCCAATTCCACTGTTTCTGACACACCTACCACCATTATTACCCCACTTACTGTGTCAATCCATCTCATCCAGGGTCTTCCTCTCCTGAACTGTTCCTCCATTTTTTAAGCCATAATATTCTTCTCCAAAGAGTGGCCCATCTTCACATGTGTAAAGTTATGTCAGACAGCGTCTCAAAATACTTGACTCCAAGGTACAAATTGGGTTTACTCTCTTCAAGATATATCTGTTCGTTTTCTTGGCAGTCCATGGTATGTTCAATACTCTTTTCCAGCATTACAACTCAAAGGCATCGATTCTTTTGTCATCTTTGGTCATTGTCCAGCTCTCTGATGCATAACAAATAATTGCAAAGAGCATGGCCTGGATCAAGCCCAGCTTAGTCTCCAGACTGACATTGTTGCTCTTCAGCACTCTGAAGAGATCCCTGACAGCAAATTTTTCTAATGCAATTCACCTTTTGATTTCTTGCCTGCTGGTGACAATAGTGTTGATTGCAGAATCTAGCAAGCTGAAATTGTTAACAATCTCAATTATAATATGCAGCTAACCTCATAGAGAGGTCTGGTGCTTAGTGGTAAGGAATTGTACTGTCACTGTAAAGATACACATGGCAAGTCCTCCAGATATTGCATGGGAGAAAGATGAGCAATCTCATCCTGTGGTATGTTTTACTGTCTCTGAAAACCTGCTGAAGGATGAGTTATGAAACAGCTTCCAATTAAATAGTACACGATATCAACAACTCAGCCAACTCCATCACAAATTTTTGGAGAGAAAAAATTTAGTCTACAACTCTTTGTTAGTTTATGACTAATCTCCGTTTTTTTGGGTCTATTTTCAACTGCATAGTGATTTTTTTAGTGAATTCAACTTGTTTCCTCTATTTTAAGAATAGTAAGTTTAATTATTACAAAACAGTCTATAATTATTGTTTGCATTTCATTTTTATACATTACTGTGATATTTACAAATTCCATTTTATTTCACATAATATATGCATTTCTCATTCTTATATTTTTCTGTTGTTTATAAGCTTAAGAGATTCCATATAGTAATAGAAACCTATTTTATCTAAAAAATATTTTACTCATTGTCTCTGTACCTTTTAGTAAAAAATTAAAAAGGGTAACTACTGAATCAAGATGTCAATTTTATCATATTTCAAAGTAATTTTACATAGCTTTTCTGATCTCTAAATAATCTGATTATTGAGGTTATAGATTTATTACACTTTACAAATTGCCATTGAAAATACATTTCAATATTTTGTGTTTCATGTTTCTCTAATATGTTTCTGTATTATGAATTATATACTTTTATATTGTTATTATTATGTGTTGTTGAGTCACCACAAACTCATAGTTGACCCTCCAAAGATTTTTTCCAGAGACTGTAAATTGTTAAGGAGGAGACTGCCCATCTTTCTTCCATGGAGCAACTGGTGTATTCAAAACATGTGTCTTTGAGCTGGCAATGCAACTTCTTACCACAATTTTTTTTTATTTTATAAATTATTACAATTGAATGTTATAATGTCTGCCCATATTCTGTACAGAGGTAACTTGTTTGCTGTGATGATGGACATTGTGACACTGATGTGTCAAATGCTGTAATTGTTACCCATGGTGGACAGTGTTTAGTGGAGCTCCTTGAGTAAAACAAGCTCAGAAGCAGGAGTGGATTCCACTTCCAAAATACCTTGTCTCCAGAAGCTCTATGAACTTGGAAAAACGATGGAAGTTATACAAGTGTTCAGGTCTTTCATTCATAGGGTTACTATGAGTCATTGATGGCATTTAACAATAACATTGCAATCTAATAGGTCTTTGCTATTTCAAAAAAAGTTATATTTTCTCATCTCATTCTTTTATTCTGTCAGTAAGATTTTATAGAATTCTTTTGAATTTTATAAATATTTTAATCTGATTCATAGATTTTTGTTATAATGAAATATTTTAAAAGTTACAATTTATAAAAATTTCCAGTTTGTTATTAAAATAAAGCAACTTTTTCATGTAACTTCTATTAATTATTTTGTTCTTGGTTTGATATGGTGGCATAGACAAAGAAAAAACCCAAACATTTATTCAGCATTTTATAGGGGCCAAGATCTCTGCTAAGTACAAAAACTTTTATAATCTTTGTAAATCATTAAAGCCAAATATTTTCTTTTTTATGGGTAAGTGAGATTTAGGAATGCTAAATAGTTTACTCATAGGACAATAAAATACCTTAAATTAAAAGAGATAAAATATATGCAACATAGATGGATCTTGGTTTTAATACGGTACATTCACTAGCCTAAGGAGTGAGTAGTTTATGCAAATGCTTACACTTTTAACTGCTAGTAGAAAAGTTATAAGTTCAGATTTATCCAGATGTTTGTTGTAAGATAAGTCTGGCAACTACTTTTCAAAAGTCAGCCACTGAAAACCTTGTGAAATCTCCTTCTGCTGTGCAATATGTGGACTGGACTTCATGACAACAGGAGTTCTGTTTTATTTTGTTTCCCCTACAAGCCTAAATAGTAAAGCCTAAAGACTCCATGTGATTGAAGATTTATTAGGCTTATAATTTTATCCTTTATGATTCTCAGAAAGTATCCAACAGAGATTTACTGAATAAAATAAATAATGAATTATCATAGATTGTTTACATTGGCTACTGAATGTAATGATCCTCATCTTTTTTCTTTTTTTAATTGATTTGCTTACACTGTTTATATACATTGTGTTTCATGCTATTCTTCATTCACATTGTGCTTCATACACTCAATCTCATGCATGTGTACTACAAAATTAATCACCATTGGACTGTGCCCATTATTACCATTTTTTCAGGTACCCACCGGATCTTTCCCATTTTCCTTACCCCTGCCTTTATCCACCAAATTGTGCAACCCTGTGGTTTTGCCTCTACATGTCCTTATCCCCCTGCTCCCACCCCTTCTTTCCTTCAATCCCCAAATATGCATTACTAGTTATCATTCTATTTTTTACAATAATGGTCTCAGGTAGCATTTGTCTTGATGAGATAGAGTTAGTTCACTCACCATAGTGCCATCCAGTCTCTCCCAAGGTTTGTGGGTGGTATTTTTCTAAATTATTACTTCTGAGTGCAACACAGTATTCGATTGTATGAATTGTACCTTAATTTCTCAATCCACTCAGTTATGGTTAAAAATCTGGACTGTTTTCATGTTTTTATGATGGTGAGTAATGCTTCTATGAACATTGGTACATAAATCTTTATTTGTGTCTCTTTTATTTTCCTTAGAGTGTATTCCTAGCAGTGAAATAGCTGGATCATACAGAGTTCTTATGTTCAACATTTTGAGGAAATGCCAAATTGCCTTCCATAGTGTTTGTACCATCTTATAATCTCATCAATAGTGTTTGAGAGTTCCCACCTCTTGATATCCAATATCCTCTCCAACATTTATTGCTGCTGCCTTGCTAAAGTTTGCCACTGCTACAGGGCTGAGATGGTATCTCATTGTGGTTTTGATTTTCACCTCTCTTATTGCCAGTGATTTTGAACATTTCTTCATGTGTCTGTTGGCATTCAAATGTCTTTCTCTGTGAAAAGCCTTTCCATGTCTTTTGCACATTTTGTACTTGGATTATCAGTCTTTTTATTTTGGAGACACAGGAGTGTTCTGTAAACTTATGAGACCCATGTATGAGATGGCATTGCCAAATGTTTCCTTTCAGTTGGTAAGTTTTCTTTTCACCCTGTTGGAAGATGTTTTTGATGAGCACAGAAATTTAATCCTTATAAAGTCCCATTCATCAATTTTATCCTCTGATATTGTGGATTTCTGACTGTTTTTGTCAGCTCCTTTATACCATAGACAAGCATTTTTAGTTTAGTCCCATTTTGTGTTTTATGAACTTTATGGTTTTGGCCTTTACACCCAGGTCTCTGATTGAACATGAATTGATTTTTGTGTACAGTGTGAGATGTGAATCCTGTTTTAGCTTTCTGCAGGTAGCAGTCCTGTTTTCCAGCACCATTGTTGAAAAGATTGCAATTTTCCCATTTGAGAAGTTTTATTTCCTTGTCGAATATCAGTTAACCATAGATAGAGAGGTCCATTTCTGGTTCTCGATTCCATTCCTCTATGTGCCTGTCATTGTATCAGTACCATGCTGTTTTGGTTACTGCTGTGCAGTAGGTTTTGAGGTCAAGGGGTGCTATGCCTACCATTTAATTTTTTGTTTTTCAAAAGTGCTTTGCTTATTCATGGTTTCCTCTCCAAATCAACTTGACAATTTCCCTTTAGATATCCTGAATAACTGAATTTTGTATCTGTATTTATAGTGCATTGAAAACATAGATTGCTTTTTTGCAAGATTGTCATTTTCACAATAATGAGTCTTCTTATACATGAACAGGGAATGTCTTTCCATTTACTTAGTTCTTTTATTATTGTGTCTCACAGAAATGTTCTGTAGTTTTCTTTGTATAGATCTTTTGTGTCTCTAGTTAGGTTCATTGCCAAGTAGCACAATTTGTAATTGGCTATTTATTGTAAGTGGTACTGCATTCTTGGTTTTCTTCTCTGAGCTTTCTTTGTTAATGTAGAGGAAACCCACTGAATTTTGGATATTGATCTTGTATCCTGCCATTCTAGTAATTGATCCACAAGCTCTAAGAGGCTTTTGTGTATGTGTGTCCTTGGGATTTTCTGTGTACTATATCATATCATCTGCAAATAGCTACAGTTTAACCACCTCTTTGCCAATCTGGATGTCTCTTATTTTTGTGGTTTTTCTTTTCTTGTATTGCCCTAGCAAACATTTCCAATACAATATCAAATAGAAGTTATGACAATGGGCATCCTTGTCCAGTCCCTGTTTGCAAGGAAAATATTTCTAGTCTTTCTCTATTGAGAATGTAAAACATTGGTTTATATATATAGTTTTCACTATTTTGAGGAAATTCTCTTCTATTATTTTCCTGAGTTGGATTTTGTCAAATGAGTTTTCTGCTTCGAAGGCTGAGATTACATGACTCTTTTTAAATATGATGAGTTCCGTTGATTATTTTTCTTATGTTGAACCATCCTTGCATGCCTTTTATGAATCCCACTGTGTCATGATTATTTTTTAATGTGCTTTCATATTCTATTGCATATAATTTTGTTACATATTTTTGCATCTGTGTTCATGAGTGAAATTGGTCTGGGTCTATAGTTTTCTTTCTGGTAATATCTTTGCCTGATTTTGGTATTAGAGTCATTCTTGCTTCATATAATGTATCTGGGAGTCCTTTTTGTATTTTAAAAAAATAATTTAATTAGTCATAAATCTTCTGTGAATGTTGGGTAGAATTTAACCATGAAGCCATCTGGTGTATGACTTTTTTTTTAATTGGGAATCTTTATATGACCTCCTTCAATTCCTATTTTGTTTTGGGTCTGTTCAAATATTCTACATGTATCCACGTCAATCTAGGTATGGCATGAGTTTCAAGGAATTTTTCCATTTCTTCTAGGTTTTCAAATTTATCAGAGTAAAGCTTTTCATAGTATTAAAATATCACAGATGCAATTACCTCTGATTTTCTTGTGATATTACCACTATAATTTTTTAATCAATTTATTTGTGTCCTTTCCTATAAATACTATTGACCCTTTTGAAAACTCAGATCCTGATTTTATTTATGGTTTCAAATGTTTTTCTGTTTTCTATCTCATTGATTTCAGCTCTTGTTCTTATAATTTCCTTTCTATTAGAGTCTATAAGACTAGCTTGTTGCTCTTTTTCTATTTGGTGTAGGTGTTGAGTTAGTTTACTAACTTTGCATCTTTCTACATTTTTTGTGTATTTGCCTATTGCTATGAACTGTTCTCTGAAGACTGTCTTAGCTGCATTCCAGATATTTCAGTACACTGTATTTTCCATCTATGACTGCAAAAGTTGGTAAAAATCTATTTCCTCTTCTTTAGCTTTGGTTATTGGTGCATATATTTGAATGTTGGTAGCATTCATTGGACTTCCTTGGATGTATATGGATATTTTTCTGTCACTCACATTATATTTCAAGATGGATCTAGAAATTACTTCTTAACTATGAAAACTACCATTTTTGTTACCTTTTCATCTCCAGCATAGTAGATCATATGATCCTCTGACTCAAAATGTCCCATGCCAGTCCATTTCTTTTCACCAATACTTAGAATGTCAATATTTATGCATTCCATTTCCTTAATAACAATATCCAATTTCCCTACATTCATGAGTCTTACATTCCATGTTCCAATCACTAGTATTTGCTCACAGCTGTTCATTCTACTGTTTGTTTCCATACTTAAGGGTTCAGCCTCAGTTACCATATCTGCTAGTCTAAATGTGCACTGTAGTACATAGGGTTTTCCAAGTCCTGCTATTTCAAAAGTGGATGGTCAATCCTTCTTCCTAGTCTGTCTTAATTTAATTGCTTAGATTTAGAAAATTATCTGACAGACAGGCATTTTACAGAGAGGAATAGATTAAAGATGTTTCCCAGTAGTAGGGAAAAACCAATAGATCCTGTATTGTTTCCAATCTTGTCAGGTGCTTTTTGAGTCACCCCTTGCCTTGCCTCGCTCCACCAGCATTTACATATACTCCCACCTACTCCATTTAACATCAATCTACCCTATCCAGTCCTTGATGTGATAGTCTACATATCAGTCTTTCTGGGACTCTGTGATTCCTAACACCTCAAGCTGCTGCCAGTTTCTTCCTCTGGGGACAGTATCTCTTTATTTCAGGAATTTTGAACTGGGACTTGGGGATTGATTTCTTGTGTCTTAGGGCATCTTCTCCTCCATTTATGCTACAGGAGTTTACTAGGGGAGGTTGATAAATCCTATAGAATTGTATATAATGCTGTCTTCCTGGACTGAGGGCTATCATTAGTTACCTTTGCTGTTGTTGTTATGTGCCATCGAGTCACTTGCGACTCATAATGCTCTGTCCTGTGCCAACCTCACCATCCCAAACACACTCTTCCCACCACTCCAATCACAGAATCGATCCGTCTTATCAAGGGTCTTCCTCTCCTGCGCTATCCCTCCACTCTCCCAAACATGATGTCCTTTTCCAAGGACCTGTCCCTCCTTGCAACATGCCCAAAGTATGCCAGACAAAGCTTCAGAATCCTTGACTCCAAGGCACACTCCAGCTTCACACTCTCCAGGACAAATCTGTTTGTTCTCCTAGCAGTCCAAGGTATATTCAACATTCTTCTCCAGCACCACAGCTCAAAAGGCATAAATTCTCTTTCTGTCATCCCTAGTCACTGTCCAACTCTCTGATGCACAACATGTAGTTGCGAAGACTATAGCCTGGATCAGTCACACCTTAGTCTCCAGTCTGACATCGTTGCTCTTCGGTACTCTTGAGAGGTCCCTCACAGCTAACTTTCCCAGTGAAATTTGTCTCTTGATTTCCTGGCTGCTGTTACCAAGAGTGTTGACTGTGGAGCCAAGTAAACTAAAACTGTTAACTATCTCAATCTCTTCCCCATCCATACTGATGTTGTCAATTGGCCCAGTGATGAGAATATTTGTTTTCTTGCTGTTGAGCTTTAATCCGTATTGAAGGCTACAGTCCCTGACCTTAGGCAGCAAGAACTTCAGGTACTCCTCAGTTTCAATAAGCAGGATTTTGTCATCAGCATAATGCAGGTTTTTGATGACCCTTCCACCAATTCTCATGCCACATTCCTCCTTGTACAGCCCAGAGTCTCTGATGACCTGTTCTGTATACATATTGAAAAGGTATGGAGACAAAATATATTCCTGACAGACCCCCTTCTTGATTTTGAAGCATGCAGTATCTCCTTGGTCTGTTCTGACAACTGCCTCTTGGTCCAAGCATAAGTTTCACATAAGCACAGTTAAATGTTCTGGGATTCCCATTCTTCTGAGAGGCAGCCATAGATTGTTGTGATCCACACAGTAAAAAGCCTTTGCATAGTCAATTAAGCACAGATAGACATTCCTCTGGTGTTCTCTGTTTTCTGCCAAGATCCATCTAACATTTGATATAATATTCCCTACTACCTCGGCCTCTTCTAAATCCAGCCTACACATCTGGCAGTTCTCGGTTGACATATTTCTCCAACTGTTGTTGGATAATTTTCAGCAGAATCTTGCTTACATGTGATGTCAATGATATTGTTCAATAATTTTCACACTCTGTTGGGTCACCTTTCCTTGGAATGGGAACAGGAGGGGAAGGCTCTCTATGAGGTGGATTGATTCAGTGACTGGAATAATCGGGATGGGAGTGTCAGAGACAGTGTGATTGGCACAGGACAGGGCAGAGTTTATGGCTGTTGTACATAGGGTCGCTATAAGTCGCAAGCGACTCGATGGCACATAACAACAACAACAACATTTCTTCTCTAACCCAAATGTGTTCTAGCTGCGTGTTATTTAGCTACCACGTTGATGATTTTACAAACTTTTATCTTCTTGCGGTTAATTTTTAGTTCTACAGCATTGTGATCCGAGAAGATACTTTGTACTACTTCAAAGTTTTTAAAATTTGTTGAAGCTTGCTTTGTTTCTGAATGTATGATCAATTCTGGAAAATGTGCCATGTGCACTTGAAAAGAAAGTGAATTGAGTTTTAGTTGGGTGCGGTACTCAGAATACATTCCCAGGTATGATTTGGCTTTATGTATGCTTTTTATCTTCTACATCTTTGCTTTTTTCACCTATCCTTGGGTGAGAGTGGCATGTTAAAGTCCCCCTACCACTATTGTGATGCTGTCTATCTCTTTCTTCAATTATGTTAATTCTTGTTTTATGTATTTAGCAGGACTAACATTTGATGCATAGATTTTGACCATGATTATGTCTTCTTGATTGACTGTACCTATAACTGTTATATAGTACCCTTCCTTGTCTTTTATGTGATTTTAATTGAGAAGTCTATTTTAGCAGGGATTGCCACTCTTCCTTTTTTGTGGATGATATTTTCTTGGTATTTTCCCCCCTCAATCTTTAATTTTGAGTCTTTCTTTCTCTTTATTTCTTAGATATGTCTCTTGTAGACAATATATTGATGGGCTTTGTTTTTAATACATTTTGCTACTCTTTTTTTCTTGATGGTGCATTTAGTTCATTCACATTTAGTGTGATTATTGACAGGTCAGGTTTTATAGTTGCCATTTTGCTGTTCCTTTTGTTGTTATTTCTGGTTAATATGGTCCATCCAATTTCAATTTGTGTCTCTGTGTTAAGGACTTTTCATGAATGCGTATTTCTTGTCCTTCATAATACCTGAGAAGTTTTCTTCTTATATCTCTGCAACAATTTTCTCAGTGATTTTCTTGTCCCTCTCCTATTCTGGCATTCCAATCATACATTCCTTTTGTTGTCACGCCACAAGATTCTAATGTTTTCTTCATTTTCTTTATGTCTTATCTATGACATACGTTGGGCATGTTGCTAGGAGGTACCATTCCTTAGAGAAAGACAGCATGCTTGGGAGAGTGGAGGGACAATGCATGAGACTCTCCATGTGATGGATTGACTCAGTGACTGGGTCAGAGACAATAAAATTGCTTCAGGATAGAGCAGGATTAAGAGCTGCTATATCGTTTGCTTGGCTCCATAGTCAACAGTCTTGGCACCAGCAGCCAGGAAATTAAAAGGCGCATTGCAATGGGAAAGTCTGCTGTTAGGGACCTCTCCAAAGTGCTGAAGAGCAATGGTGTCTCTTTGGAGACTAAGGTGCGTCTGATGCAGGTCATGGCCTTAGCATTCACCTGTTATGCATCAGAGAGTTGGACAATGACCAAGGAGGATAGAAGGAGAATTGATGCCTTTGAGCTGTGGTGCTGGAGAAGAGTATTGAGAATACCATGGACTGCTAGGAAAACAAACAGATTCGTCCTGGAAAGAGTTAAACCGGGTGGCTCCTTGGAGCCAAGGATTCTGAGGCTCCATCTAACATACTTTGGACATGTTGTGAGGAGAGACTGGTCCTTAGAGAGGGACATCATGCTTGGGAGGGTGGAGGGACAGCGCAGGAGAGGAAGGCCCTCTATGAGGTGGATTGATTCAGTGACTGGGGTAATTGGGATGGGAATGTCAGAGACAGTGCGATTGGTACAGGACAGAGTGGAGTTTAGGGCTGCTGTACATAGGGTTGCTATAAGTCGCAGGCGACTCGATGGCACATAACAACAACAACATATATTGGGTTGCTGTGAGTCACAAGTGACTCAACAACACATAACAACAAACAACATGTTTCTGTTGAGGTTCTTGCCTTTAAACTGTCTGCTCTATCTCTTTTGTTCTAATCTTTTGTCTCTCCAGCATATTGGACATTTCTGCTTTTCAGTCTCAATATTCTAGATTGCATTTTAATTCATTTCTCTTGTTTCCAGTACTGTGTTGTCTGTAACTTCTACAACTTATGATAATTTTAAAGTTCTTGTACCTCTTTATAATTTCAATTCTTCCTACCATCTTTTGCACTTTCTTCAATAGCTGTACAAGTTCCTCCTCATCAGTATATTTCTTCTACTCTGTGTCTCTGGAGTGTTTGATTTCTTAATAGTTTCCATTGTATCTTTCAACATTTGCACCTTCTTCCATAGCTGTTCAAGTAACTCCTTATCAATATTTTCCTTCTGGTTCTCAACTTCTAGGGTATTCCTTTCAAGTGTGGTCTCCATTACTTTTTCCATCATTTGTACTTTCTATCTTAGCTGTTTGAATATCTCCATATGAACATATATAATTTGCCTTCCTGACTCTGAGGTATTCATCTGATCTGTAATATTCTCTGCTTTATTTGAAGAAGGCTTAATTAGTTTTTTCACAGTGTTTGAAGCTGCTTCCTACTTTCTTGACATTATGTGATATTTTATTTATAAATGTTAGGATGTTTATATTGTGTAAGCTGTTGGTAGTCCTTATGTTTATGATGTTATTGATTAGTTGGCATCTTTAAATGTTCATTCTGTGGGATGAATCACTCATTCTACTGAAAATCCTTTCTGGGAAAATTTGCCTTTCCTAACATCCTTCAGGTTCTCTCTGTTCTGCATTTCAGCCCTGTAGGAATTTTGCCTTAAGGTAGTTTCTTCTCCCAAACTGTTTTGTACTTCTTCGTCTATGGAGTGACTAAGTGGTGCAAGACGACTAAGTGCTCTGCTCAACCTGTTTCTGTTCAGGGAGTTTTCTAGTCAGCTCTCTTTCTTGGAGCTCAATGTTATCAATTGAGAAAGCCTTTCCCCTGCTTGTAGTTCTCTGTCCCAGATTCTCTTGTCCTGTTTGGCATTGGAGATGGCCCCACATACAAAGAAGCAAGGATCTCCAAACAGAGGGCCTTGCCTCAGGGAAGTTTCAATCCCCTATTTCCCCACAAGCATCCAAAAATGCTGGGTTTGGGAGGAATTTCTAACCTGATGAGTCTCCTCTCCTGAATCTTAATGTCTTCCTTTATCTCTGGAGTGGCATGAAATCAAGGTCACTACTTAAGCAGTTCGCATGCAAAGGTGTTTCACATCAGCTAAACCTCTTAACCCAATGTTGAAAAAGTCTTTCCCTTGGTTTTAGCTCTGTGTTCCAAACGCTCTCATCCAGTTTGGCCCGTGGGATGTCCTCACAGCCACTGTGGAGGCAAAGATCCCCAAATAGAGACGTCTTGCCCCAGGAAAGTTTCAATCCCCTGTCTCCAGCAAAAACCACCTGAAAGTGCTGTCTCTGGGGAGAAATGTCACCTGATGAGCCTTCTCTCCTAAAGCTTAATCATCTTCTTCCTTGAAACAAATAACATTATTATCTGAGCCTCATGCGCACAAGGGGAAGTCACCTCAGACAATAAGGAAGAGGCATCTTTCAAAGTTACCCAGGAAAAACCGGCAGGCCCTTGGGCCACAGAAAGGAAAACATAATCTACACAGGAGTTCTACAGGACACGCCACCTTCCCTTGGAGACAGTAAAACTAAACTTAAGAGACACTGGTCAAAAGAAAAAAATGTCAGCAGTCAACGTGTCTGGAATCACAAAAGCCAAGAAAGCTTAAGATACAAGCTGTCAGATCATGGGTTGG
>NW_006399760.1:13949061-13970444 GCF_000299155.1 Elephantulus edwardii | reverse complement strand
GCAGGAGGGGAAGACCCTTTATGAGATGGATTGATTCGGTGACTGGGGTAATCGGGATGGGTGTTTCAGAGGCAGTGCGGTTGGCGCAGGATTGAGCAGGGTTTAGGTCTGTTGTGCATAGCGTCGCTATGAGTCGCAAACGCCTCGACGGCACATAACAACAACAACAACAGCAGCAGCATTTTAACTGACAATGCATAGAAGGCATAGTGTTATGTTTGTCCTACTGTTTCTTGCAAATCAGATGATTTTCCTTCCCTCTCCTTTTTGTCTGTATACCTTTCTCTGTGTTTTCTATGTTTGTGTGTGCATGCTCTAACTTTTTTTTCCTGTTTAAAATGGAAAGTCTACTTCAGTTTAGAATAAAATGTCAAACTGGTTACTTAAGTTGGCCTGAACTGTTTCATGTTTGATAGTGGATACTTCAACTTGTGATCAATGCATTGAAGGTGGAAAGCAATCTCCCATGTAAGAGGTGGGCCCTCACAAAAGGGTTCTGACCCATAACAACACTTGTGACAAAGTAGAATTTCCCTGTAGAATTTTCTTGGCTTTAATCTTTATAGAAGTATTTTTGAAAGAGTGTGAGCAAATAATCTAGAGATATATTGCAGGGAAAGATGAAAAAAAATGTCAGTTTTTTTATAGTAATACATAATACATATTACCCAGCACTATAAATGCATCACACATTTAATTATTTTGTGTATGTGTGTTATGATTGTAGAGTCCTAGTCTTTATGTTCCCTTTAGGATATTTTTTAGAATATTTTTTAGATCAATAAATTTTACTGTGATTGAATGCGTAACTAACATATATTTTAGAACTGAGCTTTAAAAAAGGACACGTCAGTGAAGTTATGTGCCCATTGCCACTCAACAAGCTTGTAAATCATGAATCTGGAATCAGAACTTATGTTATTACAAATTTCCAGCTTGATACTTAACCCACTGAAACTCCTAGTCACATTGTTTATAGGCTGAAAAAAGGCCTGCTCCTGGCTCCTAAAGGGTTTTTCCTATGCACTAGGAACCGCCTCTATACTGGCTTGCAACTAGTCCCTAAAACCTGAGTTCCAGAAAGTGTAGCAACTTTGATCAACACACTTGTCTTGCCATCCTGTCTTTGTAAATTAGAAAATAATATAACATTTGAAAAGACGATGTGAATACTGTTACAGAAATAGTCTCTCTGGGAGTAGACTAGGGCTGAAAGGGGCAGGTTTTCAGAATATTAAGGGAGCCTAATGATATGTCTGTGATATAAAACAGTTTCTGATATCTTCCAAATGGGTTATTGTTCATGTTTTAGAGATTAGAGCAGTGATTTAAGCTAACTTAAACATTCCCTTTCTAAAGTGTACTTTGACTCACTTCAATATCTTCATCTAAACCTGTCCAAATGATTCTTACTCTTATGTGGACATTTGATCACATAGGCAAAAATGTACTAAATGGAGAGTGTGAACATGTGGATGTCAAAAAAGAACAATA
Source organism: Elephantulus edwardii (assembly GCF_000299155.1). Taxonomy (NCBI): domain Eukaryota; kingdom Metazoa; phylum Chordata; class Mammalia; order Macroscelidea; family Macroscelididae; genus Elephantulus; species Elephantulus edwardii. The sequence continues at coordinate 13,968,950 of NW_006399760.1, read as the reverse complement.
TGGACAAAACCCCTGTAGCTGGTCAAAGGTAGGGGGACAGGATGATTGCAAATGATCTAAGAGAAAAACAACACAAAGTTCTGGGCATGAGGAACCGTTTCTTGCCAATGAAATTTCTGAAGCCACAGAGTCATCTCTAAAAAGAAACGATTGAAACTGCTTGTCTGAACTACTTATAATGTCACCTAATAAAGCTTTTGCAAACCCTACACTTTTGGTAAAGAATGGTGATTTAATAAGTCTGGTCCATTGATTCTGTGATAGTCTTGGCAAGATTTATTCATGGAATAACTTTATAATCAAAACTAAGACACCCTTCAAGTGCTATATAAATTGGTGTCTACAATTTTGGGATAACTGTTATAAAATGTTCTTTTATTTGTAAAAATATTTTTTTGCTTTCACAACAAAGTATGAATTTATTGTAAGAGAAAGAAATTACTAGAGAGATGTAATAACTAAATAATAATTTATTAAAATATATAATTAGTCATAGCTTTGATCTTTATATTTAGTGGTTGATGTTATTTCAAGACTTTAAAAAAATATGTTAGAGAGCCAATTATTGCTTTATCAAAATATAAGTCAAAGAGGAAAAATAAATCACTCTGAGCTGACAATTTGCATATCATGTTTCAATGTGATGTGATTTAAAAGAGATGATCTATTAAATACTCAAATTAGACTTTACAAGCAAATAACCAATTCTACATTGACTTTAGCATTGCCTCTGACACCATTATAATATGAATATCTGAGCAAAATTACAAGATCTCTTTTGGTGTCTAGGAAACTTATTAGTCCTTTGACATGCAAGTCTAGGACTTCCTAATGTGAAAAGTTAGTACTAATAATAGATATTAAGCTGACTGACTAAGTCTTGACTAGTTATTTTTTTAATGTAATAGATAGCTCCTCTTTTTTAACCATCAATTCCATTTCTAAGTCCTTTTGTTGTTGTCATTATGTGCCATTGAGTCAACTATCACTCATAGTAATCCTGTGAACAAAAGCTCTGAATTCTACCGTATCCAGAACCAATCTCAAATCTCACTGATTCTGATATTTTTGCCTCTATGACCATAGTCACTGTGTGACTGTATCTCATTCAGGATCTTCCTCTACTGTGCTAATCCTCCACCCTTCCAAGCATAATGTCCTTCTTCGAGTATCAGTCCCTCTTGGAAACATGTTCAAAGTATGTGAGACTGAGTTTCAAAATCCTAGCCTCAAAGGAGCAACCTGATTTCACCCTCTCTAGGACAAACCTGTTCTCTTGGCAATCCATGGCATGGTCAATAATCTTCTCCAGTATCACAACTCAAAAGAATCAGTTCTTCTATAATATTTACAAATTCCCCAGTTCTCTAATACATAGCAAGTAATTGTGACGACCATGGCCAGGATCAGACACACCTTAGTCTCTAGACTGACATTATTACTTGCCAGTACTCTAGAGAGGTCCTTGACACCAAATTACCCAATGCAATTCTTTTGATTTCCTGATTACTGATGCCAAGACTAGTTGTAAAACCAAACAGGATGAAATTGTTAATAATCTTAATCTCCATCTATCATGATCCTGCCAATGGACTCCATTCTTTGTTTTCTTGATATTGCACTTCAATCCATATTGAAAACTGTAATCTTTGACCTTCTGCAGCAAACCCTTAGGTCCTCCTTAGTTTCAGAAAGCAAAGTTGTGTCATCTGCATGAGTCTTCCTCCAATCCTAATAACACATTCCTCCTTATAAAGCCCAGCCTCTTGAATGTTCCCTTCTGAATAGAGATTCAAAAAGTCCTTTATGTTCTGAACTAACCTGGGATTTCCACATTGACTTTTTCAGTTGCAATGAGAAATGATATGCTGAAACTTTCCCCATAACCTATCACATGAGGCAGTTGGTTTCTGTAATCACAGGCTTGGAGAACTTTAGAGAGCTTCCAAGTGGTAGAAGAAAAGGAAATTGGAAGGAGGAACTGAATATTTCACTCCTATGAATTAGCATAACTATGGATTTATAGCCTACACATGTGTTTTGTTTTTACTGATGGTCGTAACTAGGGACACCTGTAAGACAAAGCCAATAGGGAAGAATTAAAAAGAAATGGAAGAAAAACATAATAATAAGCTATATTTCAGAGCTAATGTGAAGCCTAGACTGTGAGACTTTAAAATTCTCTTTTCCAGGAAAATATTTTATCATTTAGCTTATGTAATTTAGCATGCAGCATTAAAGCTGAAATATAACAACATTTTTAAAAGATTCTTTCAGTATTTCCAACGGAAATGTTGAGCTAAGTGTAGAATTTGTGGGATCAGTTAGCTTATAAATAATGATCCTTTATGCTGGCATTGGGAAATCCCTGTTCCCACTGCTAGTTCAATAAAGCAATTAATATCAATAAATGCTGAAGAAAGCAAATCTCTATTCACTTTTCTCTGGATTAGTTAACATAAGAAAAATCCTATCTTTCTCCTAGAGTGGTTAACCTTCTCGTAGACAGACATTCTAATAAAAGATAAATCAAATATATTTTGATATATGGCCCTTTTCTCACATGTGATTTCTTATCTCCCTCCAGAAATTTTCAACATGGTTTTCTATTTAGGCTGGCATCTTTTGACAAACTTGTCAATATTAGCATTTTTTTCCGTTATTCCTAAATTACATTGTAATTTAATTTCTATAAATTAATTTCCCCCTGCATAGTGCACATTTCACACTTACAAGTAGTCACATATTACAGAGGTTATTTGGGAGAAGGTAGTTTTTCTGGAACATTGTATGTTTTACTGGAAGAGTTATAAGGCTCTACATAATGGGGAGGGGGATGTTTTGTCAAGACTAGGCAGTGGTTGAGGTTTGACCTCTTTGGAAGATAAGCTTTTCGGCATTCCAGCTTTCATAATCAGTATTCAGTAAACTAAGGCCTGAAATAGTCCTGAGCTTTCATTGCATTTGGCTATGTTGTTTGAGATTTCACACACAAGCAGTAAAAAGTTTAAAATATATTATCCTGCACAGTCCAAGCAATGTGGCAATAAGGTAAGAGTTGAAATGCATTGTTGGCATAAGAAAACCATGGCTCATGACTGATTTATAACACACCTAGTTTCCTCAGAGTTGGCCTAAGGGAGCTCATTCTGACAGTTTGGTGATAATATACTGCAAGAACTGAAGGTGCCAAATCTTACACCTTCATTCTACTAGCAAAGAATTCTCAATCAAAGTTTCAATACAATAGTCTTTTGCTGGTTCTCCCAAAATGACAGACCCATTTTACCTGCTTAATAGTTTGTAAAAGGATAGCTGAGTTTTAATACACATAACTGAGTGCATGTGATTTTGAATATATACCAAAGTTACACAATTAAAATTTGTAGTGAGATACGTAATCATCAAGCCGTAAGCAAGTGACAATTCATTTTTGACGTTATATCTCACTCACTGCCTTCCAGGTCATACTGGGATCCTCTTTATTATCAGATCGGAAATTTTAGTGAGCAGTTTGTGAATTCAAACTTCCTGAGAGGCAGTTCCTTTTGTTTAGTAGCATGACTTGCCAAGGACCACAGACTATGCCAACAGATCTTTTCAGACCAGTACTTTAAAATTAAAGGGAAAAAGGCCCCACAAAATTTAAGAAATGTAATAGACTTGCTTCCATTACAGAAGCTATTGTGTCTATACTTTGAATAAGCAGAATGCAAAAGTAATTACACTTTCAATTACATTGTAATTACATTTAAGTTACATTACAATAAAGTAAGTAAAGGATTTTCACAAGACATTGAATTTATGACTTGGCAATATTACAGGGAATCCTTTAAAGCCTGTTAAAGGGACAAGTCAGTAGGAAGTTGCATTGCCAATCCAAAGGTGGAGAGTCAAATCCTTTAGTTGTTTCTTGGGCGAAAGATTAGTCTCTTGTGTGAGCAACTGCCCCTGAAAATCTGCTGGAAGTACAACTATTAGTTGATTATGAATAGCGACAACATAGTGTTTTGAGTTACAGAGAGTTCTGGCCTAGTGATTACGAAGCTGTACAGCCAACCCTAAGACATGCAGTTTGAATCTGCCAGTTGTTGCACAGGAGAAGGATAGATAATCACCCTTCATGTGATTTTAGCCTCTGAAAATCCACTGGAGGTTTAACTGCATGTTGGTTACTACTGGAAGATGAACAATAAAACATATACATTACAGAGGCTAAAGTATTGGGAAAACATTATCCAGTGAGATTAAAAGAGAAAAGTTTTTTAGATTGCAATTTCTTTTATTTTTCCATTGGTAAAGTTTGTTTGCTTGACTCCACAATCAACATTCTTTTTATCAGCAGCCAGAAAAATCAAAAGACGAACTGCATGGAAAAAGTCTGCGGTAAGATACCTCTCCAAAGTACTGAGGAGCAATGACATCAGTCTGGAGTCTAAGGTGATCCTGATCCAGGCCATAGTCTTCGCAGTTGTGTGCTATGCGTCAGAAAGCTGGTCAATAACAAGGGATGATAGAAAGAGAATTGATGCCTTTGAGCTCTGGTGCTGGAGAAGATTATTGAATATAGCATGGACTGCTAGGAAAACAAACAGATTCAGCCTAGAGAGGGTGAGACCAGGCTGCTTCTTGGAGGAAAGGAATCTGTAGCTTCCTCTGACATATTTTGGACTTGTTGCAAAGTGGGACCAGAGAGATGTCATGTTTGAGATGGTGGAGGGACAACACAAGAGAGGAAGATCATCTATGAGATGGATTGATTCAGTAACTGGGGTGATGGAAGTAGGTGTGCCAGAGACCATTAAATTGGCACAGGATAGAGCAGAATTTAGGGCTTTTACACATAAGGTTGTTATGAGTCACAGGTGACTTGATGGCACATAACAACAATTATAATGTTTAGTTTCTTAATGGTTTTTAAAAATAGAATAATAGGCATATATGACCTATCATAGTTTGCTGATTATAAATATTTTGTCACAGTGAATAAGTATAAATACCTTATATTTGGGGCCCTCTACCTTTTACATTTTCAATTTCATTGTCATGAATATAAAATGGTCTTATAATTTCTGGTATAGTCATCAAATATCATTTATATATATCAATGTGTTTTATGTATCCAGGATTTTACTTTTCCTCTTATTTCTTCTTCATATTCCAAGATTCCTCTTTCTTTTGTTATTGTTATTTAAAGGAACTAGAGAAGAAGTTTAAGCCTCAAATTTCAATACTTAAGGGCAATATATTGAATGATCCAGAAAGCATTGAAAGAAGATGGAAGACTATACAGAGTTACTATACCAAAAAGTATTGGTTGACACAGAAGAATTTCATGAAACAACATATAATCAAGAGACAATGATGATGAAGGAAGAAATGTAGGCTGCTTTGAAGGACTTGGAAAAAAAATAAGGCCCCAAGAATTTATGGAATAAAATTGATATATTTAAATAAACAGATGCTGCCTTGGCAGCACTCCTAGGTTGTGCCAAGAAATCTTGAGGACAACTATTTGGCCATCTGATTGGAAGAGATAATATTTATTCCATTCCAAAAGAGGTAAGCCAACAGAGTATCAAAATTATCAAATAATATCACTAATATCACACGGAAGTAAAACCCTGAAGAAGATTATTCAAAAATGACTGGAACAATACATCGACAGAGAACCACCAGATATGCAAGCTTGATTTAGAAGAGGCCATGGAACTAGAGGCATTATTGTCAATGTCAGATGGATTTTGGCAGTACTCAGAGAGTACCAGAGAAATGTCTAGCTGTGTTTCGTTGACTCTGCAAAGACATCTGATTGTTTGGATCAGAACAAATTCTTGTTAACCCTGAGAATGGGAATCCCAGAACACTTAATAGTGCTTATGTAAAACCTATAAGCAGACCGTGAAGCAGCAGTCAGAAAAGAGCAAAGAAACACTGCATGGTTAAAAATCAGTAAAGAAATGGATCAGGGATGTGTCCTGTCTCCACACCTTTTCAATCTATATGCAGAAAAGATCTTTTGGGAGGCTGCACTTTATGAGGAGAAATGTGGCATCAGGATTGGAGGAAGACTCATCAACAAACTTCTTTATGCAGATGACACAACCATGCTTGCTGAAATTGAAGAGAACCTAAAGCACTTGCTGCAGTATGTCAAGGACTGTAGTCTTCAATATGGATTGAAGTTCAACATCAAGAAGACAAGGATTCTCACCACTGGGCCAACTGGCAGCATCATGATAGATGGAGCAGAGATTGAGGTTGTTAACAATTACAACTTGTTTGGCTCCACAGCACTTTCAACATCAGCAGTCAGGAAATCAAAAGACAAATTGTAATGGAAAACTCTGCTGTCAGAGACCTCTCCAGAGTACTGAGAAGCAATGATGTCAGTCTATATTCTAAGATGAACCTGATTCAGGCCATGATCTTCGTGATTACTTGCTGTTTGTCAGATAACTGGACAATGACTAAGGATGACAGAAGAAATGATGATCTTGACTTGTGGTGCTGAAAAAAAGTTTTGAACATACCGTAGACCACTAAGAAAACAAGTTAGTGGGTCTTGCAGAGGGTGAAACCAATTTTCTCTAGAATTTTGAAGCTCCATCTCACATGCTTTGGACATGTGGCCAGAAGGTCCTTGGAGAAGGACAACATGCTTGGGTGGGCGGAGGGATGATGCAGGAGAGGAATATCCCAGAGATATGGATACGATATCTGGGGCAATGTGGGTAGAAGGGTCGGAGTAAGTGAGATTAGCTCAGGATAGGGCAGGCTCCAGAGCTGTTGTATATAAGGTCACCATGAGTCCCAAGAACCTCGATGGCACATAAAAGCAACAACAATCCATTGTGTGACTACACCACTGTTTCTTTACATATTCATCCATTGTTGGATACTAGACTTGTTTCTATTTCTTTACTATACTATAAGGTGGATTGATTCAGTGACTGGGATAATTGGGATGGGAGTGTCAGAGACAGTGCGATTGGCACAGGACAGAGTGGAGTTTAGGGCTGTTGTACATAGGGTCGCTATGAGTCACAGGCGACTCGACGGCACATAACAACAACAACAACAACAACAAATACTATAGTATACTATAGTATACTATAGTATACTATACTATACTATACTATACTATACTACTATACTAATGCTGCAGTCTACATGGATAAGCACAAATGTGTTTATACTGCAATCACATTTTATTATATATATGAGATATGCCAGCTCAAATGGTATTTCTGTTTCCAAATTTCTGTGGAAACCTTACCTTGTCCTGTGCCACCATCATTATCTCCACTGAGTTTACAATCACAGCTGCAGACATTGTGTTACTCCGTTAAATTGAGTCTCTTTCTCTTTTTTGCTGACCTTTTACTTTTCCTAGCAAAATGCACAATGTCCTTTTCCAAGAACTAGCCTTTCCATATGTATTCTAAAAGTCTGTGAGACAAATGCTTTACATCTAAAATATATCTTGACTACAAAATGTATACCTTTACAGATTAATCAAGAAGTCATATGTTTAACCCAGAATCATTTTCTACTTTTATTGACTGTTATTCAAACGAATTTTAATTTATAATATTTATCATTGTATTTAGCAACTCTGCAAGCATAGTGGTTAAGCTTTTGGCAGTCACCTAAAAATATGACAATTCAAATTAATGAGTCAATCTACAGGAGAAACAGATGGCATTCCACTTTCATAAAATTGCACTTGCAAGAATTTTACGGCAATTCTAACCCACCCTAATGTTGTTGTTTGTTGCTGTTATGTGCCGTCGAGTTGCCTGCAACTCATAGAAACCCTATGTACAACAGCCTTTAACCCTGCTCTATCCTGTGCCAATCTTATTGTTTCTGACACACCTGTCCCATTATCCCAGTAACTGAATCAATACATCATTCAGGGTCTTCATCTCGTGTGCTGGCCCTCCACTCTCCCAAACATGATGTCCCTCTCCAAGGACTGGTCCTTCCTTGCAACTTGTTCAAAGTATGTCAGACGAAGCTTCAGAATCCTTGCCTCCAAAGAGCAGCCTAGTCTCACCCTTTCTAGGCTGAACCTATTTGTTCTTCTAGCAGTCCATGGTAGATTCAATACTCTTCTCCAACACCATAGCTCCTAGGCATCAATTCTCCTTCTATGATCCTTAGCCATTGTCCAGCTTTCTGATGCATAGCAAGTAATTGCAAAGACTATGGCCTGGATCAGGCATATCTTAGTCTCCAGACTGACATGGTTGCTTTCTAGTACTTTGGAGAGGTCTCTGGCAGCAGACTTTCCAAGTGTGATTTGTCTTTTAATTTTTTTTTTTGGCTGCTGGTGCCAAGAGTATTGCTTATGGAACCAAGCAAACTAAAGCTGTTAACAATCTCAATATCTTCACCATTTATCATTATGCTGTCAATCGGCCCAGTGGTGAGAATCTTTGTTTTCTTGATGTTGAACGTCAATCCTTATTGAAGGCTGCAGTCCTTGACCCTCTGCAGCAAGCACTAAATCCAACAGCAAAAGATGTTGACATTTTAGCTATCCCTTGCTTATTTATTAATATTGTGACTCCTACTAGTTTCTGCTTATTTTACTCCTTTTTTCTGCCCATGCTACTATGTGTCTTTTTGGGGGCAAGAGTGTCTGTAGATTGAATGGACTGTTTTCCAAAATAGTTAATTTGTTTTGGTAATGTGTTGATGACTAGTATCATCCAGCTATTGTGTATCTCTTAGTGTAAAGGAGGACTCTTAAGTATAAGAGAAAATGAGAATATTTGATTACCTTTTTATTTATGGAGATATAATAGATTTTGCCTTGCTGGTATAATTCAAATAAATTGAAGTTATGTGAAAATGTCATACTTAATCTGTAGATAATAGTAGTTATTTTTTGTTGTTGTTTTATGTACTGTTAAGTTGGAGCCGACTCATAGCTGACCCATCAGCTGGTTTTCTGAGAGTTAATCCCAGGGGAGGAGATTGTCCATCCTTCTCCTATGGAGCAGCTGACGGTCTCAAACCATGTGTCTTTGGGACTGCAGCACAACTTCTTGCCACTAGGTAGTTATGCTGGTGGTTAGAAAATACCAAGGCAAGATTCTCTTTTTTTTTGGGGGGGGGGGTTTGGTCTTAAGATGACTTGTTGGTTTTTTTGTTCTTCTAGATTTGTGATTTCCAAGTAGGTTTCTTCCCCCCTTTCTCTAGCCTTCAGCAACCTGGGGTATTTTATTTTATTTTTCTCTGTGTGCACCATCAAATCAGATCTGACTGATACAAGAAGAGATTGCCCCTCCTTCCACAGCAGAGCATCTGGTGGCTTTGAACCATGCACTTCTGTGATTTCAGTGCAGTTTCTTGAGACTAGGCCGCCAGAGTTCCCTAAGAGTCCTGTTTTGTCACCTTATACAATTTGCAGTTGTATTTCATAAAAAAGGATATAGAAAGTTGAGGCTGTGTTGTCCTAGCTATATACTGATTTTATTTTACAGTTAAAAGATTCTTCCTCCAAAAGTCAAACGAATATTCCAAGAGTACATATTGGAATAGTTGTTGTTGTTATGCGCCTTCAAGTCGTTTTGCGACTCATAGCGACCCTATGTACAACAGCTCTAAACCCTGCTCTATCCTGTGCCAATCTCATTGCCTCTGACACACCCATCCCGATTACCCCAGTCACTGAATCAATCCACCTAAGTAAGTAAACAGAGAAATAAGAGAGAGAGTAGATAAAAATAGGTTTGATGATACTACAATCCAAACCCATCACTGATTAATTAATTCCTATTCACTGTAACCCTCTGAGGTAGAGTGGAATTCTCTTGTAGGGTTTCCAAGGCTGTAAATAATTGTTGTTGTTATTAGGTGCCTTCGAGTCGTAGAGGACTCATAGTGACCCTATGAACAAAAGGCCTGAGCACTGTTCTTACATAGAGTTTCGGGAGGCAAGCCATTTCGGAAGTGGATGCCGCTCCTGCTTCCAGGCTTATTTTAGTTGGGAAGCTCCAGCCAACACTGTCCACCATGGGTACCAATTACCACGTTTGGCACATCATTGTCACAGTTCAGCATCACAGCAACCACAAGTTACTTCTGTACAGCAATGCACAGACCAGTGTTATACCGCCTAGAAGGATGTTTGACAGGAAAACAATTTAAACCTGGCCGAGGGCTGCAGTGTAAATCATTATAGAAGACAATTAACACATTTTTCCCCCAGGGAGTGACTGGTATACTTAAGCCACTCACCTCCTTATTTGCCGATTAGATCAGACACAAGGTAGCCTCTGGTTTGATTTTAAATACAAATAAATAAGTTCATTAAAACCACATTCACAACGTTTTATCACAAAAATGTTTGTATTGTGAAGAGAAAACATGATATATCTATATATCTATATCTCTATCTCTATATCTATCTATCTATCTATCATCTATATACACACACACATAAAGAGAAAAGGAATCAGATTCTGGATGTTTTGACAAGTATGAAGACAATAGAATTGTACTATTTGTGTAAATTTTAGTAATTTTCCTCATGTATAAAAAAACATGATCAGAACAAATTAAATAGAGTAAGCTTTTAGTTCTAAATAATAAGATTATTGGCCCCTATAATTGTTGATTATTGTCCAAATTTAAAAAGTAATTATTCTAAATTTGTTCAGTAGAACAATACCACGGATAACAATAAAAACAATAAATTTAGAGAATTCTTACAAAGCACGTAACAATAAATCCTTAAGGATTTAAGCAAAGAGTACTGAAAATAGCAAAAAGAAACAAAGTAGATAGTTCAGGTACTTTTATATGATAAAGGTGGTAGTAGAATTTAATAAGGGGAAAAAAGAGAAATAAACCAACACTGAGTTAAATGTACATTGTTATAGAAAAAAAAATTCTCGTCCATATCAAAGAACACATTCGAAGACTAGTTCCAGATACCTCATAATCTTAATTTAAAATGTAATTCACTAAAGATAGCATAGGAGAATCCCTTCATGAATTTAAGGCAAGCAGAGATGTCTTACAGAAAACTAACCAGATAGAAACAGATGAAAAATTTGTACTAAATTAGAATTTAAACTTGAATTCATCATAAGACAAAATTAGCACAATAAAAATAAGGGCTACAGAGTGGTAGAAGAAATTTGTAATTCATTTATACAACAATAAACTCCTATCCAGCATATATAAAAGAGTCTCACAAATTAAGACAGAAAGACAGACAGCCCAATTTAAAAATTATCCAATACATGAACAACACTTTACAAAAGAGATTGTCCAAATAGTCAATAAGAATATGAAAAGTTTCAGCTTCATTATTCAACATAGAAATTTAAAGTAAAATGAATTTTAAAATACACCGACTAGCATGGGCAAAATGAAAAGTTTGAAAATATCAAATGATGGGAGGAATGTGGTGCAACTAGCATACATTTAATATCAAACCATAAATTATTTTTATCAGTATCTATTAACAATAGGAAATTATTTAGCAGCTCCTATTAACAATTATGTATATGGGAGGAAAAGTAAAGTTGTCAATGACTTCATTTTAGTTGGGTCCACAGTCAATGGTCATAGTAACAGCAGTCAAGAAATCAAGACACTGCACTGGGGAAATCTCTTCTCAGGAACCTTTCCAAATTGCTTTAGGAGCAGGGTATCAGTTTAAAGACTAAATCATGCCTTATCCAAACCCTGGTATTTTAAGTTGCCTTTTATGCATCTGAAAGTTAGTCAATGAATAAAGAGGGCCAAAGAAACATCATTTCCTTTGAATTGTAGTGGTGGAGTATTAAATACATCATAAACTACAAAACGAATACAAAAATCCATCTAGGAGGAAGTATAATCAGCATGCTCTTAGAGGCAAGGATGGCGAAACTTCATCACATGTGCTATAGGTATGTTATAAGGAAAGACTAGTTCTTGGAAAAAGACATCAAGCTGGTAAAGGTAGAGGGTCAGCAAAAGATGGTCTGGCATGGTGTCTGGAACAATGGGCTCGAGCGTAGCAGAGATAATGAAACGGGTGCAGGAAAGATAGAAGTTTAGATCTGTTGCTCCTAGTGAACTATGAATTGTAGTTTACATAACGGTAGCTAAAAACAAACAACAGTATTAGTAGTTATTATACACGTTGACAGGGAGCTTAATGGTAGGCAATCATGCTGCTAACCCACGTGGTTCAAATCTACCAGCTACTCCATGGGAGAAGGATGGACAGTCTCCTCCCAAATGATTAACTGTCTCTGAACAACCACCAGAGGTTTAGCTGTGGGTCAGTCAGACTCCACAGTACACAGCAACGACATAAAAAAAATAAAAAAAACACACAGCACACCACACAACAACAAAAAACCAACAATATACAGAGCATCTTTGTTATAACAGCTCAAACCAGGAACACATTCAAAATGTCCATCAACACAAGAATAAAGAAACAGTAGTATATTTAGGTGCTGAAATAACTTCACATAAAAATATAATAACATAGATTACTGTCATACACAATAGTATGATAAACATGTTATTGTTGTTGTCATGTGTCATTGAGGCACCTGAGACTCATTAAGGAACTTATGTACAATAGCTCTGAACTCTGGTCTATCCTGAGCCACTATCTCCAACACACCTACCCTGATTATTCCAGTTACTGTTTCAGTCCCACTTATCTGGATTCTTCCCCTTCTCCCTTGTCCCTTCACTTTTTCAAGCATGATGCCCTCCTCTAAAATTTGATCCCTCCTGGCCATGTACCCAAGGTATGTGAGACAGAGCTTCAAAATCCTTGCCTCTAAGGAGCATTCTGGTTTCACCCTTTCTAGGATACACCTGTTTATTCTCTTGACAATCCACGCTATGTTCAATACTTTTTTCCAGCACCACAACTCAAAGGAATAATTTTTTTTAGTAATTTTGCGCCTATCTGCTGCATGGCAAGTAATTTAGAAGATCATGGCTTGAATCAGGCATATATTAGTCTGCAGACTGACATCATTGCTCTTTAGCACTTTTGAGATGCCCCTGAGAGCAGATTTTCCCAGTGCAATTTGTCTCTTGATTTCCTGACTGCTGGTAGGTGCCAGAGTTTTGATTGGGTAGCCAAACAAGCTGAAATTGTTAAGAATCTCAATCTCTTTTCCATCTATCATGGTGCTGTTAATTGTCCCAGTGATAAGAATCTTTGTCTTCTTGATGTTGAGTGAGCTTAAATCCATATTGACAATTGCAGTCCTTGACTTTCTGCAGTAAATGTTTCAGGTCTTCCTCAGTTTCAGGGACTAAGGTATCATCTGTACAAAGTAGGTTGTTGATGAGTCTTCCTCCAATCCTGATGCCACATTCCTCTTCATAAAGACCAGCCAATGAGCAAATGAAAACATACTGAAAAAGAACAGATACAATTTCTATAACAAAATCAGAACACTTGCTGGAAGGTTAGCTATGGGCAAGTTCCTACTCACAGCATACAGCAACAATCTTATATAAGCCTTATGTTATAAAACTTGTGAATTTACACTTAAATATTGTGCAGAAAAAAAGAACCAGAAATACTGACTGCATTATTTTGTATTTATCATTTACATCTCAGTATCTATATCCTCTATTTTTATTATGATACTAATTTATAACATTTGAATTTTTTCAGAACAAATTCTTCCAATATCACTTACCTCTCTGTCCACAAAATTGTACAACCCCTTGATTAATCCCCTCACCCCCCCCACATCCTCATCTCCTTTTTAAGTATTAAGTTGTTGTTGATTGCCTTAAAGTAGAGCACTACTCATAGCGACTCCATGAAGAAAAGGCCTGACGCCTCTCTATAACTATCAACATTTATCAAAGGTCATAGAGTTTCTGGAGGCATGTTATTTAGGAAGTATATGACACTCCTGCTTCTTTAGAAGGTTTTTAAAAAGTGTTTTAAAGGTTTATGGAAGTGAGAGAATATGGATTTGAGTCAGGAACTCCTCTGGTTCTTCCTAATGAAATGTATAGGTCATCTTACTAGCATCCACTTCATCTATAAAATGTAAATTAATAAGCCTATGTTAATCAAATCCAGTGGGTGGTAGTCGTTGGAAATGATGTGGAAAATTTTATAAGTATTAAAAGTCTTCTAAAATACGTTTAGATAGATATGTAATTTTATTGAAATATATCAAATATGATTGACAATGAAGAGCACTGGTGATAGATTATGTGTTAAACTGCTAACCTAAGTCAGTGCTTGCTGGGAAATCTTTTTTTAGTTGCAACTGATTCAGGTTATGGTCTTTGCAATAACTCGTTATGCATCAGAGAGCTGGATAATAACTAGAGATGATAGAAGGAGAATTGATGCCTTTGAGCAGTGATATTGGAGAAGAGTATTGAATACTCATGGACTGCTAAGAGAACAAGCAGATTCTTCCTGTAGAAGGTTAAAGCTAGGCTGCTTCTTGGAAGCAAGGACTTTGAAGCTTCTTCTTACATAATTTGGGCATGTTGCAAGGAAGGACCAGCCGTTGGAGAAGGATGTCATGCATGGGAGGGGGAGACACAGCACAAGAGAGGAATATCCTCGATGAGATGGACTGCTTTAGTGACTGAGGTAATGAGGGTAAGTATGTCAGAGACAATAAGATTGACACAGATTTTAGGGCTGTTGTACATAGGGTCGCTAAGAGTTGACATCACATTACAACAACAACATTTTCTATTGCTGTACATACAAAATTCATATATGTTGTGTTTCACACTATCCTTCATTTACATGGTGTTTCATATAATCATTTCCATTTAGTTATGTTTTGTAAAATTAATCACTGTTGAACTATGCCCATAATTTTTCCATAATTATTGTTTGTTGTTGCTATGTGCCATCGAGTCGTTTGCGACTCATAGCGATCCTATGCACAACAGCCCTAAACCCTGCTCTATCCTGCGCTAACCGCCCTGCCTCTGACACACCCATCCCGATTACCCCAGTCACTGAATCAATCCATCTCATAGAGGGTCTTCCCCTCCTGCGCTGTCCCTCCACCCTCCCACTTTCGCCTTAATCATCAGAGTCTTTGCACAGAGCTGGGAAGTACCCAGGAATGGAGTCCCCATGGTTGACACCCAGGACACTTCCCTCCTTTGGTCTGGGTTGTTAGTAAATAGAGTACCTTTGTTTTTTTCAACTAAATACTTTTGAACAGTCCTAAGAAAGGTGATCCAACAGAATGTGGAAATTATTGGGAAAATATCATTAATATCACATATAAGCAAAATATTACTGAAGATAATCCACTAATAGCTAGAACGATACATTGACACAAAAATTCCAGAAGTTCAAACTGGATTAAGAAGAGGTAATGGTAGTTGGGTTATCATTGCTAATGTCAGATGGATCTTGGCTGAAAATAGAGAATATCAGAAGAATATCTATCTGTATTTTATTGACTATGAAAGGCTTTTGATTGTGTGGATCATAACAAACTCCGACTAATTCTGAGAAAAATTAGAATTTCAGACCACTTATTTTTGCATATGCAAAATGTATATCTATATAGAAAGTTGTTGTGTGAACAGAGTGAACTAATACTACATGATTTAAAATCAAGACAATTGTACATCAGAGCTATATCCTTTCAGACTAGAGCCTTAAATACTGATTACATCTCAGCATCAACAAAACAAATATCCCCAGCTCTGAGCCAATAGACTACATCATGATAGATGGCGAAAAGATTGGAATTGCCAATAATTTTATCTTACTAGTATCCAAAATAAATATATTTGTTACCAGTAGTCAGAAGGTAAGGACTTGTATATTCTTAGGAATGTCTGCTTGTCAGGGATTTTTTTCAAAGTATTGAAGAGGAATGATGCCAGTTTAAAGATAAAGGTTCATCTGTGCATCTGAGAATTTTACAATGAGTAAGGATGACAGAAGAATAGATTCCTTTGAGTTGTAATGTTGGAGAAGAGTACTGAATATCTCATGTACTGCCAAAAGAATAAACATATATCTTGGAGAATATGTTGCCAGAGTGATCCTTGGAGGTAAGGATGACAAAGCTTTAGCTCACATATTTTGAACTTCTTGTTGTTGTTGTTGTTGTTGTTATGTGACATCAAGTCGACTGCCATTCATAGTGACCCTAGGTACAGCAGCTCTAAACCCTCAATCTAATTGTCTCTGATATACCTACCCCCATTACCCCAGTCACTAAATCAATCCATCTCATCAAGGGTCTTCCTCTCCTGTGCTGTCCCTCCACTTTCCCAAGCATGACATTCCTCTCCAAGAACTGGTCCCGCCTTGCAACATGTCCAATATATGTCAGATGAAGCTTCAGAATCCTTGTATTCCAGGAGCATCTTGGTTTCATTCTCTCCAGGATGAACCTGTTCATTCTCTTAGCAGTTCATGGTATATTCAATAGTCTTCTCTAGCAACACAGCTCAAAGGCATCGATTCTCTTTCTATCATCCCTAGTTATTGTTCAGCTTTCTGACTCATAGCAAGTAACTGCAAAGACTACAACTTAGTTCAGGCACACCTTAATCTCCAGACTGACATCATTGCTCCTCAGCACTTTGGAGAGGTCTCTTACAGCATGTTTTCCCAATGCAATTCATCTTTTAATTTCCTGACTGCTGTTACCAAAAGTGTTGATTGTGGAACCAAGCAAACTAAAACTGTTAAAATCTCAATCTCTTCACCATCTATCATTATGCTTCTAATCAGCCCAGTGGTGAGAATCTTTGTTTTCTTGATATTGAGCTTCAACCCATATTGAAAACTGTAGTACTTGACCTTCTGCAACAAGCACTTCAGGTTCTCCTCAGTTTCAGCAAGCAAGATTGTCTCATCTACATAATGCAGATTGTTGATGAGTTTTCCTCCAATCCTGATGCCACATTTCTCATTATAGAACCCAGCCTCACTCATAATCTGTTGTGTATATAGATTGAAAAGGTATGGAGATAGGAAACATCCCTGGCATACACCCTTCCCAATTTTGATCCATGCAGTCTTTCTGATCACTGCCTGCTGTTACAAGGGACCATTTCTTGGGAACATCTTTGGGACATCATATACATGGACAGATTGGAAGTCAGTGAAAGAGAGGAAGACTTTCAATGAGATGAATTGACTTCCTGATTGCAGCAACAGACTCAAGTGCTTCAGGTATGGTGAGGATTAGAACAGGTTAAGTCAGGGTTCAAATCTCTAGTTCATCATGCCGCTAAATGTCATACTCAATTTGATGGCACATAACCACCATCCCCACAATGATAACTTTGATTTACAATAAATAATATAGTAAGCCATCTTATTCTGGGTTCTATTGAATTAAAGTAGACTAACAAGACAGACTAGTAAATTTAATCTAAGGGGAGTAAATTAATATAGTATTGTGAAATAAGCAGTTACTGATGGAATCAGATCTGAAATGTACCCTGACAGCCTAGTGTTGAAGACTTGCCCTAAACAAGGGAAAGACAGGCAGTTGTAATCCTGAGCTGCATCTATAAGGAAAAAGATGGGCAATCTCCCCTCATGTGATTAACAGGCTCTGAAAACTCACTGGAGGGTTAGCTGTGCATCACATTAGGTTTGAGGGCACAAAACAACAAGGTTCAAACCTATTGTACATAGGGTTGCTATGAGTCCCTAGCAACAACAACAGCCAGGTCTGAGTTTCTCAATCTTTCTTTCACATATTTGTAAAATAACATAACCCATTGTAGTGTCTCTATTACTTTTTAGAATGGAATCAGTGCATTTTATATTTGATGTGTTGTTTGTTCTTTTGCTTCTCAATCTCTCCCCTCTGAGATATATATATATATATATATATATATATATATATATATATATGAAAAAAAGGCATATGTTCAAAGACACCTTTTATATCAAGCCACCATACTTTCATAGATACTTTTGGAGGCCTTTTAAAGTAAATTTTTACCATAATAGAAGAAGACAACCTTCTCCTTCACCTGAAACAAAATAATTTATCTCAGCTGGTTAATTGAGATGGACTCAAATGATGATGAAAAAAATCTTTTAACGTCAAGTGATTTTTCAAAACAAATAAATCATATTTACCTTAGACTTTGTATTATTTATAAAGGGAACTTCTAGCATCACTTCAGGTTGGTGATGATTAATTAGCCCCTATTTTAAATGCCAAGACACGCAACATCTTGACAACGAATACAGGAGCAACTATTCTCAGAGTTCCTCCTAAAAGTTGTCATTTTAGGAGGGAGAGTAGGACTGAAGAACCTGAAAACACATCACTTCTACATTTAGAAAATAATGCCACACACAGGGAATAGCGACACTATCTATACCCCCTTTATTCCAAAAATCTTGTAAGAAATTTAACTGTGCTACTTAATCAATCACAATTTGCTAATGATATCACAGTGGCAGTTTCAAGTGCACTTTAGATCATTTGAACAGCCTTTTATTTCTCATGGATTCCTTTTGTCTTGCAGAGAATAACCTTTAAAACTCTGTCTCAACCTCTCTTCAGTGAGAAGACAGAGACTAATCACAAATGGAAACTGATTGCCACTCATAAAACTTGAAATAAAATTCAGGTCTGAAGCTCTATATGCAGAAAAGATGAGTCCTCTTATCTCATCGTGGAAGTGATTGCAGCCTCTCCCCAGCCTTTGGCATCTATTACCATATTAAGGGCATTCTTACAAAGAGGTTAAGAAATCACATATTTCAACTTAATAGTCACATTAGTTCTACCAAATATTTCATCAATTTTTGTTTGTTTAGCTAGTGTTCAACAAGGTTTTCTACCCGGTTTCAGGTTGGTACTCTATAAACAGAAAATAGCTTTAATTCCTCTATTGTTTATTAGAAAAAAAGAGTAATTAGTAGTTACTCAATTTCCTACCACTTTTCTGAAACATATATCCATGTGACGTCTTCATCATGTTTTACGTTAGAGCTTGAACATAAGTTGTTTCTACTATATTTCAAGTGTATAATAACTTATATTGGTCCTGAAGATAGATATTTCAGTATCTGCCAAATACAATCATGCACATACACACACACCTTAAAATTTGAATTGCAGGAGATTGAATCTAATAATTCAGATTGTTGACTTCTCTTGAACAGAATTTAAAGCATCTGTCTTAGGCTAGGTTCTACAGAGAAACAAAACCAACCTTAACCCTCACACAATCGTTCAGCGGAACATTATACTACTATACCCACTCACTGGGAAAATCTGCTGTCAAAGACCTTTCTAAAGTACTAAAGAGTAATGATATAAGTTTAAAGATTAAGGTGTTCCTAGCCCAAGCCATAGTTTTCTCAGTTGTTTCCTATGCATGTGAAATGTGTACAATGATGAAGAAGATAGGAAAAGAATCAGTGTCTTTGAACTGTGGTGTTAGCTAATAGTACTGAGTATAGCATGCACTGAAAAAAGATCAAACAAGCTTGTCTCACTGTGCTCTTTAGAGGCTAGAGTGGTTACACTTTGTCTTACATACTTAGAAAAATATTTTAATGTTTATACTATTATTTGATTTAAATTGTAGAGGTTATGCAAAAAATGGAAAGTAGTTAGCATATAATGCTATAACTACTTTTAGCATATAATGAACTCACAGAAATACACACATGCATAGGAAACTAGCCCTTGAGCATTTTTCAGAGGTTATCCAAACAACTCAATCACACATATTAGTAAATACCTGTTGTTGTTGTTGTTATGTGCCCTCAAGTTGCCTGCGACTCATAGCGACCCTATGTACAACAGCCCTAAACTCGGCTCTGTCCTGTGCCAATCGCACTGTCTCTGACACTCCCATCCCAATTATCCCAGTCACTGAATCAATCCACCTCATAGAGG
>NW_006399760.1:13940538-13946746 GCF_000299155.1 Elephantulus edwardii | reverse complement strand
GCATGTGTTCTAAGCAGTTGATTCTATTGTAAAGAAAGAAAAAAAAAAGACTTAACATTTCAGCCTTCATTAATAATTTGTTCTCTCCTCCCATGTGATTAGCTCCTCTGAAAACCCTCTGAAGGGCCAGCTATGGTTCAGTTCTAACTTAATGGTACTCAACAAGACTTTCATATGAAAATAATATTCAACTTTGTGAGATAGAATATACTTTGTTACATCTTAAGTTTGATTCCTAAAAATCTGTCATTTTATGTTTTGAAATGTGCAGTTTTTGAATCTAGAAAGTATTAATTTTATGAAGAATGTGATATGCCTGACACCCTTCATTACAATGACTATGTGCATGTTTTTAATTTTAGACAATTTGTGAACATAGCTTAGTGCAGTGAAGGACAATTCCTGTCACAGTTAGTGTTTATGGTCAAGAGCTAATATTTGTGTAGATGTTATAAGGGCAAGTGCCTGTTCTCAGAGAGCCTTGGCTATTGCCACTACCTCTGCTGCTGCTTCTGATGTTTCTGTCACCACTGCTTCCAATCTGAATCTAGGTTCTCACCTGTATTCTCACCATCTTCACACTTCATTTCTTGGTCTCAGGATCAAGGGATTTCTGAGTTCAAGTCTAATGTTTATCTATGACACACTCCTTCATTTTTCCTTCATTGAATTTATTTGACCCTTTTTTCAACTAAGTGTCATAATCACTTTTCAGTTCTGTAAAACTGAGTAATCTATCCTAATGTTTGCATCCTACCAGCACAATGATCAAGGGCTAAGATTCTTGAATTAGATAAGATTTGTAAAATTCTTGTACTTTCTTGATTAGATCATCTTATTTTATATCAAAATGCATTTCCTGTGTAATTCAAGTGAAAAATATCCCAAATTTTGTATTGGAGAATGTTTAATATATTAAATAAAATACAATAATCTAACACTTATCAAAGTGTCTAGCATTATAATAAAAGTTCAGTAGTTGTGAATTATTATTATTTCTGCTTTAACAATTTATGTTTTTAAATAACAATTTAATCATATAATCATGTATAATTTTATATCTTCTTATAATAGCTTCCCTAATTGGCAGTACCTTTTCATTAAACTATAAGCTCCCTGAGGGTTAGGAAGATGAGAAAATGACATATATTTTTTCCCAGCAGTTTATAAATAAACTGGTGTTTGCATAAAGTTCATATAAATTAGTTATAGAGCTGTCTCTAGTAAATTCATTGTCTGGGTCAAAACTTTTTCTTGATTGATTGAGAATGATATTTATAATGGTAATTAAACTAGATATATCATTGAATATCCATCCTTATGCCTTACATCTATCAGTAGCAATAGTTTTACAGTCAAAACATGTTTCAAAGCAATGAAACTGAGGCATTTCAAGAGTCTCAATTATCAAAACTGTGATATTGTGTTTAGAATTCTGAGTGAATGAAGGCAGAAAATAGATTAATATATTTTATGAAATCTATCAATATTAGTTGACAGGGGAAAATGTTTCTTAATATTATACTATAAAAATTAGTTTATTTTAAAATACTTTCTTCAAGTGTTTTAGTGTATCAAACATTTGTACGTATGTTGAGCCATCAAAGATTTCAAATTAATTTGGTAAGGGTGATCTAAGGGGAATTTGTGTGTACTATAAAACACAAAATCTAAAAAATGATGTCTAAAAATAAGAGTTATAAGCATTATCATCATCATCATATAAATTTTTAAAGAAAAGCTCTAAATCATAACTTTCTAAATAAAAATAATTTCTCAATTCCCAGGATATTTATACACTGATTCTAATACTACTGCTTTTGAACCATCATTTAAATCTGATTACTAGATATATTCCTTCTATCCTTGACTTTGTATCATAAATAAAATCTACTATACTAATAGACCAAATCAGTATCAATATTTTGTTAGAAAAAGTATCCATTTGTGCAATGTTTCTACTAATACTGTAGGGAACTCTAACTCTGGTGACCTAGTGGGTAAGGAGTTATGAGAGTCCCCGTGAGTCCAGCAGCTGCTTCACATGAAAAAGATGGCAGTCTCTTCCCATGAA
The DNA here is from genome assembly GCF_000299155.1 of Elephantulus edwardii. Classification (NCBI taxonomy): domain Eukaryota; kingdom Metazoa; phylum Chordata; class Mammalia; order Macroscelidea; family Macroscelididae; genus Elephantulus; species Elephantulus edwardii. The sequence goes on along the minus strand of NW_006399760.1, from coordinate 13,944,672 downwards.
ATGGACAGCCTCTGAAAACCCCACTGGAGGGTCATCTATGAGTTAGTTTGGACTCCATAGCAATGAGTTAAACCATTGGTTGTTGTTGCTGATATGTGCCTTTGAGTCAGAACAGACTAGGTTTTCAGAGGCTGTAAATCACATACAGATTATCCTTCTTTATCCTAGTACATTCTCAAATTCTGGAATGGGGAACTACTTTAATAGATATTTTCAGTCTATTTTACATTACATCTGGAAGCTAATTAACAGTTAGGTTATTTCTCATGTTGATTATAAATAAAGACTAAAACTCATTGTAAGGTGTCCATTTTGTAAATGTGAATTTTCTTGGAAATAACAAGTGATGGTAGAAATTTACTTAATGTTATGAAATGTAGTCAGCTTACATTAAACCTCTTAATTATTTTGGCACACAAAGTGTGACATGATGTAAACTAAGATTCTTACATGTGTCCATATGCTTATATGAAGTCACCAATTTTAATTGTTTTTCTAGGAGACACAGATATCTTAAAAATAGAGATTAAAGCAGCGACTCTAAAACTGTTGACATCTACTCTATTAATGCCAAGGTGTCGTTTTTGTAATTTCAAAAGAAACTCAAATGAGAACAAAAATGTGTCAAGAAAGTATATAACAAAATCATCAAAAACTTGTATGCTATGGGAGAGTTCTACTGTAGACACAATGTAAATGAACTTTGTAAGTAAACCAGTATAAAATTAAAATTTTATTTAAATAAAAAAAACCCCAAAAACATTTGTAAGTCACAACTCTGGTATTGCAAGAGCCAATATATCTTACTTGTGAAAAAAGTATTTAATAGGTGTTTTATAGCATTTTATTTGTTTGACTCACTGTTTACATTTTTAAAATATATGCCAATTATTTAATTAACTCTTTAAAGCACATATACTTAATTGAGTAGAGGTTATATATTTAATTTAAAACTTTTATAATAAAAATGTGTACATATTTATAAACTAGTAGAACAATTATCTTTATGTTATTTTATAATCTATGACTATGACATCCATCATCATTTTAGTACTCAGCATTTTAGTTAATCTAGCACCCAAGATTTTGGATACAGATTTTCAGTTATTTTATTTTCATATAAAATATATAGGCTTTATGTTTCTAGATTTCAACTGTATATTCTTAAGAAAACAAGCATATTTCCTATGAATTTATATAATTATAAAAAACAAATACTTAGCAATGTACTTGTCAATAAAATTGGAATTATTATTAAATATTACAATTTTAAATAGTAAAAACTGAAATAATGCACAAAATTATTTAATTTCTCATTCATCTCATTTGTGTTTTACTGTTGTAAATACTTTCTGTTAACATGATTTGAACACTGCCTACTTTGACAAATTATTTGATGCATTGAAAAACATAAAATACAATTGTAAACTAAAATATAAAAGCACAGGCATTGGGGAAATTAAATATTCTGAGAACTTAGACTAATATGATAACTGTAATTGAGCATTAAATTTCCATCAAAGCTTTCTGGAAGTAAAACTATTTTTTTTAAATCAAAACAGGAAACTAAAATGTCACAAATAAAGAGAAATAGAAATGATTATGGTATCAGAACTAGAAAAGAGGAGTCATTATACATTTATCATATATTCTCTGTCTGATATTAAAATATATACTAGTCTGCAACAATAAAAATTACACTTTTTCTCACTCAAGTATTAAAAGTAATTTATTAATGATTTTTGTGTGAGAAATATTGAATGTAAAATAGACTATACCTTCAATAGTTCATTTGCAGAAGATGCAAGGACAGACTTTCTGTGTACATTAGATTTGAATGTTTCTTCTAGGGGAATGAGCTAGTGATGTCCAGGTATATGGATTCCTGGCTCTAAATTGACTTATCATGAGCTTAGAAATTAAAAGAGAAATGAAGTTGGCAACTGTCTCACCCATTCTTTTTCAAGTATAGATTCCCTGAGTTGTCATTTCAGCAGCAACATTACGAAAGTTCAAGATTAAACTGGTGTAAAAGTCTGGAGTCAAATCGGTGGGGGAGACTGAGATTATCCCTGCACTTTGAATGTGGTGTGTTAGTTACAATATTTAAAATATCATGTAATTTAGCTTCCTAAATTGTTTTACCAAAGGGGAAAATTATCTTACACATATGAAAAAGTAGATTGCAAAATCATTCAACACTAACAAAACAGTTCTCAAAAAATAGTATTGGATATCTACTAGATTATATGGATACATTATATGGATACATTTTCATTTGAAAAGGATGATTTTGAAAAGAGAATAATTTGTCCAGGGTATTTAGAGAGTAGATGTCTTTTGCTGGATGCTTTAGAGAAGCAAAACATTTTATATATGATAGATGATGATGATAGATAGATAGATAGATAGATAGATAGATAGATAGATAGATAGATAAAATGTGCAGCTCCTTGTCTCCAAGTGAGAACTAATTCATAGCTGACTTTCCAGCAGGTTTTCAGGAGGTTACAAATTGCACAGTAGGAACATTGCTTGTCTTTCTCCTGTGGAGACAGAGAAAGATTTAATTTTTAAAAAATGGCTTTTATGCTTCCTAGAGGAAAGTCTCAGATGTGTAGTTCAGACATTACGATAAAGGTGTCTGGGAAGGCAGAGTCTAGGTTAATAGCAGGCAGACAAAGTCTCAGACAGCTGGCTTTGTGAGTTCTCCAAAACATTTTGTCATGAAGATACAAAGCCTCAGATGGTTGAGTTTAGAGACTGATGAGTTCAAAGTTTGCAAGTATGGTAGACTACTGGTTTATTTGGTGGCAATGAGCCAGATAGCCAGAGAAAAGTTCTCTTTTTTATAGGAGATACCGGACATAAATATTATGCAGAGAAGACATCTGAAGAGGCCTACCTTTAATGAGAAAAGACCAATTACATTTTAACAAATTTACCTGCAGTATTTCTGTATTAACACCCTAAAAGTTAGAATTTACAATGTTGTTGTTGTTGTTGTTATGTGCCGTCAAGTTGTTTGTGACTCATAGCGACCCTATGTACAACAGCTCTAAACCGTGCTCTATCCTGTGCCAATCTCATTGCCTCTGACACACCCATCCCAATTACCCCAGCCACTGAATCAATCCACCTCATAGAGGGTCTTCCCCTCCTGCGCTGTCCCTCCACTCTACCCAGCATGATGTCCCTCTCTAAAGACCTGTTTCTCCTTACAACATGTCCAAAGTATGTCAGACGAAGCCCCAAAATCCTTGCCTTCAAGGAGCAGCCTGGTTTAATCCTCTCTATGATGAATCTGTTTGTTTTCTTGGCAGTCCATGGTACATTCAATACTCTTCTCCAGCACCACAGCTCAAAGGCATCAATTCTCCTTTTATCCTCCCTAGTCATTGTCCAACTCTCTGATGCATAACAAGTGAATGCAAAAACCATGGCCTGTATCAGGTGGACCTTAGTCTCCAGAGAGACACCGTTGCTCTTGAGTACTTTAGAGAGGTCCGTAACCACAGACTTTCCCATCGCAATACGTTTTTTGATTTCCTGGCTACTGGTGCCAAGAGTGTTGACTGTGGAGCCGAGCAAACTGAAGCTGTGAACAATCTCAATCTCTTCGCCATCTGTACTGAAGATCATAGCCTTTTGACACACAATATTAATCATGACAATAGGTATGATTATCTAATTTGACTATTAATTATTACTACTCATAGGTGTATCTGACATTTACATCTTTGTTTTTGTTTTTTGGTTTTTTATTTTAAAAAGCATGTGATGGATCTCTTAACCAAGTCTAGAAGACACACACTGTTAAACCACCAGCAGCTCCCTGGGAGAAGGATAGACTATCTCTTCTCATATGATTAACTCTCTCTGAAAACCTACTGGAGGGCCAGCAAAAAGTAGGTTCTGATTCAATGACACACAACAACAACAAGAAAAACAGCATAAACCAGGTAAGGTGCTCAGGTAACTTATAAGGATTTGTCCCTCTCTGGTGGTACAAGTCCACAAGCAGACCCATTGGTGAAAGATGAGACACCTCCTCATCTTAGATTCAGTATTGGAAACCTAATGGGAGGATTGCTATCAATTGGAACGAATTTGTTAACAGTGAATTTTTTACTT
>NW_006399760.1:13938105-13940408 GCF_000299155.1 Elephantulus edwardii | reverse complement strand
TAGGGGGTTGTGCTGTTAACTGAAAGGTTGTGTGTCTCTTTAGCAGTACTAATCCACTCAGCACCAACTTTGCAGTATAAAGACAGCCATTCTCTTCTGTTATTATTTACAACCTCAGATACTCACTGGCAAGGTTGCAATCATCAGGAACTGACTTAATAGTGAATTTTTCACTCTGATAAAGCTGTTTCGTATAATTCATTCTAATTCATAATGACCTTATAGGAAATAATACAACTTAGCCGTAGGATTTCTATACATGTAAATCTTTATGGAAACAGATTTCTACAACTTTCTCCTGAGAGGTAGGTTCAAACCACTGATCTTTTGGTTATCAGCCAAATGATTAGCCACTGTACCATTAGGAAAACAAATAATCAGTCCACTGTCATGAAGTTTAGACTTGTAATGTTTAGGTTAGGTTTAGGGTTAGGATTATATATTTTTAGGTGCCTTTGAGTCCCCTATAAAGCATAGGAATCCTATGAACAATGGATCTGAAACTTGCCCTGTCCAAAATAGTGAGGTCATTAATAGAGTAAACATCAGAGAGGGAATAAATACTATATTGGGGCTCAAAATCCAGGACTCTAACTTCGTCAAGGTTGACCTAAACTATGACTGCTACCCAATGTCAAATGCTAGCAACAAGAGTAAAGTCTGTTACAGGACCATGACCTGTGAGCACCAATCTGCCTCTTCTCAACACCAACTCGATTCTACTTAGTTCTTTCTTCTGCAGGTGGAACAGTGATGAATCTTGACTAAGGTTACATGGCTTCTTGGTACAGATTTTCTTGCCTTTCTCAAGCCTCAGCTGATACTACTTTCGAAAGACTTAATATATGATACTACTGGTTCTGGAAACTGTACAAAAGATGGATTTGAGATAAGGGATTCCTTTTAGAATATTTAACAGAAGGCATAAAATGATGGTCCTAGTATATTCCACAACACCCCAGAACTTCCAAATCTCATAAATAAACAAAAGTCTTTTGCAGCTGTGTTTGAGCATCCAACTTAAAGAGATATTGCCCTCTGGTGACACACATCATCATGATTCCAAGGGACAGAATTCACTAATTTTCAAGGCAACATTAAGCTTATCCCGAGAGGTGAAATATAAAGGATTAGGAAGCAGTGTTGAAAGTAGAAAAGTAACTCAATTTATTATCTTCCCTAAGGTTAACCATCCTTGTTTCGAAGGAGCACTTGGGTTGCACTTCAAATGTAAAACCAAGCCAAATGCCATGAAGTTGATTCAGACTCCTATTGACCTTATTATACACAGTAGAATTGCTTAATAGGCTTTTCAATGCTCTAACTCTTTAAATGAATGATTGCCACATTGTCTGTCCATGTGGATTCACATTACCAAGCTTTAGATTAGCAGCTTAGTGCTTTAAATACTGAATTACCAGTATTTCTTGAGTTTAATTAAAGAGAGGATGTTTCATAGCAGATGATTGAGGGAGAAGATGGCTATAATCTATCATGCCTGACACAGGTGAACTAATGATATAAAGTGTGGCAGCTTTCTCAACAAATCTTACTTGCATAAATTTCTTCAGGAATCAAAAGAGAAGTTGTTCCTTGATCAGGATTTTTTTTTAAATCTTAAAAAATCAATAGAATAGGAAATTTATCTTATGTTATTCAGAGGAAAATATCTACATAAAAAGAACACTTTGATGTTAAAATTGAAAGATTTAAAAAGAAGAAAAATCTACAAAGGAGAGGGAATGTGTGTCCCACTAGGTGATGGGGCAAAATATAGAGAACTGCCTATGAAAATTAATTCAATATATAGGACATAGATGCCACCCAATTCTCCTTTTACCCCAAACCACTTAAATTCTTAGATGACTGAAGTGTTTGCCACTATAGATTCAGTTTTATCTCCATCTAGAAATTACCATCAGGTGGCTACAAAGAATCATCTCACTCAAATGTTTGCCTATTCTCTAATAAACAGCTTCTTTCAATGCCTACTTCTAAATGAGGCATATGGAAGTTCTATCCCTTTGCACCAATTTGGGATAAAACTTGAAGGGCCACCCTAGTTACGTGAGGTCTTTTTTTCTTTTTTCTTTTTTTTAAATTTTTTTTTTTAACAGAGGTTTTGGATTTCCATTCATTCATTGCCGCAATTTTCTCCCTGCCCACCCATCCCCACCAGCTCGCTTCCCCCTTCGAAGAGAGAAAAAAAAATTCCTTCATTAGTATACAATTCCCACATCCCTTCCTCCCACCCCCCACCCCGAGTACACTTCTCTATGCAACCTTAATTCTGGATTCCTGTG
>NW_006399760.1:13932987-13934455 GCF_000299155.1 Elephantulus edwardii | reverse complement strand
TTTGCTCTAGCAGATCAGTGGTGACATTTCTATCTTCTCTTTCACTGGTTCTGTGTTCTATCTCTTCAATTCTATTTATGTGTCCCTCCATCATGTTGACAGCATCTGAAACATTGGACCTCATATTTTGGATTGTGGTTTCTTGTTTTTCCAGTGCCTCTAGTGCTTCGTTTGTTTTATCTGCATTGTTCTGGATTGCTTTTTCTTAGCTCCTCCTGGTTTTTGCTTGTGGCATCCTGTAGTTCTTCGAGTTTGTCTTTTATCCACTGAAAATATTGAAACATTGTTCTTCTAAATTCTGTGTCAGAAAGTTCCATCAGACTTTCTGTTTTTAGGAAATCCATTGCTACTGTGTCACCCTTTGGCGGTAACATCTTGTTTTGCATTTGTGTAGTGTGTACAGTAGCTTGTTTTATTCGAGATATTGATTTAAACTTGATCTGAATACAATTTCTCTGAATTTCTAACTCAAGGAAAAGGTCAGTTCAGAGCCTGTGAGAGCAGTCTTTTGTAGGTAAGTCAGATCCAGGTGCTCTGGATTAAAGGCAGGTTGATTGACTGACTGGTTGTGTGGTCACAGGAGTGGAGCCAAATGGGGTGAGGCAGACCAGGGTGGGTCAACCAGTTGAGGGACCTCACTCAGACCTTAGCTTCCCAGGTGTGCTCACAATTGAGGACCCTGATCGAGTTCCCACTGTCTGTCTCCCAGTCAGCAGTTCTCACTCAGTGGTCCTTATTACCCAGTGCCCTCATCCAGTGGCCCCTGCCTAGGAGGACCAGTCAATTTTCCGTAAAGCAATACGGGTTTAAGATCCTGTGGTTCCTAAAACTATTTGTATCAATAAAACTTCTTTTTAGAATTCCTATTGTCCACGTCTAACAACAGACCCACTGGGTCTTAGTGGGACTTAAGAGGAATCAGCCAATTTTCCCACTAAGCTCTCCCCTTTCAAATGGGTCCAGCAGCTTCTGGCTTTTGCTGATCTGGAGTGACCGCTGAAATATAGACCGGAATGCAACCCAGGCTGATTTCGTAAAATTCCGACTCTAATCCATCAAAAGTTCTTATTCAAATTCCTACTGTCTCCATCATGCAACAAACCCACTGGGCCTTAGTGGAGCTTTAGAAAACTCAGGCACTTTCCCCACAAACGTTATTCCTTTCAAATGGGTCTCTCAGAAGCTCGGCTTGCAAATTCCGGCATTTGCCGATCTGCAGTGCAACCGAAAAGTGGTCCCGATTGCAACTGAGGCTATTAGCTCATTCTGAGTCCACTCCAGAAGAAATTCCGATTCCAATTTCTACTGTCCACGTCATGCAACAGACCCACTGGGTCTTAGTGGAGCTTAAGCAAAATAAGCCAATTTCCCCACTAAGTTTTCTCCTTTCAAATGGGTCTCTTAGAAGCTCATCTAGTGGCTTCTGGTTTTTGCCGACTCCGCGCAGCTTTGTTCCCACAGTTCCAAT
>NW_006399760.1:13931039-13932662 GCF_000299155.1 Elephantulus edwardii | reverse complement strand
GGTCAGTCTCTGTGGAGCGTAAAGTACTCTCTGGTATCCTCTCTACGCAGGTTGCTATCCCTCTGGCTCTTCACACTGTGCTCTCCACCTCCGCCATCTTCCGGTCCCCACGTAAGGTCTCTTAAAAAAAAGTTTACTCAATATCTTCTTATGCAAAATTCTCTTCTCACCAAACAGCTCTTAATGCCAAGTGCACTAATAAACACTATGCAATTTTTGTTTAAAAGGTCATTCTGGAAATTTAAGATAATGTCCCTGCTATACCTCTTATTCCATAAAGCGTTTACTTCTTCACATATCTGCTAACTGTGATAGCTTTTCTAGACTATGAACTATTTGTTTTCAAGTATGCTTGCTCTGCAAATATGCATAGTTTGTTCTTTACATTCAACTACATAGGACTTCATTGTTAGTTGGTTAACTAACCTTGTCTATTTAAATACTCTTGAAATTCACTGTGAGAAAGAGTCTTATTGAAGATTAATGTATTGTTTGAAAGCAGAAACTATTAAATTGCTTGCCTTTTGACACTGACTTATGAAGAAGGTAATTAAATTATGACATTTAGCTTGCTCTTATTTTTTTTTTATTAAGATTGGACTTTTGACATTGAAATGCCTCTATCAAGTCTATAGTAAGTGTAATTTTTAAGAAATTATTTTAATGAGTTATGTAATTGATAATTTACTTTATTATAAAATTCATTGCCATCAAATCACAAGCAAATCACAGTTGATTTTCCAGAGGGTTTTGAGAGGCTATAAATCACATAAAGGACATGCTCATCTTTGTCTTACAGAGTCGTTCGTGGATTTGAACCATCTAAAGGCTCAGCCTCAGAGTTAGAAGCACAAATCTCAATGGAAAAAGCTATCACAACTTAATTTATAAATTAATTTGTATTAATGGTTGTTTGTATGTTTCATCTCTACAACATTAATGTGAAGCAATAATCTGTTGTTAATTGTTTTAACTCTGTTCTTTTTACTCTTAGGTATTTCTATCTCGAGACTTATTTCTGCCGGTACACAGAGAAAACTGGTTGGGATTTTGACTAAAAGAAATCATATTATATCAGAGGATATAATTAACTTCATTATCATAGACGGAAATTTATAAAATACCTATGCTTAAAAAAATCAATAGAATAAGGAACTTATCTTGTGTTATCCAGAGGAAAATATCCACATACAAAGAATAACTTGATATCAAAAATTGGAAGATAAAAAAAGGGAAAAAATCTACAAAGGAGAGGGTATGTGTATCCCCCTAGGTGATGGGGCAAAATATAAAATTATAAAAGGATGAGGAATGATGATTTATGATATGTTAATGTTAATGGAGTTAAATGCATAACTAGATCCAAACATCGACGTATACTCAGTCTCAAAAAAACAGCACATCTAATTATTCATACACCAACCTAGTTCTCAGGTTGAGAGAAGTAGGTAAATTAAAAAAAAAATGGAAAATAGATAGATAGATAGATAGATAGATAGATAGATAGATGATGTTGTTGTTGCTGTTATGTGCTGTCGAGTTGTTTGCGACTCATAGCGACCCTATGCACAACAGCCGTAAACCCTGCTCTGTCCTGAGCCAACCGCACTGCCTCTGACACAC
>NW_006399760.1:13918329-13929939 GCF_000299155.1 Elephantulus edwardii | reverse complement strand
GATAGATAGATAGATAGATAGAAACAAAGATAGTTGGTGAGCAGTCTCCTCCCATGCTATCTACTGCCTCTGAAAAATGGCAGGAGAATCAACTATGGGCAGTTTCTGACTCAACAGCAAAACAACAACATTAATAATTTACTTATACTCTAGTTTCCATACATATTTACGTTTAAAAAATTTTATTTTCTTATATGAAAATGAGGTTGATAAACCCTCAAAGAAGAGAAACAAATAGGTTTTCCTCTCCATCACTCATGACAATAGAAGCAGTTAGTGATTCTTCCAAAAAGAAAGTAATAAAGATCAAGTGTAGAGAATCTTTCTAAATTAGAATAATATAAAGTCATATACCAATCTATCTTGGAAGAGGTATGGACACAGTGTTCCTTAGAGGCAAGGGAATGTAATCAGAAATGACTGGTCCCTGGAGAAGGATGTCTGTTCTGAAAAGTAGAAGGGAGGCAAAGAAGAAGAAAACCCTTTAAGGAGATAGATTGTTATAGTGAAGCTAACAATAGGTTTGACATGGCAAAATTTTTAAGAACGGCTGGCTGCAGGATTGAACAAGTTATTTATCTGCTGTAAATATGGTTGCTATGAGTCAAAAGTGATTAGATGACACTCAAAAACAAACGTATGTGTCTACCACTCTGTTTCTGAAGATATTCAGGCATAACTCTGTTAGGCACACTCTTTATTTTTAGTCTTTTTTTTAGTACTTCTAAATTAAGCTTCTTCATAGGATCATGATTTGCCTTCAGTTAGGTATTCTTGTTCTCATCAAGAATTTGCACTCAGTCATGTGAAATGGTCAAGCCGGAGACTACGGTGTGCCTGATACAGGCCATGGTATTTGCAATCGCTTGTTATGCATCAGAGAGTTGGACAATGACTAGGGAGGACAGAAGGAGAGTGGATGCTTTTGAGCTGTGGTGCTGGAGAAGATTGTTGAATATACCACGGACTGCTAGGAGAACAAACAGGTTTGTCCTGGAGAGGGTGAAGCCAGAATGCTCCTTGGATGCAAGGATTCTGAAGCTTCATCTAACATACTTTGGGCATGTTGCAAGGAGGGCCTGGTCCTTGGAGAGGGACAACATGTTTGGGAGCATGGAGGGACGGCACAGGAGAGGAAGACCCTCCATGAGATGGATTAATTCTGTGAGTGGAGTGGTGGGAATGAATGTGTTTGAGACAGCGAGGTTGGTACAGGATAGAACGGTTTTTAGGGCTTTTGTACATAGGTAGGGTCACTATGAGTTGCAAGCGACTCAATTGCACATAACAACCACCACAACAAGGACATTAGTGAGGCTCAGGACAGGGAAGGGTTCAAAGCTGCTTACATAGGGTGACTATATGCCACAGGGGACTCAACGGCTCATAACAACAAATGCACACTATATTGGCTGTTTTTTTATTTAAGCCTCATGTTTAGTCAACAAGACTATGGAGAGGGTCTTTGCATTTAAAAGTCGGTTGTTACTATATTTTGGACGAAGACTCTTCTAGGTGGTACGGCACTCCTCTGTCAATATGCTGTACTGAGGTAAATTTAGGTTGCTGTGAGGCTGAACCTTGTACCATTGGGGTATCAAATGTCATAACAGTTACCTAAGGTGAGCAGTATTTGGTGGAGTTCCCAGTTTAAGACAGGTTTGGAAGCAGAATGGCATTCACTTCGTAAACATCATGCCTCTGAAAACTCTGTGAACTTTGATAAATGGCAATGTTTGTGGAAGGGCTTCAGGCCTTTTGTTCATAAGGTCGCTATGAATCATGCTAAACTTGACGGCAATCAATAACAATCTACCTATCTATCTAATTTATATATACACACACACAATCTTTTTATAATGGCATTTAAATTTTAGAGAAGAAATGTTAACATATAAAATTTTAATAGAACTGATTTGTGAGTTTAAAAGTTGCTCAAGAAAGTGCTCTGTGATAGAAAACCTCAGTGGCCTTTTACCTAGTGGCACACAGTTTCAAGTTGTCTGGCTTGGGCCACAGGTGTAAATTGTACTTCCAGAATGGATGGTTGATTCTTTTGGAAATCTTATATTCTTTTCCTACTAGGCACAGACTTAGGTCTTATCATTAGGCACAGATTTAACTAAGTGTTATCTATGCTTTAAACAATTGTGCCAATGAACTCCAATTATCTAAAATAAAAACTTTACAGCCAATTTTGAAAATGTTTACTACTACTGGACAATATACTTTATCCCAGATGTTCAGTATGACCTAGGTGAGTCTGCTAACGACATTGAACCTTGGTTATCATGACTCTGCTTGTGAGAAAATTCTAGACTTACCTCGGTGCCTTATTCTTTGAAATTTGTTGATAAATACTGAGTGTATACACATTGCCTATTTCTATAGTTCATAAATGGTGTTACACATAATCCTGCAAACAAAGACATTTTTAAAGAAATGTTTCTTGAAGATGTTATATTATTTCATACTCATATAATTAAAAACTAATTTTCCCACAGGAATAAACTTAAAATTAAAATTGCATCATATAAATATTGCACAAATTAATAATTATTTTATATCTTATACTACCTCAAATTGCCATAATTTAAATTTACATAAAACATGTTATCTAAGTGAATAATGACATTGTTACAGATACATATCATAAACATATTAGGTGAGATAGTCCTTCAGATTGTTTATATTTTAGCAGATATCAGTAAGTAGTCAATATGGCTAATTCCAAAGAAAATAGATAGTTTTTCCTAGTCTTTTGAGGGAAAGAAAGATGGAATTCAGGATAAATATAATTTACAAGCAAACTGCTTTCTTCGATTATCTCCAAAGTGAATTAAAAATCTTCCTGATTCCCAATTTGTGAGTTTAGTGGCTGTATTTCAACAAGAAAGTTAAGTTTTAAATTTGCTTCCAATGCTAATGTTTTTACCAAATATCTCAGGGAGGGCAGGACACTGACCTCAGACAAAGAAGCCCAGAAAGCTTAAAAGTGGCTTAATTCTTTCTAAGTATGTATTTTGCAGTTGGTTAATATTTTGCATTAAACCAATTTTAAGCTATTAAGATTTTTTCTTTCTTCTTTTTCCTCTTTAAGTTGGTAATTATCAGGAAGCACTCAGTTTCATCTGGGATCTCTGTTTGCATTGATTGTATTTCCTTTGGTATCATGGCGGATCAAGCTTTCAGAATTAATGTTGGAGGTAGCTGCCACGGAGACTTAATAAAAAATGATCAACTTTTTCTTTCCAGGTATTCACCCTTCACTCCTCTGGAGGTCTTACACTTAAAAATAGAAAAAAATAAGTGTGGGCAACTAGAAACTATTTATAGATATGCACAAAATCAAAACTGGGATTGTTTTATCGGTTGTATCAGAAAATTGTTCTTCATATGAAAATACACAGATATTTCTACTAAGAGTATATTGAAGTCTTTTCTCTCTGAGGATGAAAGCCTTTTTGGAACTTTTTCCTTGATCTATTTCCTATCTTTATTAATCAGGATCCTAACAAAGAAGATATAGTGAATTTAAAATAGCTTAATTGAGAACAATTTAACAGCAAGACAAAGCTTAAGGAACCCAGTGAAGGATATAGAGACAATGGTGTTAATATGAATAACAAGGAGCCATTGCCCCTTCTAGGCCGGAAGGAGAAATCAAAGGAATTACATTAGTGGAGTCCAAAGAGAGATGGGACCCTGACAGAGTGCCACCTCTTCACTCAGTGAAAAAAACTAATCAAACATTTCCAAGTCTTACCTGTGTTCCTGTTTTTCATCCCCAATTGCATAAATTTACTTAGAAATCTATGGAACAATAAAAAATATAAACACAAATTAAATAGAAATGCACACACACACACACACACACACACACACACACACACCAATTTCTCAACGTAGCAGGGCAAAAGAAGATAAAAAGGCAATCTCAGACGCAAACAAAAAGTAACCAGATCAGCAACCGTCTTATTGGTCTTAAATCAACTATTATCTATTGGTTTTGTTGTCCAGGACTACTGTAATAAAAATAACCTTAAAGAATCAGAAAGTGCTGTTTCAACTCTGAAGACTAAGAACAAAAATTCAGGAGATCAGGTGGCCCGTGTTATCTCCATTTCTTCCTTGTTTATCCCAACTTCTGATTGTCTAGACCTCTTGGCATTTCTTGGTTTATAACTGTGTCTTCACATGACTTGTACCTTTGCTCTTCTTTTTTATAAAACCTCTCTCAGAGAGATTAGCAGTCCCCCATCTTTGTTAAAACCTGTTAACTGGTAAGTACTTCAAAGGAAAATCTTAGTAACTTTGGGATAAAGTTTAACATATCCTTTTTGAGAACCACAATTCAATCTAAAAAAGTGTGAATTATTTTCATCTGATCCTCTCAGTACCCCATTGGTAGAACTAAGGGCTTTTTGTTTTGTTTTGTGTTTATTCATTTCTTGCAACTACTCTGTGTTCTGCGGTAGAATTCAACACAAAGTCAAATGATTACTGTTGAGTTGGAAACAGACCTTAACTGACCCTCATGCAGATTTTCAGAGGTGGTTAGTCATATGGGAAGAGAGTGCCCATTTATCTCTCTCTCACACAGAAACTGATGAATTTGAACTATTTGTCTTTGGATTGACGAACAAAACGTGAATTCTATGAGCATTGATAGCTCAATTTTTCTGCTAATGTGTCATGGCGAGTGACTCATAAGGGGTGAATGGGACGAAAGATCAACAAAATTTTTGCCTTTCTTTATTTAACTTAACCACCTCCACATAACCACATTTTTCAGTCAACTTCCTTTGTTAGCAAGTTTCTCTACTCACATCCCATTTATTTCCACTGATACTGTCTTGTTATACACCTAAAAAGGTAAAATTCTACTCAAAATATTCCTATGCTTACAAGAATAAAGTAATAAAACAGCTACTTAAGAGTACAATAAGAAAAATGTAAATAAAAAACAGTGGAAAAGAAAAATAATGAAGCTTTTATTTCTTTTCAATTTTCCCAATATTAGCAGATAAACATTTAGTAAGTGTTGCTATGAGTCGCCTGTGACTCGATGGCACTTAACAACAACAACGACATATATAATCTATACATATATATGGAGTTCTGCTGGCCTAGTGGTAAGAAGACACATTCTATTCCAAAAGATTTAAAGATTGAATATACCAGCTACTCTGCAGAAGTAGGATAGAAGGATGAGCAATCTCCTATATATGTGATATCTATAAATATTATATAGATCTATCTAGATAGGTGATATCGATATTTTGCATGTAGGAGATATGTATATACACACACACACAAGTGATGTGTAAACCCTGAGACACACCTAATAGAGCAGCTTCAAGAAGTACTGCCTCGTGGTTGAGAATGTAGTCTAGGTCCTTTGACTATCACACATATGAGTTGAAAGCACTAACAAGAAAACTGAACATTTCGCAAATCACTTTTACATCCTTGTTTACAGCTACCTAAATTTCATATCTGATTGACTGAAATCGTACCTTAAATTTCTAAAAGCTGGAAAATTTCAACTACCAGAAAAAAGAAATTGCCCTCAGAAAGGAGAAGTGACATTCATATATACCTATGTCACTCCACAGTAGAAAAGATTGCTGTTGAACTCTAAAATCAGGTTGCCTTAGACATAATGTGCCACAACACAGTTGCTACATTTACTTTGATGACAAACATATGGTCTACTTGGTGCCACAGAACAGCAAAATTAGGGAGTGGGAAGATGTGTTGAGATGAAGCTCTGAACCAGTTTTTCAGTGTGAGCCATTGTTGAGAATTTCCATTTCCACTCCAGGTAAACATAATTATAATGTATATTTTAACAAGACCCCAAGTGACTCTTATATACAAAAGGATTTATAAGAATCATTGGGGGCAAGTTATCAAATTGCAGATTGTGATGCAGTGTTTGTGGAGTGGATACCCAGTTTCTTAACATGGAGTCAAACTGTTGTTGTGGTTATTATGACATTGAGTCAAAGCCAACTTGTATCTCCAGGGGATTTTCAGAGTCTATAAGGCACATTGGTGAAAGGTTGTCCATCTTTCTCAGATGTCTGAGAAGCCTAGGAAGGCTGGGAAAGCTAGTGGACTCAAACAACTTACCTTTGAGCTGGCAGCACAAATACTTATTCGCTAGGCCACCAGATCTCCTGAACTGGAGATGACTTTATTGAAAGTTCTGCTGAAAATCATAATGTTTAATATTCTTCACACCAAGTCTGTGCTTCAGGAAATGCTTTGGCTTACACAGGTTTGTGTACTGAATTGAAAGCTTATTGCCACTATAAAAACAAATCATAGCCTGGTTTAAAGACTGCCACTGTCTCTTCCAGCCTGAGCCTTAACATTAAGCTCCATGACAAGCACATAAAAGACCTTCTATGATCTGGCTCCTGCCTCCATAACACTAACTGCAGGGAAAAAATGGTAATTACCCATCATCTTAAATTACTTCTATTCTTTCTTCCTACTTCTCTGCTTGAAATGCTATTCTACCCTTCAGAATCCCACCTTGTCTGTAAATATTTTTTTCTTATCTATCAACAACAACATCGCCATACCTTCTCAACCTGTATGCAGAACAGATTATCTGGGAGGCTGGGCTCTATGAGGAGAAATGTGGGGTCAAGATTGGTGGACGATCTATCAACAATCTGTGTTATGCAGATGATATAACCCTGCTTGCTAAAACTGAGGAGGACCTTAAGCACCTGCTGCAGAGGGTCAGTCCAATATGGATTGAGGCTCAATGTCAAGAAGACAAAGATTCTCACCACTGGACCAATTGGCAGCATCAGAATGGATGGTGAAGAGATTGAGATTGTTCACAGCTTTAGTTTGCTTGGCTCCACAGTCAACACTCTTGGTACCAGTAGCCAGGAAATTAAAAGGCGCATTGCCATGGGAAAGTCTGCTGTTAGGGACCTCTCCATAGTACCGAAGAGCAATGATGTCTCTCTGGAGACTAAGGCACATCTGATACAGGCCATGGTCTTTGCAATCACTTGTTATGCATCAGAGAGTTGGACAATGACCAAGGAGGATAGAAGGAGAATGGATGCCTTTGAGCTGTGGTGCTGGAGAACAGTATTGAGGGTACCATGGACGGCTAGGGAAACAAACAGATTTGTCCTGGAAAGGGTTATACCAGGTGGCTCCTTGGAGGCAAGGATTCTGAGGCTCCGTATAACATACTTTGGACATGTTGTAAGGAGAGACCGGTCCTTGGAGAAGGACATCATGCTTGGGAGGGTGGAGGGACAGTGCAGGAGGGGAAGGCCCTCTATGAGGTGGATTGATTCAGTGACTGGGATAATCGGGATGGGAGTATCAGAGACAGTGCGATTGGCAGGGGACAGAGAAGATTTTAGGACTGTTATATATAGGGTCGCTCTGAGTCGCAAGCAACTCGATGGCACATGACACAACAACAACATGTATCGGAAGCTTCTATTGAGAACTATCCACTTACATGTATCAATGTATGGAATTGTTGATTGAGCTCCAGAAGCACAATGTAGTGTCTTCTATCTGCTCAGAGAATCTATCATACTCATTGAGCCCTATTATCTTATCAGCAGCCCTGCTGCATCATTCTCCTTGTATTCTATGTCAGTTCAAAGTTTAGCCACATGGTTCTACATCTAGGATAGATCCAATCACACTCCTCTTTTCCTAAGTTATTATTAAGTGTAGTAACTTTTCAAGAGGATGCAAAGAAGAATGCAAGTTTGAGGATGGTACAAAATATTAACACACTTAGGGAGCTGTGGTGGTCTAGTGGTAATTAGTGGTAAATATAAAATTAACAGATTGATCTCACTCAAAGGCCACTATGAACAAAATCTGGTAACCTGCTTCTACAAAAGCAGCCTTCAAAAACTCTATGGAAAAGCTTCTCGGCCTTTTGGCTAAGATCAAGTGTAAAAACTCTATGGAACATAGTTCCAGTCTGATATATTTGGGGATGCTTTGGAATCAAAACAGAATTGATATAATTTTTTAAAAACAGGAATGTATAACATGACTCCCTTCTTTCTCTGTTAGACAGCACACTGAACTGCCAATGTTCCTTCAATTGTCTATGTTCCTAGCATGTGCCCAAACTGGTTGTAAGCAGATACCTGAGAATGAGGGCAATTTATACACTGACATATCATGTAGGATACTGCCCTTGCTGTCTGGTTTGTCCTCCCTATCACCCCAAGAATTCTGGTAAGCACAATTTTCTCTTTCTGTTGGTGTTTCTACCTCTTTCAGAAGACCCTGGGTCCCTGGAGAGCAAGAATACATCTAACGTTTCCTTACATCCCAGTTGTTGGGCACAGTACAAAGCAGATAGTGGATCCTAATAATGAATAAATAATATTAGAAGACAAAATGATTTTTTAATTTCTAAGCAAACTTTTTAAATGGACTTTTCCATCTTAGCCTCTTTGGCCTTTAGAGGATGTTATTTTATAGCAGGAGAGAAGAGAATTACTGACTTAAGTAGAAACTTAAAAGTCTATCTTCACAACAATTGCCTCTTTGCCAGATATCTTCCAATTGAGTTTTCTTTGATATAACATAATCTTATAAGGAATACATTACAAGTAATTGTACTAATTATATTGTTTATTCTTAACTTTAATGAAAACCTTGACTTGTAGTTCAGAGGAATTTTGTTAAAGTTGATTAAAATTATAAATCTATTATCAGTAGTTGTTAGTTTTCCATATTTCCTTACTTTGTCTTTCTCTAACTTCTCCATTTCTAGATTTATTATGAGGATTTTTGTAATTTTAGATTCCAAATTCAAGAAACTCCACAGCATCATATATCACAGATAATCTCATGAATTTGCCCTAAGTAATGAGGCCAAGTAATACAAATATTTGTGTTGCAATTCTGAAGGCTTGTCATTCCAGTCCACTAGCTGCTCCATAGGAGAAGGATGAGCAATCTCCTCCGGTGCTATTAACTACCTCTGAAAACTCACCAGAGGGCCTGTGATGGGTTACAGCTAACTTGACAGTACACAGCAACACCACCACCAACACACACACACACACACACACACACACATTACACACACACATATACACACACTCACATATAAGAAACTATGGTGGCCTAATGGTAAGAAACTGTGCTACAATCCAAAGCCATACAATTTGAATCCACCAGCTTTTCAATGGGATAAGAATGGTCAATCTCCTTCCATGGAATTCATTGTCTCTGAAAAGCGCTAAAGGGAGGGTCGGCTATGGAAGAATCTGACTCAATGCCATATATAAATGTTATTTTTATGTGCTGTCAAGTTGGAAACAACTCATAGCTAACACTCTAGTAGCACGTTTGTTTTATTTTCTTTTTTTTTAAATTCTGATGAAAGTTTGCTGAGACTTCAGATTTCCATTCATACATTGTTGCACATTTTCCTCCATACCCACCCCTCCTCTGAATTCACTCTTCTCTCCACCTCCCCCTCCTCCCCTCAAGTGCACTTTACTGTGCACCTCTTATCCTGGCCTCTTGTCATGAAAATAATGCCTAATCATATATTCCTTTTAAACAGTTCTCTCCCTCATCTGTTTCAATGTAGTATACATTATTTGTCCCCTCTTTTCTTAAATTCCCCTCAACTTCAATTTCAGTCCCATTTTACAACAGTGGCATTATGCAGTGTTTGTCCTTTTGTGACTGAGATAAGCATAATTTTTTCACTCAGCATAATGTTCTCCAGAGTCATCCATTTTGTATAATATTTCATGAGTTCCTTGTTTTTCAAGGCAGCATAGTATTCCATTGTGTGAATATACCACAGTTTCTCTATCCATTCATTTGTTGATGGGCACTTAGGTTGTTTCCAGCTCTTTGCTATTGTGAACAAAACGCAATAAACATGGGTGTGCAACAATTTGCTTAGGGTTTCTTTAGGGTAAGTTGCCAGTATTGGAATTGCTGGGTCAAATGCTATTTCTATTTGCAACTTTTGGTGAAAGTGCCATACAGCCTTCCATAGTGGTAGCACCATTTTACACTCCCACCAACAGAGAATAAGGGTTCCAGTTTCTCCACAACCTCACCAGCATTGGTTGTTTGCTGCTTTGTTGAATTTGGCTATTCTTACTGGGGTGAAATGATATTTCATAATTGTTTTTATTTGCATCTCTCTTAGACCTAGGGATTTTGAGCACCTCCTTATGTGTTTGTTCACCATCTGAATGTCTTCTTTGGTGAAGTGTTTGTTCATATCCTGTGCCCATTTTGCAACTGGGCAATGGGTTTTCAGAGACAGTAAATAGCACAAGAGGAGATTTTCTATCATTCTCCTATGGTGAATTCTAACTATGTGTATTTGGGCTGACAGCTCAACATCCAGGGTGTTCCTCTCCCATGCTGTCCCTCCATCCCTCCAAGCATGATGTTCTTCTCCACGGACTTCTTCCTTCTCCTGGCTACACAGTCAAAATATGTGAGACAGAGCTTCAAAATCCTTACTTCAAAGGAGCAGCCTGGTTTTACAGTCTCCAAGACAAACCTATTTGTTCTCCAGGTGGTCCATTGTATATTAAATACTGTTCCCTGGAACTACAACTCAAAGTATCAAATCTTCTTCTATCAGCTAGAGTCTAGCTTTCTGGTGCATAGCAAGTCATTGCAAAGACCACGGCATGAAGCAGGTACAATTTAGTCTCCAGACTCACATCATTGCTCTTCAGTACTTTGGAGATGTCCCTGACTGTGATCTTTTGATTTTTGAGTGCCGGTGCCAAGGATGTTAATAATGAAGTCAAACAAGTTGAAATTGCTAATAAGCTCAATCACTTCTCTATATATCAAGGTGCTACCAAAAGGCCCAGTAGGGAATCTTTCTTCTTAATGTTGAGCTTCAATCTATATTGAAGACTACAGTCCTTGACTTTCTGCAGCAAATATTTCCTTGGTTTCAGTGAGCAAGGTTATGTCATCTACATAATTTACATTGTGGAGGAACTTCCTCCAACCCTGATGCAATATCTATCATCATAAATTCCAGGCTTCTGAATGATCTGTTCTGCATAGCTATTGAAGAAGTATGAAGACAGGAAGCATCCCTGACACATTCCTTTTCTGATTTTGAACCATGCAGTGTTTCCTTGCTCTTTTTTGACTTCTGCTTTCTGGTCCAAGTGTAGATTTCACATAAGTACAATCAAATATTCTAAGATTCCCATGCTTCTCAAAGTTAGCCACAATTTGTTGTGATTCACACAGTCAAATGCTTTTGCATCGTCAATGAAACACAGATAGACATTCCTTTGGTACTCTTGGTTTTTTGCCAAGATCCATCTGACATTGGGGATAATATCTCTGGTGCCATGGCCTCTTCTAAATCCTGCCTATATTTCTGGTAGTGATGCCTTTGAGCTGTGGTGCTGGAGAAGAGCATTTGAATATACGATGGACTGCTAGGAGAACAAACAGGTTTGTCCTGGAGAGGGTGAAGCTGGAATGCTCCTTGGAGTCAAGGATTCTGAAGCTTCATCTGACATACTTTAGTCATGTTGCAAGGAGGGCCTGGTCCTTGGAGAGGCACATCATGTTTTG
>NW_006399760.1:13914073-13916199 GCF_000299155.1 Elephantulus edwardii | reverse complement strand
AGACACAGAACACATAACTTACTTCATATTTTTAATACTCATTATTGAAAATTATATTATAAATTATACACTATTTATATCCTTAAGTAAAGTCATATATTGGTAGCCTAGTGGCAAGAAGATGCACTACAGTCCTGAAGGCAACCAGCTGCTCTGTGGAAGAAAGATGGGCAGTCTCCTTCTATGTGTTTAACTGACTCTGAAAACTTGCCAGAGGATCAACTATGGGTTCAGTTTTGACTCCACATTACACAAGAACAGCATAAATTATCAGAGTGAGAATTACTTTAGTTATGACTATGAAGAGTTAAAATTTATAGACTATTTATTATTCATGTTGTTGTTACATAAAAAGAAGTCAATAATGATTCTAATTACTCTAAATCTATAATTGTGACAGGAGTTAGTTGTCAGAACAGAGCAAGGAAACACTGCATGGCTCAAAATTGGGAAGAGTGTATGCCAGAGATGTGTCCTATCTCCATACCTTTTCACTCTATATGCAAAACAGATCATCTAGGAGGCTGGGCTATATTCATATTTCTCTTCAGAGAAATGTGGAATCAGGGTTGGAGGAAGACACAACAATTTTCATTATACAGATGACACAACCATGCTTGCTAAAACTGAGGAGGACCTGAAACTCTTGATGCAGAAGGTCAAGGATTGCAGCCTTCAATATGGACTGAAGCTCAACATCAAGGAAACAAAGATTCTCAACCACTAGGCCAATTGGCAGCATCATGATAGATAGTGAAGAGACTGAGATTGTTAACAGTCTTGGTACTAGCAGTCAGGAAATGAAAAGGTAAATTGCATTGGGAAAGTCTGCTATCAGAGACCTCCCCAAAGTACTGAAGAGCAGTGATTCCAGTCTAGAGACTGATTCAGGCCATGGTCTTTGCAATTACTTGCTATGCACAAGAAAGATAGACAATGACTGGAGATGATAGAAGGAGAAATGATGTCTTTGAGCTGTGGTTCTGGAGAAGAGTATTGAATATACAGGGGAGTGCAAGGAGAACAAACGGGTTCGGCCTAGAAAGGGTGAATCCAGGCTGTTCCTTGGAAGCAAGGATTCTGAAGCCTCATCTAATATACTTTGGACAAGTTGCAAGGAGGGACCAGTCCTTGGAGAAGGACGTCATGCTTGAAATGGTGGAGGGACAATGGAAGAGAGGAGGACCCTAGATGAGATGGATTGATGCAATGACCAGGGTAATGGGAGTAGATGTGTCAGAAACAATAAGATTGGCACAAGGTAGAGCAGATTATAGGGCTCACTATGAGTTGCAAGCAACTTGATGGCACGTAACAACAACAACAATTTATTAAACATATATGTGTTGTGAGGTTGTGTGTCACATGGCGGCCTATGATTCGTTCGTTTGTCAGTTTTGTTGTCATTCCCACGATGGGACCCACAATTATCAACCAGTCACCTGAAAGGGAGTTTGGGATTGTGATGTATATAGAATATACTGGAATTCTGGTAAAAGTTTTGCTTTGACTAGATTTAAGTCCTGCCTTGGTTAATTCATTGCCTTTGTTTCTAAGACATGAACTAGTAACTTGCCTTTACTGACAAACTTGGCTTTGTCATTCTCCTCAACTAGATGAACCAGTAAAGTTTTCTTTCCTGAGGTGTGACCTTTAAACCAATTAGACTATATAACTGTGTGAGCCGTTTCATTGAGAGAAATCTCTCCTTTCCTCAAATATATATCTGCTGTTGTTACGTTACACCTAGTCAAAACAGACTCATAGCTGAACTTTCGGTAAGATTTCAGACACAGTAACTCATAGGGCAGAGATTGCCCATCTTTCTCTACTAGAGCAGCTGGTGGATTTAAACCACCTGCATTTTGGTTGGCAGCATACTGCTTACTAGCAAGCCACCAGAGATCACATATATATGTCACATGTATATATCTCATTGATTTTCCATCTCTAGGGTACCCAACCTATGTTGTTGTTGTTGTTATGTGCGGTCAAGTCTTTTGCGACTTATAGCGACCCTATGTACAACAGCCCTAAACACTGCTCTATCCTGTGCCAATCTCATTGCCTCTGACACACACATCCCAATTACCCCAGTCACTGAATCAATCCACCTCATAGAGGGT
>NW_006399760.1:13855855-13913013 GCF_000299155.1 Elephantulus edwardii | reverse complement strand
TTCAGTAGAATCTTGCTTGCATGTGAAATCAATGATATTGTTTTATAGTTTCCACACTCAGTTGGGTCATAGTATGTGCCAAATGTTTACAGAAAGCGTCTTTGTATGTGATGAGCTTAAAATTTTAGAGAAGATACCTCAGATCAGAAGTACAAATATATATTATTTTCTCTAATTCCAAGTCTAACAAAAGTCAGAAAAGATGGTAAACTTCCAAAAGTAATCCAGACTTCTAAACTCTTGAGAGATATAAGTGGCTACTTTTTCAAATCACAAAGTCATCTTTTAACCTTTGTGTGGCTTGAAATATCCAGCAATAATATCAGATTCTTAGGCAGTATTGTATTCTTAACAGAGCATTTATGCAAGTAGGCGCTAATAAATTCCTCTTAAAAACTCCTCTTATTTTGTGTTTAATTTTAAATTACACTATTTATTTTCGGATCCAAAATAAATGCTCTATGTTATCCTGTAAGATAGATATCTAGCAGCCAAACAGTGGATGGTGGACTAATTAAATATACTAGCAGACCAGTAAATGGATTTTTTTCTTTGCTGTGAAGGATTAGAAGTTGAATTCTTTTTTTCCTTCCTTTTAAAAATTAATTTTAATGAAAGTTTACAGAAACTTTGTACTTCCATTCAATCATTGTTGCACTTTTCTCCCTGCCCAAACTCCCCCTCCAGTTTGCTCTTTTCTTTGAAAAGTAAAAGAAAAAAATCTTTCATTATTATATAATCCCTCCCCCCCAAGTCCACTCCACTATGCAGCCTTTGTTCTGGACTCCCATCATGACAATAATACCTAATCATATATCCCTTTTAAACAGTTCTCTCATCTGTTTCAATGCAGTGTACATAATTTATCCCATCTTTCTCAGTCTCCGCCCAACTCTGATGTCAGCCCCGTTTTAGAACAGTGGCACTGTGTAGTATTTGTCCTTTTGTGATTGAGATATTTCCCTCAGCATAATGTCTTCCAGGGTCACCCATTTTGTATAATATTTCATGAGTTCCTTGTTTATCAGTGTTGCATAGTATTCCATTGTGTGAGTATACCACAGCTTCTCTATCCATTAGTTTGTTTTTGGGCAGTTGGGTTGTTTCCAACTCCTTGCTATTGTGAGCAAAACCGCGATAAACATGGGTGTGCATATATCTGATGCTCATCATTCTTGCTACACATTACAAAACCTGGAAGAGCAAAATATCTTAATACAACGAGTAAAATGACCTTAAGTTAAAAAAACTGGGCTTTCAAATAACTTAAGTCCATGTAGGCACTGTTTCTTGTGCGTATTTTGGTATGAAAGAGTCTCACCAGTAACATTACTTTTTAAATTTTTTTTCATCTCCATATAATCAAGAATATCTGCATTATGAAATGCTCAGGAAATTTCAGGCAAAGTCACTCTTGTGAAGTGATATCTGCACAGCTGCAAGATCTGGCAACTTGTCTAATGCTAGGAAACTGATAGCGCAAGAAACTATCCTGGCTGTGTAACCGTCAGCATGTTCTGGAAACAATAGTGTGCTGCTGATCTCACCACAGAAAACAGCTCACAGGTTTTATCACCTGTATCACCTCAGCAAGCACAAATCAACCAAATAGACAGACATTCCACATACCTTAGAAGAAGCAATCTACTTTGTTGTCCTTTGTTACAATCCATGATTCTCTCAACAAAGATGACTATGGATTGTTAATTGAAGAAATCAAGGCTGTGTGCTTATTAAACATGTTAAGGTTCAGTCATCAAAGACGGACACAAGTGGCGTGTGAGAACCATTCTCCCTTTCACTCAGGAAGAGTATTATATCTTCTAGTGAACTAATACTTTCCCTGACCAACAAAGAAAATTAAAGATGAGTGTTCTGCATATCAGCTCTAATATAAATCACTCCGTTATCATCTTCATTTGCAGAAAAGAGAACTCTTGCCTCATTTGCTATAGGGCAGTGTATCTTTCTGGCATCTTCCATAGTGCTGTGCTGTTCTGGACTCTGTCCAAAATCAACAGCTGAGCAGCATGATGTAGCGTATGATTCAAAGGCCCAGGGCAGAAGGGAAATAATTCCCCAATGCCACTTTGTATTATCTTGCTTTTTACATAAATAAATCAGCATCCTCTGAAAGATATTTGACTGTGTAAGTAGTAAATTTAAGAAGTTTGTTCCATGTGAACATAAAACAAATGATGCTCCATCCTTCAAAAATTGGTCACTCTTGAGAGAACCATACATTTCAAAAATTATTTTTAAGATACATTTTTGAGGGGGAAAAATCATTGTTATCATAATGTTCCATTCCTTCACAATGGATTGTTTTCAACTCTTTTTTATTAAACACATGATTGCTTTTAATGTGAAATTGAAATAAAACAACATTTTTCATTTACTGAGCTTAGAAAGCAGGTCTTAAAATGTACTGGATTTAAGTAACTTTTAAATGCACATTAACCTGTAACATATATACTCAGAGAAGACCAGATTTCTCTCTGTGCCTTGAATAATCCACATTGAATTAGACAAATATAGCCAACTTATGAATATTAAATCTGTTGTTTGTTTTGTTGTTGTTATGTGCCGTCGAGTCGTTTGCGACTCATAGCGACCCTATGCACAACAGCCCTAAATCCTGCTCTATCCTGCGCCAACCACACTGCCTCTGACATGCCCATCCCGATTACCCCAGTCACCGAATCAATCCATCTCATAGAGGGTCTTCCCCTCCTGCGCTGTTCCTCCACCCTCCCAAGCATGATGTCCCTCTCCAACGACCCGTCCCTCCTGGCAACATGTCCAAAGTATGTCAGACGAAGCCCCAGAATTCTTGCCTCCAAGGAGTAGCTTGATTTAATCCTCTCCAAGATGAATCTGTTTGTTTTCCTGGCAGTCCATGGTACACTCAGTACCCTTCTCCAGCACCACAGCTCAAAAGCATCCACTCTCCTTCTGTCCTCCCTAGTCATTGTCCAACTCTGATGCATAACAAGCAGTTACAAATACCATGGCCTGTATCAGGCGCACCTTAGTCTCCAGAGAGACACCGTTGCTCCTGAGTACTTTAGAGAGGTCCCTAACAGCAGACTTTCCCATCACGATGCGCTTTTTGATTTCCTGACTGCTGGTGCCAAGAGTGTTGACTGTGGAGCTGAGCAAACTGAAGCTGTGAACAATCTCAATCTCTTCGCCATCCATCCTGACGCTGCCAATTGGTCCAGTGGTGAGAATCATAGGCTTGACATTTAATGGTGGAGACATACAAGATATGTTACAACAGCTTCCTCTAGAAAGAGGGGGGGGGGAATCACTCTTCCATCTACTTGGACAATGATAAGGCATCCTAAACACTTTGATATTCTGAAAACATTCCTTTCCTACATTTTCGTTTTTCTTCCAAGATCATGAACTAAAGGAACAAATCCCACTTTATCACCAGCAGTTACTGGACCAAGTTCTTTCAGTCTTGGTATTGTTGAACTCTTAGGGTAGATTTATTTTAATAGTGGGGACACAATACATATTCTAGAGAATGCTGGTGGCCTGGTGGTAAGGAGTTTCACTGCTAAACCAAAGGCACACTTTTCAAATCCACCACCTACTCTATGGGAACAAGGTAAGCAATCTCTCTGGAGATTTACAGCTTCTGAGAAACCCAGAGGAAAAGTTATGAGATGGTTTGTACTTGACAGCCCACAACAAAAACACTACCACAATATACGTTATAAATGCATAGCATCATCTTTGTCCTCTACCTACTGGATACCAGGAGTGTCACTTCAGCTGTGGCCATTAAAAATATCTCTAGAGATTATTAAATGCCCCAGAAGAGAAGGATAAAAGCACTTCTGATTAAGTATCACTTTTAGGGGAAGGAAAATTGCACATACACCCTTCACAGATGCTGATGAGCTACTTATCCATTCTTATGTAACCCGGTCTCTGCAATGAAGATACTACAGGTATGTCAAGTATTGAAAATATGTTTTTTGCTGTTTATTGACAAGATTTTAAATTATGGTCCATTTATAAGACAGTTTCTATATAAAGTGGAGATATTTTTTTAATTCATACAATAAAAGAACACCTTTACTTAAAGGCATAGTTTGAGATCAACTAACTGAATTTTTATTATGGATTTCTGTCATTTTAAATTCTCTCAAAATAGTCATATTGATAACTTTCCTCTTCTCATTTCTAATAATTAGTGATCTGCTGAATTTGAAAATCAGTTTAATTCAGCTTTTGACTCAGGTAAAATTCAAACACACACACACACACACACACACACACACACACACACACTTATCAGTAGCAAATGAATTGTGTTGCCATTGAGTCAGACTTATAACTGACCCTCTAGCTAGTTCTCAAAGGCATTAAATCACATGGGAGCAAATAGCTCATTTTTCTTTTGAGGATTCAAACCTCATGCCTTTGCACTGCCAGCCTTACTACTTACCTTATTAGACCACCATCTCTCTCTCTCTCTCTCCATAGACATACATATGTATTGTGCCCTCTCTCCGTTCATGTATATATGTGTATATATATAGTACAGGAAGTGTTGGTAGCCTAGTGGTAATAACTGTACTGCAATCTCAAAGGCACATGGTTCAAATCCACCTGCTGCTCCATGGAAGAAGGATGGACAATCTCCTCCTGTGCAACTTTTTATTTCTGAAAACCTGCAGTAGGGTCAACTCCAACTCTATGTACACAACAGTATATAGTATTGGAGATAGATAAATAGATAGATAGATAGATAGATAGATAGATAGATAGATAGATAGATGAAAAAGAGGAGAGTGTAGAAAGGAAAGGGAGAGAGAGAACATGTACTGAGAAATCATCAGCTCAATTTCTCCTATTCCTCTTTGCCAGAAAGATGTGCAGTCTCCCACTGAAAAAGTCTGAGCCTTGGAAATGCTGTGGAGAATTACTATGAGTTGAATTACTGACTCAAGGGCACCCAATTACAACCATCTATACCCATACTCACACACAAACACAATTTATATGTCCTTTTAAAATTTTCTAGATAAAAGATATATTATATTTAACTAAATTTTCTACTGTTTTTCATAGAGCATATAATTCAATTCCTATCTAATAATTGCCTTTCCTGAAATTCCCATTTTTCTCCTGAAATGACCTTTGAATCAAATGTTCTTGCCTACCAGTTCCCACAGCTATCAGTACATTAGCTGCAACTGCTGTTCTAGCTACAGCCATTTACTTTTCTCCCAGGAGAATTCAGATGAGAAAAGGGAACTGTTAGTGCTAAGTGTGTGCCAGGTTTGTATATAATCTCTAAATTCATACCTACTGAGCCTAGAATGAGAATACTTTCCTTTTGAATGGACAAAATATTATGTTATAGAGTACAAATTTGAACATATTGCAATAAAAGCAACAGTACAATAAAAATAGAGAAATAAAAAGAAACTACAAACAGGATTGTATTTAGCAGTGGCTTTGAAATTGTTTTTATTACATTTAAATATAGGGGAGAAAGGCCGAAAAACCAAACTCATTCTGACTCATACTGATCCTGTAGGACAGAGTAGAAATTTAAAGGCTCTAAACATTTTTATAAACTGTCACAGCTTTCTACAACAGGTCTACTGGTGGGCTTGAACCACCTACCTCTTACTTAGTAGCTCAGAACTTTAACCCCTTAGCATTAGGATTTATTTATTAGAAAGCAAAGCCAATTAACTGACATTTGTTTTATTCTGACTCACAGCAACACAACAGAATTGCCCCTTAGAGTTTCCAAATCTGTAAATCTTTACAAAATTGACTACCTTATTTTTCCCACCATGGAGTCACTTTTGATTCTTTACTGGGAGCAAATACATAACAATTCAGTGTAGTTAATAAATACTGACTTTTGCCCAGACTGATAACAAACATTTTCATAATTGCATCCAGGGACTTTGCTTAACACAAAGGGAAAATTTTGCAAACGTAAACTTTACCTAATCATTGTTGTTGTTAGGTGCCGTTGAGTCACAGTCAACTCATAGAGACCCTATGAACGAAAGCCTTGAGCACTGTTCATAGAGTTTCTGGAGGCAAGCCATTTCGGAGGTGAATGCCACTCCTGCTTCCAAGCTCGTTTTAATCGGGAAGCTCCACCGAACACTGTCCACCATGGGTGACCATTATCACATTTGGCACTTCAGTGTCCCAGTGTTCAGCATCACAGCAACCACGAGTTACCTCTGTACAGCAATGCACAGACCAGCGCTATACCACCTAGAAGAATGTTTGACAGAAAAACTAACTAACTTAATCATTACTTCCCTTAAAACCTTAATGTAGTTCTTGCTTGTTTCCATTCCCCCACCCCTCACGTTCACCTCTAAAACGCCCTGGTTGTAGTATGTGGCATATTGAGCTGCTAACCACATCTGTCTGTTTGAGTCCACTAGATGGTTTGTGGGAAATGATAAGCAATGCTCTCCCATAAAGCCTTATAGTCCTAGCAACACAATTAAGGGTCTTTATAAGTTAGGAGTAACTCAAAGGCAAAAGGATTTTTCTTTTCCCCACTGTATATTCTATTTCTCCACACTTCAGCTTTGCTAAAAGTTGCATGTAACGTTGCAAGGTGGAGTGAAGAAAGAGAATCATTTAAATCCTTAGCCAAAGAAACTGGAAGTTGTGCAAGTCTGAAAATTAAACTCTTTATCTTCGAAGTGTGGTGTTAATGCTTCTGAATGGAAGCATTAAAGACTGAAACCTGCTGTTAAACGACCCTGTTCAATATGTTTGTAGGTGCAGCTTAAAGGCAATCTAAAAGAATTCCTCCTTGTTTTTGTGCAAATAGGTGATGCCTCACAGTCAATATGGTGAAGTCTGACACATTCCACAGGGAGGGGATGGTGCAAAGTTAGCTTGAGTATCATGGGAGGAGGGTAATTAGAGAGAACTGGAAGAAGTAAAAAAAAAATAAATTTAAAGAACATGGAACTAGTGACAGACTCTTTATAAGAGCTCA
The DNA here is from genome assembly GCF_000299155.1 of Elephantulus edwardii. Lineage (NCBI taxonomy): Eukaryota > Metazoa > Chordata > Mammalia > Macroscelidea > Macroscelididae > Elephantulus > Elephantulus edwardii. The sequence continues at coordinate 13,906,001 of NW_006399760.1, read as the reverse complement.
AAGATGAATGTGAACCTTCATACTAACATCCAGCACCACCATCACATCCTCCTGGAATGTGAAATTAGAGAGAGTGAAATAAACCCACATTTGATTGACTAAAGACCAGAGTCCTATTGATTTGTCCATTAATAATATGAGGGAGCTCTGGTAGCATAGTGGTGAGAAGCTGTGCTGCAATCCTGAAGGCACATTGTTAGAATTCACCAGCTGTTCTGTGGGGGAAGGATGAGCAATCTCCTCCCAGGAGATTAACTGCCTCAGAAAACACCCCCAGAGGGTCAACTATGGGTCAGCTCCAACTTGATGACACACAACAATATCAAAACTGAAGTGAATATTTTAATGACTGTCTTTTTACAGCTGGATCAAACTATTAATGTCTGAGGCACGATAAAGGTGGTCCTCATCAGACCTCACCTTCAAGACTTGAGATTGGAATATGCTCACTCACGTCGATCACTTGGAATCACAGAGGAATAGAATTGAGAGGAATACAACAATACAGAAACAGGTTGGGCCTAGATATCCTCTTTTAGTGCTGCCCACATAGCACGAACAGAGGCCAGAGGTGTGGATGGGTAGGAAATGGTGTTGGCTTGAGGAGCAGGCAGTCATGAGGACCCCTGACTCAACTAGACCCTATGTGGGGGTTAGGGCTGAGTAAGTAGACCAAGAGGTCTGGAACACAGGAAGAAGTCTGGACAGCTTGCAGCTGATTCCCATTTAAACCTTACGAGGAGTAAGTTGACCAGAAGAACCCAAACAGATGTAAAGGCGATGTGAGAGAACTTTTTTCCCCTCCATACCATTTATGAATAGTTGTTCAAATAATTACCAAAAAACCAGCTTTGTTTTACAGCTCTTACCCATTTTTCTTTGGTATCTACTTTATTTCTCAAAGTTTCTAACCCACAAAAGATAATGGATAAGTAAAAGCTCATGACTGGAAGAGCAATCACATTTAAGAGATACTGAGAAATACTAGTAAGCATTTCAAGAGATTGTGTTCTTTAAGTATGCAATTGAACTGATAATATTGATTGAATTCTTCTCTATATTCAAACTCTTAGTCTTAGATCTTTGTAATTCAATTAAGACTATTGTCTAGTACCACATTTCTTCAACTGTGCCATTTATTTTAGCTAAAAGAATGTTTCACTCACTTATTCATGAGAAGCCAGGTGGATCAGAGCTGAACTGTTCATATAAGTAGTCTCTATAACTAGCCAACTCCTAGTTTACTGTTAATGGTTGATTGTAGATGACTACATAGATTAACAAGAACTCTAGTTACTTAAAAAAAGTCTAAGGAAGAGATAAATGGTTGTTAAATATATTTATAAAAATTTTGGGCTTAATATTAAACAGCAAAATCTGATTCATATTTTAGTAGTTTATGCTGTCTATCTTTAAAAGCAACATCATACATAAAATCATTGAGGAATGGGTTTTGCTCTGTGCCATATACTGCTTTAGGAGCATTACACTGCTAACATATTTAATCATCTCCCACAATCTGATAAATTGGAAAATATTAAAACAAACATTTTAAATGGAGAAAACTGAGACACAGAAATGTTACCTTACTTGCCCAACATCACATTGGAGGCGAGGGCTCTCTCTGCAGCCAGCCAGTTTGGTTCCAGACATGGCATCTTAATCATGAAATCACACTGCCTTTAAGAAGATCACTGCTTTCTGGGTAAAGTAATGCCTTTTTGGCACATAAGGGTAGGTTGTTGCTTCATTTATTTTTTTCTCAATTTTCTTGGTTTCCAAAATAGCCTAACAAATGAGTATCACTAAATAATTGATCAGGGTGTTGAATGAATAGAGATCCTACTCTAGTCTTCCAAAAACACATTTACCGATTGCTGTTGTGAATCATTGAGTCAGAACCAGCTCATAGCTGACTCTTCTGTGGGTTGTCAAAGGCAGTAAATCATATGGGGTGTGAGATTACCCATCTTTCTTCCATGGAGCAGCTGGTGAATTCGAACCACTTGCCTTTAGGATTGCAGCACAGGTTCTTATTACAAGTACAGGAAAGATATAAACATTCATTCTTGATTTTTAAAAGGAGTACTTAATAAGTTCATCCTGGAGAGGGCGAAGCTGGGCTGCTCCTTGGAGGCAAGGATTCTGAAGCTTAGTCTGATATACTTTGGACATGTTGCAAGGCAAGACTGGTCATTGGAGAAGGACATCATGCTTTGGAGAGTGGAGGGACAGCACAGGAAAGGAAGACCCTCGATTAGATGGGTTGATTCAGTGACTGGGGTAATGGGGTTGGGTGTGCAAGAGATAATAAGATTGGGATAGGATAGAGCAAGTTTAGGGTTGTTGTACATATGGTTGCTGTGAGTCACAGGTGACTCGACAGCACATAAACAACAACACTTAATATGACCAACATTATTTCCTTCTTTACATAGAAAAAGAAATTCAATCATGTTGGAGAATAAAGCTAACATAAGTAACTATCATACTCTAGGCAAGCACTCTCTCCTTGCCAGGACTCAGAGGCCATGCGGCAGTGAACCTCAAGAAACACCCATGGGGAATCAGACAGGAAATCCTGACACCTGACTGACTCCACCTGTTCACCCTCACTCATTCCAGGCACAGCTGAGGTGATTTACAGGCTATCACATTCACTTCCTCTGTGGGGTATATTTCATCACTCCAGGGATTTTATCCCTCAACCCCTCAACTTGCTGGACAATGATTTCCTAATGCTTCCAGAAAGATATTTACTTAAGCCTTCTAATACCACAGGAGGAGAGTGAAGAGAATATTAAAAAAAAATTAACTGGGGGATAAGAAAGGAGACATTCTGTGTTTTACAACACAAAATGAGTGGGTCTGTATCTTGGGAATACACGTGTATATGAAGAGCTGAGATCTTCAGAGTCAAGTGACTGTGGATCATTCTTTCCTATTCACTTGAGAGTAGAATATAAGAGCAAGGGGATCTGCATTGGATTTAAAGGACAATAAATGTATAGCAAATAAAAAGGGATTTTTTTTTCCTATACAGCATACAGTAAACCCGCAGAATATCTAGCTAAGAGATCATTTAATTGGATAATGTATGAAAACAAAATTAAACATTTTATGGCCATTGATAATATTTCAGTTGAAAGGTAAATTTGTTGTTGTTGTTGTTGTTGTTATTGTTATTGTTATGTACTTGTCAAGTCGAATCCGACCCTCCAGGGTATTTTCAGAGACAGTAAATTGCACAGGTTGAGATTGCCCATCTTTCTCCTGCGGAGCAGCTGGGTGGATTTGAACTGCTTCCTTAAAAACTAGTAGAGTTAAGGAAAATCAGTGTCCATTTTTCAGGCATAAATATATTATCTATAGAAGCTGAGAAGATTTTATTTTCTAAACCTTGCTGATAGCTTTAGAAGCAAAGGAGAAAAACTTGGAATACTCTTTCCTCTAATTGTGATAAACTGATCCCTACACAAACTGCACTGTGGATGCCAAAAAGCATTATTGATTAAACCCATATTAGCACAATTTAGAAATAACTTATTTTTATATTATGTTTCATATCAAAGTCAGTTTATAACAGGAAAAGCTATGACAGTGGAGAAATAATTTAACGAATTACTAGTAAATGTGAATAGTTTCAATTAGGCAATAAAAAGTAGTTTCATAATCCCTGCTTCCCAGAATTTAGTGTATTTTCTTACAGACAGCTTTGGTTATTGAAATATTAGGAAATTACTTTTTAAAAGAAAAACATCAACAACGGTAAAAAAGGCAGAGGTTCATCTTAACTTGCTTTTTTCATATTAGAGAACTACATATAAAAATTATTCTCTAGCATTATTTTAAGTATTATAAAGAGAACGTGTTTTTAATGCTTTGGACTACAAAGAAGAATGTGATATGGAAACCGAACATCTAGAGAAAATGAGTAAGAGAATCTCAGTAATTCTTGGGTAGTCCGAGTAGAGTTAACTACAAATTCATTAGGTTAGAAAGGGGAGAAAATATGCCACATTCGGGAGATAATCAATTAGTAATGCAAGGTGACTGAATTATTTTAAATGTAACTAGGAATGGATGCTGTTGTTGTAGTAGTTCTTGTTGGTGGCATTAAGTCAACTATGACTCACTGAGACTCTGTGAATAACAGATTGGAATCTTCCCTGTCCTGTGTTGTCACCATTATCTTTGCCATGCTCAAGACCATATTGTTGGAATTGCAATGTCAACCCATATGACTGAGGTTCTTCTCTTTCACTAACCCTCTACCCAGCGTATCTTTTTAACAAAGCATGAAACACACTCAAAAGAAGATTAAAGGGAAATTCTGAATATATCTATCATTTGACTATGCTGCATTTATTTATTTAAGGAGGCTGTATTTGGAAATGTGTTACTTAAAAGGAGCAAAAGCTTTTTTTATAAGTAAAATTAGATGATCCTCTATAAAGAAGGTTTGTTCTCTTTACCTAGCTTACTTCTTTTGAAACTAAAGCTTATTTATTTCTTTGTTAATAGTCAAATAATCATAGCATAGTTGTGCTATTATATATGTAAAATTTTGCCATTTGGTCTCTAATATATGCACTTTTTCTCCTGTGTTAAATGAGTACTGTCCACATCTGTAATTTAATAACTTATATACTTTCCCATGTTGTTGTTATGTGCCATTGAGTAACCTGCAACTCATAGCGACTCTATGCACAACAGCCCTAAACCTTGTTCTATGCTGTGCCAATCTTATTGTCTCTGACAAACCTATCCCATTTCCCCAGTCACTGAATCAATCCATCTTATCAAGGGTCTTCTTCTCCTGCCCTGTCCTTCCATTCTCCCAAGCATGATGCCCCTTTCTAAGGACTGATCACACCTTGCAACCTATGTCCAAAATATGTCAGACAAAGCTTCAGAATCCTTGCCTCCAAGGAGTAGCCTGGCTTCACCCTTTCTAAGACAAACTTATTTGTTCTTTTCACAAGTCATGGTATATTCTATACTCTTCACCAGCACCAGAGTGCAAAGACATCAATTCTCATTCTATGATCCCTAGTCATTGCTCAGCTTTCTTTGCACTGCAGTCCCAAAAGCATGCAGTTCCAGGCCATAAGCTGCTCTCCAGGAGGATAAGCAATCTCTTCCTGTGCGATTAACTGCCTCCGAAAACCCGCTGGAGGGTCAGCTATGGATCAGTTCCAACTGTATAGTACAAAACATATTTTCCTATAGTTACCCTATATTAGCTACTTACATATTTGTTTAAAGTTTTTTGACTTCTTCATATTTTACTCTAATCCACAAAAACACATAAATTTTTATATTTTTTACAACTTATAAATGCAATTCTAGAAAAGTAAGACTTGAAATATCTAAGATGATCATATGAAAGAAACAGAAATGTTACATTCAGAAATATTTAATGTTGTTGTTATGTGGTTGCATGTTTGATTAATTTCTGACTACAACAATTGGTAAAAATCATCCATTTCCTCCTCTTTGGCTCTGTTTTCTCATGCATAAATTTGAATGATAGTGGTATTAATAGGCCTTCCTTTTAGACGTACCGGATATTATCCTGTTGATCACATTGTATTTTGAGATGGATCTAGAAATAGCCCTTTTAACTATGAAAGTGACTCCATTTTTTCCCCTCACCTTTTCATCTCTGGCATAGTAGATCATATGATTGTCTGATTAAATATGCCCCATGCCAATCCATCTCACTCACTGATAACCTATACGTCAATATTTATCTATTCCATTTCTTAAATATTAATATTAAATTTTAAAACCAAATTCACTGCAGTTGAGTTCATACTAACTTCTATTGATCTTCCTCTGGGTTTTCAAGGCTGCAACTTTTAATGAGAAGAGATTGGTTCATCTTTGTTCTGCAGAAACAGGAGAGGCATGTGTGTTTTGATTAGTAGCATACTGTACTACGGGCTACATCACTAAATAGAAATCACATTCATAGAAAATAAGTTTAGATGAGAATAAGAGTTTGGAAGCAGGAGTGGTACCCGCTTCCAAAATAATTTGCCTCTGGAAACTCTATGACTTTAGAGAAATGATGAAAGTTATACAGATGTTCAGCTGTTTCGTTCATAGTGCTGCTATGAGTCGACTACAACTAGATGACACTTAAAAAGAACAACAGGATACTCAAGCTTATTTCTGCTTCTCCTAGATCTCATACTAAGAATATACTGACCACAACTAACAGTATCAGTAAGAATAAGAATGATTATAATAAAATGAAAGATGTTTGAAGGAAACTTACTGTTTCTTTTAGGCATAATTTGGAGTATCCACAATCATTTCTTTTGTTAGCTTGTTTTCTTTGCTGTTCTTTTTCCCCCCTGTTTAAATTGTAGATGCCATTAAAGGACACAATAAGGTTATGTAATGGAATTTAAACACACTTTATTGCAACAATATAAATTCCATGTACACTTATAAGCAATATGGCTGTACTTAATAATTTTACATTACAAGCGTAATTGTGGTATCAAATTAGTAATTTTCACAAAGCACTTGCATTAGAAATTTGTATGATACAATATATTTCAATTCTCAGTTGCATAGGAAGATAACAATTTGTTTAATAGGAGAACTGGGGATACAGTTCATACTCTTAGATCTGATTGTCCTGCTTTATGCAAAGCTTTGATTCCTAGTCTTAGAATTTTAAAGCTTGAAGAGACCTTAGAGATCAAATAGCCCAACAACTTCATTTCATAGAAAATAAAGTAGAATTACAGAGAAATTATTTTACTTGGACAATGTAATACAGAAAGTTAGCAACAAAGCTAGAATAAAACTCTTATGACCTTTCTCGAGATTGTGAACAGAGTGGCAAAAGTTTAGATCTGAAAGTCTCCTTCACAGATATGCTGTTCAAAAATCACTTGGCTGGCCGCAGTTTCCAAAAGGTCTATTCTGGGTAATAGCACCCCAGTTTATACCTATTAAGTTGATGCGGAATCAGCTAAGCAGAGCAATGGTAAAATGACAATAAAACAGTGGGGATCATGCAGAGAAAAAACAAATAAGGATTTGTATCAAGTTATCAAGAGCTGCTGAAAAATTAAGTAGAACTGTCAGTTTAAATGACTGATGGATTTAGCAACATGAAAGTCATCATTGATTGCCCTGACAGTAGAGTGTAAGTGACTTTTTATTGTTAGGTGTTTTTGAGTTGACAATGACTCATATCAATCTTTTGAGCAATAGATCAGAACCCGTGAAGTTAAGGGTTTATTGTCCAAAATGGCTTCTCTCTATACATTAGGGATGTAGCTTGTGTTTTGGACCCAGAAATTCTCACACCAGCTTGACCTATGGCAGCAGCATCTATGGCCAAAGCAGAGGACCAGAGACTCAACTTGAGATGGAACTGACCTTAGGAGTGCTTTGCCATTAAAACTAGAGCTCAGAGCCTTTGTCCAAGTTTATTGGGAAATTTGAGGTGGAGGTGGTGGCATAATTTACAAGATGGAGAACTTTGTAACTGAGCTAAAGTGAGGCTCATGGCTGAGGCACCTGCAAGAACATTTTGGAAGATTTCCTCACTCTATTCTGTTACTAACCCAGCTTATAACCATTTGACTTCACAAAAATGGTTCTGTGTGGTCTGTGAACATTGGATTTTGAACACAGTATATAGTAAGATTGGTGTTTGAGATGAGTAAAAACCGGTAGGAAGGCATGAGAACTTGTCTGACCTTAAGAGAATTAGTTTTGTGCTATTTATGTTAACGACAGGGACAATTCCCTTTTGTGAAGTTGTAATGGTCAAATATAGCTGTCCCAGTTTGGCCCTTGCTTTTTTTACAGAGCCTTACTTTGAACTATAGTGCTATAGAGGAGTGTTGAATATAGGATGGACTGCTAGAGGAACAAATACGTTTGTCCAAGAGAGGGTGAGACCAGGCTGCTTCTTGGAGACAATGATTCTGAAGCTTTGTTTGACTTACTTTGGACATGTTGCAAGGCAGGACTAGCCCTTGGAGAGGGAGGTGGTCATGCTTGGGGTGGGTGGAGGGACAGCACAAGAGAGGAAGACCCTCAATTAGATGGATTGATTCAGTGACTAATATAATGGAGGTGGATGTGTAAGAGACAATAAGATTGGCACAGGATAGATTAGGGTTGAGAGCTATTGTATACAGGGTCACTATGAGTCACAGGTGACTCGATGGCACATAATGACAACACAACAACCCTGTCCTGTACCATGTTCACTATAACCCTTATGTTCAAGCTTGTTATTTCAGTTACTGTGTCTATCCATCATAGAAAAGAAGGCAATAGGCTCAGGGAGATTTTTCATGGCTACAGATAAATGCAAGGTTAAATGATATCATCATTAAATTACTTTTCAAATTGGCACTACTGTTGTAGTAGCTATCTTGAGTCAACCAAGACTTATGGAGACCCTATGAACAATAAATCTGAATTTTGCCATTTCCTGTGCCAATTTCTCCATCTCTGTCATACTCAATCCTATTGTATGTAATAGACACCATGTCCATCCATGTCATTGAAGTTCTTCATATCTTTCACTAACCTTCCACCTTTTCCAACATGATGTCATTTGCCAAAGATTGATCTTTCCTGACAACATGTCCACAGTATGTGAGATAAAGTTTCACCTTTCCTCTAAGGAAGAGCCTAGTTGCATTTCCTTCAAGAAAGACTTACCTTTTTGACAATATACAAAGTCTTAAACACTTTTTTGCCAGCACCACAATTTAAAGGCATTGATTCTTCTTCAGTCTTACTTTTCTATTGTCCAACTTCCAGATGCACAGGACACAATTGATTCGAGGTTTGCATCAGGTATACTTCAGTCTTTATGGTAAAAAGCTGTCCTGCAATCCCAAAGGCACATGGTTCAAATCCACCAGCTACTCTGCAGGAGAAAGATGGGCATTCTCCTTCCATGCAAGTAACTGCTTTTGAAAACCCCTAGAAGGTCAGCTATGGGTTGATTCCAACGCTACAGTACACAATAACAACAGCATCAGTGATAAAAACAACAATCAAGTTTCCGTTTCTGTGAGAAACCAGCTTCACACTCATTACAGGGCCGTATACAAGATACTAATATTTGAGTAGCGAAGGGGAAAGAGGAAAAAGAGAAGGACATCATAGGTCATTTAGGCACCCTAAGATAAAATCTGTCCTCAATTTACAAAATACTGTGGATCCTGGAGAGTAAGGAACAACATTATTTTTCATTCTCTTTTCTATTTCAACACGAAGACTTGAACAACCCTTCAGAAAAAAAATCTATGTCCAAAACAGCCCACCTAAAAGACTTGTTTCATTTAGCAGAGAGCTCATCAATATCTGCACAGCCTTACAGGCAGCCAGGAGGCCTGTCCATTAATGAAATGTTAATGACTGAATTAGACCTGTAATAACTGAAGTAGGATGTACTGCTGTGAGTCCATTAGCATCAGCAGACCCCGCTGAGGAACGAGTAAACACTGCACACAATGAGAAAACTTTCAGACAGCGGAACTGCAAGTGTTACACAGGTGTTTTCAGATGGAAAATGACATTTCCCAGAAATAAGATTAGTTTATTTAGTAAAGCTAATCCCATTAGCTACATTTCTTCAGACACAAATGAGAAATACCAGAGGAAAGACATAAGAGAGTGTTTGGGTTTTTAAACTCCAATATTGCACAACTGTTTTTGCAAAATATTTTTTAAGAGAACATATTGTCAGGTAATAATTATTTCAAACACTATAGTTTTTATGTTTCTCCTGCTTTGCTCTATTTTTGGTTTGTATTTTACTTGTAGTCCCATCTATTAAACTTTCTAGATTTTTATGCTTCAACTAAACACTAAAGTTTTTCCAATACCATGTCAGCATTTTCAAGAAGGGAGAAAATATGGACTGATTTAAGACACATTTTTAGTTTTGATTAATATAATTGTGGAATTAACTTCTGAGATGTAAATATAAATCACATAGTATAGAAAATGAAAGCTGTTATGTATTAGCATCTTTCTCAGCTCAATAATATATTGTTCTCGTAATAAGCTTGAAGATTTACCATTTTTATTTAAGCATATATTGTAATTCAATAATAGTTGAATTGTAGCAACTTGATGTGAAGCAAAAATAATTGCTACCTCAAATTGTCATAAAATATAGACTTGTAGGGCTAATTCTGTTGAATTTCTTTATTATGTCCACTGTGAATCTTATCACTGTCCCATTTTCATATTTGGATTTGTAAGAACAGTTTAAAATAATATGTAAATATATACCTTGAGAATTGGACCTTAAGCTTTAGTAAACATAATTTAGCAATACAAATAAAAAGCTGCAAAATAATATTAGTGGTTTTGTTAACTAAAATGTTATTATACATCAAACAAAGTGGCTCAATAACATATTCTGAAGCTTATGTTTAACTTTAATAGTATTCCTAGGTCACTAGTCACAGATTTACTGATAGTGGTAAGGTGTTTCACTGCCAACCCCAAAGTACATAGTTTGAATCCACTAGCTACTGTAAGGGAGAAAGGTAGGTAATTAACTCCCATGGCAATGAAAACACACTGGAGAGTCAGCTATGACCTGTTTCTGTCTTGATGATTCATAAAGGCATAGTTATGAAATGGGGAGATCTGGTGACCTACTGGGTGAGGAGCTGAACTGCTCAGGTTATTAGAATCTGTTCTGATTCAGTTCCAACTCCTCAGCAATGAACCGAGTTGAATTGAGTTATGTAATACTGGGCAAGTCCTTTAACCTTGGAGAGATTTTTTTTTCAATCTTTGAAATAAAAGTTTTACACATGATAATATAAGTAGCTATTTATATTTTACACTTACACAAACTTAAAATTTTGGTAAATTTAATAGTTTAATATTAAAAATTTAAGTACAATTAACTCAGGAGATGAAAGAGAGGGGGACTAAAAGGAATATTAAAAATCTCTCTACTTTTCCCCATGAAAAAATGAAAAGGCATATCAGGGGAATACAGCCTTGTAGAGAAAAAATAGAGACTACATGAGTACAAAATAAATATTTTAATAGAATTCACAAAAGCAACAAATCATAAAGCACTTTAGTCTGAATAAACTGCTCTGGCACGGCCCTTAAGACATCAGGTTTGAATAGGTCAAAAGAAAATACTAGCATATTTCTTTTGTAAAATCAAAATGTAGGTATACCAGACAAATTATTCTACTCTAGATTTACATGTTATGGCCAACAAGATCTCAAAGCACATAATAACACAAATTATTGATAGTATATTTTAACTTTATATTTAACTTATATATTGCCATGGGAAAGTCTGCTGTTAGGGACCTCTCCAAAGTGCTGAAGAGCAGTGGTGTCTCTCTGGAGACTAAGGTGCGTCTGATACAGGCCATGGTCTTCGCAATCACCTGTTATGCATCAGAGAGTTGGACAATGACCAAGGAGGATAGAAGGAGAACTGATGCCTTTGAGCTATTGTGCTGGAGAAGAGTACTGAGAATACCATGGACTGCTAAGAAAACAAATAGATTTGTCCTGGAGAGGGTTAAACCAGGTGGCTCCTTGGAGGCAAGGATTCTGAGGCTCCGTCTAACTTACTTTGGACATGTTGTGAGGAGAGACCGGTCCTTGGAGAGGGACATCATGCTAGGGAGGGTGGAGGGGCGGCGCAGGAGAGGAAGGCCCTCTATGAGGTGGATTGATTCAGTGACTGGGATAATTGGGATGGGAGTGTCAGAGACAGTGCGATTGGCACAGGACAGAGCGGAGTTTAGGGCTGTTGTACATAGGGTCGCTATGAGTCGCAGGCGACTCGACGGCACATAACAACAACAACATATTTAGTTAATATATTTTAGTTATAAAAATATATGTTTAGTTAGTATATTTAACTGTGACACTGATGTGTTAAATGCCGTATTGGTTACCCATGGTGGACAGTGTTAGGTGGAGCTCCCCAATTAAAACAAGCTTGGAAGCAGTCGTGGCATCCACTTTCGAAATAGCTTGCCTCTGGAAACTATGAACATGGAGAAATGATGATAATTATATAGGTATTCAGGTCTTTCATTCATAGGGTTGCTTTGGGTCATCTACGACTTGACGACACTTAACAACAAAAGCAGTAACAACATTTTAATTTAAAATTTTGTTAAATTATAATTTAGGATTTATGCCCAAGATTTTGTTCAATTTTAAAATCTTAAATTTAATTTAAGATCTTTAGAATAAGATCCAAAGATCTTAGGATCTCAAAGATCTTTAAAAGAAGCTCTGATGAACTAGTGATAAGAAGCTGTGCTGCAATTCCAAAGACATGAGGTTTGGGTCCATCAGCTACTCCGTAGGAGAAAGACAGGCAATCTCCGCCAGTGCAGTTACTGCTTCTGAAAACCCACTGGAGGCTCAGCTGTAAGTCAGTTCTAACTTGAAGACACACAACAACAACATCAAAAAATCTTTAAGGGAGCTCTGGCAGTCAGTCTAGTGGTTAGAAGCTGCAATGCAATCTGAAAGGCACACAGTTTGAATCTACCAGCTGCTTGCTCTGTAGGAGAAGGATGGGCAATCTCCTCTCATGCAATTAACTACTGCTAAAAATCCACTACAGGTTCGGCTATGGGCCGGCTCTGTCTTTATAGCACATAATAATAATAACAATAAATATCTTAAGATCCAAAGATTTTGATAAATTATAACTTATGACCTTAAAGCACGCATGCATACATACATACATACACCAGACAAATTGCTTTAGCCTAGATTCACATATTGTGAATAACTTAAGATCATAAAACATACATACACACACAACATATTGATTCATTAAATCCTTGTCAGTTTTCTTATTTTTGCTTTGCTATATAACTTCAACAATCATAAATGAAATTTCTGCACAGTATTTTCAAAGAGTAAGCATGATATTTGAATTGCAATTCAGACCATCATGCAGTGAATTGGCCTGGAAACATGAGGTCAGTGACAAACAGCACTATCTGACAAAATGTATCATTTTCATTACATCTAATGAAAAGCTCTTCCTTATTCAGGACTTCTGTAGCCTATTAACAGTACTTTGTAACTTTAAGTGGATGAAAAAGAGAAATCTATCAAGCACTAATAACATACTGAAAACAAGAACATGAAATTTGTGGATAATCTGTTGAAGGTGTTCTCAGAATGAACCAAAGACCAAGCAAAGCAAGCTGAAGTTGTTAACAACCTCGATCTCTTCTCCATCTATCATAATGCGTCCAGTTAGCCAAGTGGTTAGAATCTTTGTCTTCTTAATGTTAGCTTCAATTCATATTTACGTCTGTAGTCCTTGACCTTCTGCAGCAAGCGCTTCAGGTCCTCCTCAGTTTCAGCAAACAAAGCTGTGTGGTCTGCATAACTTAGATTGTTGATGAGTCTTCCTCCAATTCTGATGTTACATTCTCCTTATAAAGTCTAGCTTCCCGAATTTTCTGTTTCACACGTAAATTGTAAAGATATGGAGTCAGGATACATCCGTTTGCGTTACTTTCCTGATTTTTTTTTTCTATATAAGGAATAATTCTAGAATTACACATCAAAAAGATTTTACAGGAAAAATGTCTCTCCCCAAAGGTGTTTTTTTTTAAAAAAAATAATATTAAATACTGTTTTGAAAAATAGTGAATATGTTACATTCACATTTCTTTCAATACAAAATATGTCTACTATTTCTTATTAAAGAGAAACTGATAAGTATACATAAACATGTAAGGAGCTCTGGTAGAACAGTCAGGAGAGAGTGCTGGTCATTCCAATCCACTAGTGGTTTCTTGGCCTTGTGGTAAGGAGTTGATCTGACACTCCAAAGACAATTGTTTTAAATGAGTTTTCAAAGGCTGTAAATTTTATGCAGAAAGGATGTTGCTTACAACATTCTTCCACAGAGCCATTGATAGATATGAACTCCCTAAGTTTGGGTTAGCATTTATCACCAGGTCACCAGAGCTCCCCCTAGGTCCTCCGTTGTTGTTGTTAAGTGCTGTTGAGTCGTAGGCAACTCATAGTGACACTACGAACAAAAGTCCTCAACACTTGTGTGACTTTCATCCTTTCTCCAAGTTCATAGGGTTTCCTAAGGCAAGCTATTTTGGAAGTGGTTGCCACTCCAGCTTCCAAGCTTGTTTTAATCGGGGAGCTCCACCAAACACTGTCTACCATGAGTAACGATTAATGCATTTGACACCATTTCAGTGTCACAGTGTTCAGCTTCAAAGCAAACACAAGTTATTGCTGTACGGCAAGTGTATACACCAGGGCTATATGACCTAGAAGAATGTTTGAACAAAAACAAGGGACAAAAAGGCCTGAGGGTTGCAGATTAAAAGTCACCCACCTTTGGCTTGGTAGTGTCACTTTCTGTCTACTAGGCCAGCTGATCACTCTCTATGTTGATGTTATTGTTGTTAAATGCTGTAGAGTCTTAGGCAACTTTAAAAGGGCCTCCAGTTTGTGTTAATAAGATGACAGGATGGGGGTTAACTGTGCCAGATGGCAGAAAATCTAACCGTGTGTTTAGAAGATTGGAGTATTCAGTTATGTTGAAGATGAAAAAGAAGCTAGACATTGAGTTCAGTCAGATGACTAATGATTAACTACATCAGATCTATATAAAACTCTGTGACAAAACAAACAAAACAAACCCAGAATGCTGAGCACTACAACTCGAGTTAAGTGTCTCTGGTTTGCAATATCATACTTACATTTTATTGATGTCAGTAGAATAATGTAAGCAGAGAACAAAGAAGCTTTGCTCCCAGAAATCCATCTAAGTTGCCCTGGTGCCTACTATGTGAATTGTTAGGCTACAGTCTGGAAAACTGACACTTCAGATCAATTAGCTGCTCCTCAGTAGAAAGGAAAGCCGTTTCCCAAGGAGACTGAGAGCCTCAGAAAACACAGTGGAGGGATGCTATGAGTTGATATCAACTCCATGGCATAAGTTTTGACTTGCTCCTATGTACCTCTCGTTTAGCTGGTGCTGACTATATTCTTTTGCTATAAAACTGTGTCTTACAACTGTGTAGTTTGCCTACTTTATTGCAACTGGAGGTACAAACATACAGAAATCTATCAAATTTCCTTCATTCTTGGAGCCTACCTTTTAATTGAGGAAATAAAATTAAATACCTAGAAAGGAAACTATTATTTTCAGGATAATAAATATCAAGAAGAAAAACAAGGAAGACTATATCATTGAGTGGTAGAAACACTGTTTTTTAGCCAAGATGTTACAAGAAGGTTATTTAGAGATGTTTAAGGAAAGGTGTAAAGAATATGCTGTTGAAAGAGGGTTCATGGCATAGACCAAATAAAATATCTCAGGTCTCAGGTGAATAGAATGGAAATATTTAAGGAAGAACAATTGGATCAAAACAGAATGAAAGTAAAGAGTCTGTTGAGATATAAAACTCATACTAATTGACATGTTTCAAAAAACAAAACAAGAAAAAACACCAACAAACCCAAAACAAATAAACAAACAAACCCACATTAAGACCAGGACATGCTTACCAGGCTGTGCCAAGAAATCTACCTAGTCAACTAACTGGAAAAGATGTACATTTTTTTACCCATTGCCAAAAAAGATGATCCAACATAAGAAAAATTATCAAATGATGCCATTAATATCACAAGGAAGCAAAATCTTGCTGAAGATTATGTGGGAAAAAACCCAGAGAGAATGATACATCAACAGAGAAACCTGGATTTGGGTGAAGCAATGGCACCTGCAATATCATTTCTGATGTCAGATAAATATTAAAGAAGAGAGTACAAGAAATATATTTATCCATGTTTTATTGATTATGCAAAGGTATTTGACAAATTTATGACTAACTTGAGAAGAATTGGAATCTCAGAACCCTTATTATTGTTGTTGTTGTTGTTAAGTGCTGTTGAATTGTAGACGACTCATAGCAACCCTATGAACGAAATACCTGAGCACCGTTCATAGAGTTTCTGGAGGCAAGCCATTTCGGAAGTGGATGCCACTCCTGTTTCCAAACTTGTTTTAATCAGGTATTTCCAGCAAATATTGTCCACCATGGGTAACCATTATCGCATTCGACACATCAGTATCACAGTGTTTAGCATCATAGCAGCCATGTGTTACCTCTATACAGCAAACGGACAGACCAGTGCTACACCACTTAGAAGCATGTTTGACCAAATATAATTAAATCAAGGCCCAATGGCCACAGATTAAAATTACCCATCTTGGGCTTGGTAGCATAATCTTTCTGTCCACTAGGCCAATGTAGCTCTATGTTGTCATTATTGTTGTTAAGTGTCATCGAGTCGTAGATGACTCATAGCAACCCTACAACAACAACACTTACTGTACTCAAGCAAAATCCTATACCTGGCTGAGAAAGAATCACTGCATGGATCCAAAAGAAGAAAGCTGTGTGCAAGGACTTAATCCTTTCTCCATATCTACTCAATCTGTATTCTGACTAAATACTTCAAGAAATTGAACTCTATGAAGAAAAATGTGGCATCAGGATACAAGGGTCATTAACAACCTTCATTATGCAGATAACACCATTTGTTTGCTGAAAGTGAAGGTACTTGAAATTCTTGCTGCAGAAAACATCAGTCTTCAATACAGATTACATCTCAACATCAAGAAAATAAAAATCCTCACCAGTGAATCTATAGGCAACATCATGATAGACAGATAAAAGACTGAGATTATCATAAATTTCATCTTACATGAATCCACAATCAACACTCTTGGTATCATCATATTTCTATGGGAAAATACGCTGTGGTCAAGAGCATCCCCAAGTGCTAAAGAGCAATGGTACCAGTTTTAAGACTCAGGTGAACCTCATTCAAGCCATGAGTTCTTAAAGTAGTTGTTACTCATCTAAAAGTTGACCAGCAACTAAAGATGAGAGAAAAGTCAATGTCTTTGAGTTAAAGTTTTGAAGAAGAGTACTGAATATTCCATAGATTGTAAAAATAACAAACAGATATGTCTTGGATAAAGTGTAACCAAGATACTCTTTGGAAATAAGGATGGTGAAGCTTCCTCTCACATACTTTGAGCAAGTTGTTAAGGGGGGCTAGTCCTTGGAAAAAGACATCATACTCGGAAAAGTGGAAGGCTAGCATTAGAGAGGAAGACTCTCAACTTGATGGAATGACATAAGGACTGTAACCATGGGCTTCTGATGTTTTCAATATTCTCACATGCATTTGAAAGTAAGGACAATGAATTAGGAAGACAGAAGAATTAGCAAATTTGCTTTGTGTCATGAAATTTCCAAAAACTGAGTATACCAAGATTGCAAAAGGACAAAGAAATATGCCTCAGACTAAGTGAAGCTAGAATGCTACTTTGAGGAGAGAACAGTTCAGATCCTCAGACTTGGACTGATTAAGTGGCTGCAGCAATAAGTTTCACATGGGAGAGATTGTGGATGGTGTAGCATCAGGCAAGGCTTTATATTATTGTTCGTAGGTTCATTATGAGTCAAAACTGACCCTATGGCAACTAATAACAACAACAATACTTCCTAACTATAAACCCAAATAAGTTTTTATTGTATATACAATTATGTAGTCAGAGCATCTATTGAGAGTTGACAAACTGAATAAACAAAAGAGCTTTTTAATGCCAGAATAAATTGAGACTGCACAGCCTTCTCATGGAAGAGAAACTGGAGGTCAAAGTATTGAGAAGGAGACATTGGGGAGAGCTCTTTTTCACTCTATGGACCAGATAGTTTCAAGTTGGATATGAACTGTAATTCTCCTATAGGAAGGAGTCCAAAGACATTATCTTTTATTTGTGAAATATTGGTTTCTTAGGATTGCCATAGCTAAATACTACAATTTCTGTATCACGAAATAGTATAAGTATATTATTTTACTGTTGTGAAGAGTAGGAATACAAAACAAGACGTTTATAGGATTGATTCTTTCTGGTATTTCTCTGAAGGAAAATCTAGCCATTTTCTTTGTCAAGCTTTAGGTGGATGGCCAATTTTCCTTGTTGGTTTGTTTGTCTTGCAAATTCATTATTCCAGTCTCTATGTCTTCACATGGCCATCTTCCTCTTGCTGTCACTTTTCCCCTTGTATAAGATCACTTTTCACATTGGTTCAGGACATACTCAACCACAACATTATTTCTTCTAAACTTTACTAAAACCAGACTCTGGGACTCTATTTTCAGACAAACAACAAGAAGCTGCTTCTCAGTACTCTGTACTCTGGAGAGCTCTCTGGCAGCAGACTTTTCCCAGTGCAATTTGTCTTTTGATTTCCTGACTGTTGGTGCCCACAGTGTTGATTGTGGAGCCAAGCAAGCTGTAATCGCTAACAACCTCAATCTCTTTTCCATCTGTCATCCAAAGTCCTGAGAAGCAACAATGTCAGTCTTGAGTCTAAGGTGTGCCTAATCCAGGCCATAGTCTTTGAATATTACTATTGCAATTATTTGCGGTGTTGGAGAAGAGTCTTGAACATACCAAGCACCACCAGGAAAACAAATAGATCTGTCTAGGAGAAGGTGAAATCAAGTTTCATCTTGGAGGCCAGGATTTTGAAACTCTGTCTCACATACTTTGGGCAAGTGGCCAGGAGTGGCCAGTCCTTGGAAAAGGACATCATGCTCAGAAGGGTTAAGGGACAGTGCAGGAGAGCAAGATACTTGCATGAGAAGAGAATGACAGTGACTAGGGCAATGTGGGTAGGTGAGTCTGAGTCAGTGAGACTGAATCAGGACAGACCAGGCTTCAGAGCTGTTGTACAGAGGATTGCTGTGAGTTGCCAGTGACTTGATGGCACATAACAACAAGAACAACAACAACTGGAAGTTAGGATAGTTGTAGTTGATTGCCTTTGAGTCGAGCATTATATTACATGTATATTTTTCCTACTAGTTTATTTACAAAACTCGAATACAAATTTGAACTGTATACAACTTAATCCATAGCATATAGCTTAGGCAAAAGGGAGAAAGTCTGAAAGTGGGAAAAAGAAAAGTAGCAGAAAAAAAATATTGACTACAAGCAAGGACAGTTTCTTGAACTACGAGACTCACAACAAGTTCTGAGGAAAGAGTCAAATAATTTTTGAGTTATTATTTTCATTGGGTTATTTATATGGATAGTTTAAATTTATCTTCACTTATTCTTGTGAATTATGATGAAAAATACCTAAAATTTAAGTAGTTAATCGATTGAAGAAGCCTATATTGCACTAAAGAGTAAATCCTGCATGCTAGGCTTATATTGCTCATAAGATGATTTTGCAATATTCGTTCATGGATCTTGGCCTCAATTATTCTGACTCAGCAGGTCTGCCATGGGACCCACGGTGCTATGTATTTTACAACTTTTCCAAGTTATTGGAATAGCCATCAACTGCCATCAATCATGACATCATGCTATGCAGCCTTTTAAAGAATGAAAAGCTTAAATCAGTGTGCAGAAAGCACAGAACCCAGATATAAAGACAATGCATGTAGCACACTGTGCGATTAATACAAGAAGCCATTTCTTTGAATCATCAGTACTTTTGGAAGGAGGAGGAGATTGCCCCTCCTTCTCCAGCAGAGCAAACCACATGCCGTCGGGATTTCAACCACATGCCGTCGGGATTTCAACGCAGCTTCTTGCCATCAGGCAACCAGAGCTCCCTAACACAGTCTGTATTTTTGAAGGTATGTAAAATAATTCCAAATGAAGACCCAAAGTATAAAACTGCTAGCCTGAAATTGTGTCCATTATTTTCAGCTTAAAGGCTCCCCCAGTATATAATGTAGGCTCTTTTGTGAAAATGATACTTTCCCCAAAGGGAGCTCTTGAGAGGAGGGTTTTGTGTGGGGGTGGGGAGTTGTTCACAGTGAGTTGTATCACTATTCCAAAAGTTGTACTCTTGTGCACAGAATCTTTCAGCAGCTCTGTGGGGAAAATTTGTCCAATCTTGTATCATGTGATTTGCAGGGTTCAAAAGTCCACTGGACGATCTGCTATGAGCTACTTACAACATGAAGTCAATGAGAAGTTTTTCCAAAATATTTCAGGTATTTAATTAATCAGTGTGTTATATGTGTTGTTCACCAGAATATATCCATTCATTTGATTATTTTACTTCTTTAATATCAAGTGTCTCAATTTAATAGACGTTAAATTATCCTTGTTATTGTCAAAGAAGAAATTTAAAAAACTAAATCAACAACATACTCATTATCTTGGTAACCTGGGAAGTCATGACTTTTATTATTTCTGATAAGTCAACAATTACAAAATTAGAAACTATATAGCTGGAATATAATATAAAATATCTCATATTTAAGCAACTAACTCGGTGTTATGAAATATAAATAAGGTTAGAAACATTTTCAACATTAATCATTTATTTAGCTTCAAATATTAAGGGAATGCTTTAATTTCAGAATATCCTAGGGAAATAAGGTCTTTCATAGTGACTAGTATTTTGAAACACCTAGTCCACTGAGTTTCCACCTGTTGGAATGTCCACCTTTCTTGGAAATGTGAATAAATATGGATGTCATTCAGCCAGTTAGCCAGGCAGCTGGCTTCCAAATTTTCTGTCATATACTGGTCAGTATATCCATCTGTAAGTTGAAACCTGTCAATGGATATCCCGCCAATTAATTAATTGGGCCATTTTTCTTGTCAATGCCTTCAAATAATTTTAAACTTCTTCCTTCATTACCTTTGGCTCATATTCGTATGGTACCTTCCTGAGGATTTTTAGTACCAGCTGATTCTTTTTTGGTACAATGACTGTATTCTATCTTCTTTCGATGTTTCCTGGGTCATTCAACATATTTTCCATATCATCCTTAAATATTGACACTTGGGGCATATATTTGTGAATTCTTCCATTTTAATTCTCCAATTTCAGCTTTTTGCACAGTCTATTATAACACTTTGCTTTACCTTCTTGAGCTACTCTTTAAAACCAACTGTTCAGCTCTTTTATTCCAGCATCTTTTCCCTTTGTTTTGGCTTCAGGACACTCTAGTGCAATTTTCAGAGTCTCTTCAAACATCTATTTTTGTTTTCCTTTCTCCTCTGATTTTGTAATGATCTTTTTCTATCACCATGAATGATATTCTTGATATCATCCCACAACTAATCTAATCTTCAATCATTGGTGTTCAATGTTTCAAACCTATTCTTAAGATGATTTTGAAATTCAGGTTGGATAGAGTCAGGATCATATTTTGGTTCTCATGGACTTGTTTTAATTTTCTTTGACCTTAATTTGATCTTGCAAATAAGTAAATTGATGGTTTGTTCTACAATCTGCCCTTATTTAGCCTAGTTTTGGTTGCTAATATTGAGCTTCTCCAAGCATTCCTTCATAGATGTAGTCAATCTGATTCCTATGCAGTCAACCAGGTGTAAAATTGCCTTTTGTGTGTTTTTTTAAAGACAGTATTTGCTATGAACAAATCATTGCACATACAAAATTCTATCATTTTATATCCAGCCTCCTTTTACCAAACTACTATTCTTTCTTCATGTTTTCAACATTTGCATTTTAGTCACTAATGATCATTAATGCACCTTGATTGCATGTTTGGCTGATTTTAGACTGCAAGATTTAGTAGACAATTTGAATCTCCTCCTCTTTTGTTTCAACTCTAAGAATGTATATTTGAATAATAATAATCACGTTAGCTTGTCTTCCTTGTATGTGTATTCTGGCATGTAGCTAGAAGGTCCTATTCCTTGGAGAGACACTCAGAAAGGTGGAGGGTTGGCAAAGGTGAGGAAGATCCTTGACCAGGTGGATTGACATGATGACTGCTGCAATGGGATCTTGTCAGGTACTGTGAAGATGGCACAGAATAAGACCAGTTCAGACCTGTTGTTCATAGGGTTGTACTTGACTCAACAACACCTGTTGTTTATAAGGACACAGGGTCATACTCAATTTGACAGAACCTAACAGCAACAACAACACAACATTGTAATTCAGCATAGAACTTGAAATTGACCTTTTGTCTATGAATGCAACACCATTCTTCTGTTTTTTATTCCCAGCAGAATATAACATGTGAGTATCTCATTCAAAGTGGCCAAAGCTAATCCATCTTATATAAGTACTGTTGATGTTGATGCATTCCATTTTATGTTCTACAACTTTCATGCTTTGTACATTCTGGGTTCCAGATATCCAGATGTCTACAGCGATTTTTCCTAGTTTTGATTGACATCCATTCTGGGCTTTATCTCTAATACTATTGTAGTTGTTATTGTTAAATGCCATTGAGTTGTAGACAACTCATAGCAACCCTATGAACAAAAGACTTGAACTCTTGTGTAACTTTCATCATTTCTCCAAGTTCATAGAGTTTCTGTAGGCAAGCTATTTAGGAAGTGGATGCCACTCCTGCTTCTAAGCTTGTTTTAATCAGGGAACTCTATCAAACACTGACAACCATGGGTAACCATTAACACATTTGACACATCAGTGTTTCAGTGTTTAGCATCACTGCAATCACTAGTTACCTCTGTACAGCAAATTGACATAATAATGCTATGTCACTTAGAAGAATGTTTGACCAAAAACAATAAAAAGAGGCCTAAGGGCTGAAGATTAAAATCACCCATATTTGACTTGGTAGCATCACTTTCTGTTCACTAGGCCAAAGGAAATTTACATTGTTGTTATTGTTGTTAAATGTCATCAAGTCGTAGAAGACTCATAGCGACCCTGTGAATGAAAGACCCGAACACTCATATAAACGTCATCATTTTTCCAAGTTCATAGAGTTTCCATTTTCCTCTACTATTCATAAAGTTTTCAGAAGCCTTCTACTTAAGAAGTGGATGGCCAATACTGTTCCCTAGTTTGTCTTAAGCTTGAATTCTAGTAAAACCTATCTACCATGGGTGACCTTCATGGCATATGACACAGTGGCATAGCTTTGAGTATCACAGCAAGCCACAAGTTATCTCAGTACAGCTAATCATAAACACAGCTGACAGCAACAGATAGTCAAGTGCTGTACTAATGAGAACAATTAATTCTGCCAATAGAAAAAAAAATGTCAATTTAGTGCTGTACTTCTAATAGCAAATCAGGCATATGTATATCATGTCACCAATCTAGTTGAAGAATGCGAAAACTACAAAACAATATCATTATTAATACATGCAAGTACAATACTTCTGAGAGTTGTTAAAAAATTACTGTTGTAATTATGTGCCTTCGAGTTGCTTGTGACTCATAGTGACCCTTTGTACAACAGGTCTGAACGCTGCTCTATCCTGACTGAACTTCATTGTCTCTGACATACCTACCCACATTACCACTGTCACTGAGCCAATCCATCTTATCCAGGGGCTTCCTTTCTTATTATGACCTCCACCTTCTAAGCACAGTGCCCCCTCTCAAGGATTGGTCCTTCCTTGCAACAAGCCCAAAATATGTCAAATGAAGCTCAAAAATCCTTACTTCTGAGGAACAGCCAAATTTCACCCTCTCCTGGACAAAACTATTTGTTTCTAAGCCCTCCATGGTATAGTCAATACTCTTTTCCAGGACCACAACTCAAAGGCATCATTTCTTCTGTCATCCTTAGTCATTTTTCAGCTCTCTGAAGTATAGCAAGTAATTGCAAAAACTATGACCTGGACCTTAGTATCTAGACTGATATTGTTGCTCTTTAGTACTCTGGAGAGGTCCCTCACAACAGGTTTTTCCAATGCAATTCATCTTTTGATTTTCTGGCTGCTAGCATTAAGAGTGTTGACCTTGGAGCCAAGCAAACTGGAGCTGTTAACTATCTCAATCTCTTCATTGTCTCTCAGAATGCTGTCTATTGACCCAATGGTGAGAATCTTTTTTTTTCTCCTTTATGCCAAGCTTCAATCCATATTGACTATTGCAGTCCTTGACCTTCTGCAACAAACATCCCAGGTTTCAGTTTCAGCAGGCAAGGTTATGACATATGTGTAACGCAGATTGTTGATGAATCTTCCTCCAATCCTGATGCCACATTGTATCTCACAGAACCCAACCTTCTGGGTAATCTGTTCTGCATGTAGATTGAAAAAATATAGAGATAGGATGCATTCCTGGCATATACTATTACTGACTTTGAACCACCCATTATTTCCTTGTTCCATTCCAAAAAAGTGTCTCCTAGTCCCAGTAAAGGTTTCACATAAGCACAATCAAGTGTTCTGGGTTTCCTATTTTTCTCAGAGTTAGCCAGAGTTTTTTGTGATACACCTAGTCAAAATGCCTTTGCATCATCAATGAAACACAGAAAGACATTTCTCTTTTACTCTCTGCTTTTAGCTAAGATTCATCTAACATTGGTTCTAATGTCCTAGTGCCATGACCTCTTCTAAACTCAGCCTGCACATCTGGCAGTTTTCTGTTCATGTATTGCTCTAGTGGTTTTCTCCAGGATCTTGCTTGCATGTGATATTAATGATATTGTTTGATAGTTTCCACACTCTGTAGGCCACTTTATTTTTTGGGGGGGTGGGAGGAATGGAAGCAAATATGCCTGGAACCATACATAGTTAGGAAACTATCAAAAGTTCCAGTACTACTTAAAGGAGGCCGTGGCATCAAGAATATCATTGTTAATGTCAGATAGATGCTGGCTGAAAGTAAAGAATAGCAGAACAATTTTTATTTATGTTTTCATGACTATGCAAAGGCAATTAACTGTGTGGATCATAACATTTTATGGCTAACATTGAGAAAAATGATAATCCTATAATCCATAATTGTACTTGTGTGAACTCTACCTAGACCAGGTTTTTGTGTTAAAACTCTACATCAGCTGTTGTGCAAAGAAAACAAGGGAACACTGCATGGTTTAAAATTAATATTGTAGCACATAAAGGTTGTATTCTTTGTCCATACCTATTCAATCTATATGATAAGCAAATTATTTGAGGAGTGACATCAGCATTGGAGGAAGATTGATCAATTACTTCCATTATACAGATGATATAACCTGGCTTGCTTGAAGTTAAGAGGACTTGAAAAACTCTCTGCAGAAGATCAAAGAATACAACCTTCAGATTGAATTGTGTCTCAATGTAAAAAAAAAAAAGAAAAGAAAGTCTTACCACTGGACCAATAGGCAACATTATGAGAGAATAAGAAAAGATTAAAGTTGTCAATGATTCCATCTTACTTGGATCTATTATCAATACCCTTGGTGTGCAGTAGGGACCTCTACAAATTATTAAGGAGCTATTATATTAGCTTGAGGACTATATTATATCTTATTCATGCCATGGACTTTCAGATCACTTGCTATACTTCTGAGAGATAAACAACGAAAAAGGTTGACAGAGAAGAATTTATTCCTTTCAATTGTAGTGTTGGAGAAGAGTATTGACTATCTCATAGACTGTCAAAAGAATGAACAAATACGTCTTACAGAAAGTACAACCAGAATGCTTCTTGGAGGCAAAGATGAGAAAACTTCATCTCACCTACTTTGGGCCTATTCCTTAGAGAGAGACATCATGCTTATAAAGGTTGATTGTTGGCTAAATACAGGAAAACCCTCAACTAGATGGATTGACACAATGGGGTTGTTTATGTCAGGAAATGTGAGGCTGGTTCAGGATAGGTCAGAGTTCAGAACTGTGGTTCATAGGGTAGCAATGGGTCATACTCAACTTGATGATACCTAATAGCAACAACAACAGTGCATTGAGAATTAAATATATGTTTCTCTTTATTTTAGTATTTAGGATTAATGACTACTGTGAAAACCTGATGAGAGAGCATCTCATCTCATCTCAAGTGGAATTCACAATAACTATTCCTTCTCTTTGGGACAATGTCTTTTTAAATACTCTAGGGCTCTTAAATGCTCAAAACCACATCCCAAGGCAGAAGACATGCTAGATTCAGAACGTGAAGAACCGTAGGTATTTGTAATGTTAAAAATAAAACAAATCTGAATAAGAAGTCAAGAGATAGGGTATTTAAACCCAGATCTTGAGCTAACAAATTGTATTATCATGAACAAATCACTTTATGAATCTCTCTGACATTAATAATTTTATCTCTCTGCTAAAGGATTTCAACAACACTAAAGGGCTTCATTCCTTCCAACTTGAACTTCACATGGCTTATATTTTAAATCTGTGACCTATAAGAATAATTGTATTTTGAGAAATTTGTTGACAATTCATTTCATTGACTATAAATCAAATGTGATATGAATAAACAAGTTATGTAGAGTTCCCAGAAGAGACTGGGGGAGAAAGGAATCTTTCCTGTAACTGAGCTTTTAATAATTGTAGGTTGCACAAATTTCCATATTATTTCAGATGCAGAAGCCCTGCTTAACATTGATTTAAAGCATTCAGATAGTATTAAATACATAAGTCCTAAGAAATGAAATACTATGTACATATAATCAGAAACTCTGATGTTTCTGTATAAAATGTTTTTGCTGCAATACAAATAAAAAGTGGGAGGAGAAAGAGTTGAATCCTCAAAATAAACAAAACACCAAATGCTTTATAAATCAGAGCTTAAAGTTTGGCTAGTAACACAAGGACCAGATCCATGTGTATAAACTGGTAGAGGTGTGGTTCCCAGAGCCACTCAATCTACTTGTATACACAGAGCTTGGATTTATTGAGCTTTGCAGCAGTAATCATTTGCTTCTAAGGCTCAAGCTTTGTTTCCTTGAATTTCCCAATCTGCCTCCTCTTAAGCAAACCACAAGATGTGTGTACTTTTTAACCTAAGCCATTTACATTCCTTTTAGTCTTTCTCCATTTATGGTAAGGTAGATTTTAATTTAGATCGTTTCAATAAAGTTTGGCATACTATGAATCTAGAACATGAGATTTTATTGCGTATAGATCTTGTATCAAACTTATTTTCCTGTATATTGAAAGATGGAATAATTGCTTGGAAAACTCACTGAAAATTTATCCAAACCGTCTCCCTGTCTTTACATATGTACCCCCTTGAATAGAGAAGTGAACTTTTCAAAGTTGTCTTCACTGAAGCAATCAATCTAAGATTTATCTACACCAATCATTTTAACAAGATGCCACTACTTACTTATTCATAGCACCTAAATCATGCACAGAGGTATTGTATCATGTAGAATGACAGGCCTGAGTCTAGGCAAACAGAAAACCCATTGTCATTCTGTCATCTTGACCCATATTACATATGTGGGATTTATGCCAACATGTGATTCACATTTTCTGATATGCACATTTTCTCAGAAACAATCTAAATACTCTGTGAATGTTAAATTGATATTGCACATAACTTGGTTGTTCAGAAGTGTTAGTTACATATATTGTGTTTGTGCTCTAGGTTACTTTCCTTAGACAGAGCTCTACTTGAATCTATCAGACAAACCTGGCAATATTTTCTAGACAGTGCATTTCTGTATGTATATGTATATTCGTGTGTGTGTGTGTGTGTGTGTGTGTGTGTATATATATATATACACACACACACACACACATATATATTATATGTGTGTGTATATGTATGCATTTCGGTGTATATATATGTATATGTATATTTGTGTGTGTGTATATATATGCATTTCTGTGTATATATACATATGCATTTCTCTGTGTGTGTATGTATATAGATATAGCTATATACACATATAATACATATATAGTGAATAACTAAACTGATTTTTTTCTCATTTAGACCATCTCAGTAAAAAATCTACTATTTTGCACCTATCAATACCCAGGAGCAAAATAGTGCTGATTTCCAGATACGCTTTCAACCAGGGATATACATGTAAAATCAAAGACTCTAGAGTCCTTCTCTCCTCATATCATAATACAATTTTTCTCCTAACATTTGCATCAGAACATATTGTAGAGTTTCTTAAAAAAAGTACATACGATGAAAGCAAGCATGTCAAATTTGTAGCTCTTTTGTTTTCTGTCATTTATCAGACTTTTTACTTCTGTGAAAAGAATATTAACTCACATAAGGAATACATTCAAATTATTTATCAAGGTCACAGATGAAAGTCAAGCAATATATTTCTTACTGTCATTTAATAAATGTACCCAAATGTGGTGCTTGTTGTTAAGACCAAGAGTTGAAAGGAGGTGGGGGGGAAGTGTGTGTGCGTGTGTAGGGAAGGGTAAGATTGAACTCATGATGTTTGGATACTAATGTATGTTGATAAAAGATGTCTGAGGTCAAAGAAGTGGTACTATTTTTATCTCCCTTTGTTTCAGCCTTTTATGAGTGTTTTTTTCTTCTTAAATTTCCATTTCTAAGTGTTCTTCAAGGCTCAGTAAAACTCCCACCTCTTTCTCAAAACATTTCACAGATAAAATAAAATAATATATACTTCCTCAAAGCTTTCCTATATTTTATCTGTACTCTTTTATTATTAACTCACATTTTTGTCCTGTTTTAGGCTTTCTGTTTGTTCTTTTGGTTTTGAGAGAATAAACTGTATTTTTGCAAACTGCACACACTTTCTTGCCAATTGCATGCTTCTCTCATGTAGTAGTTTTGTAAATGCAAAAATAACTATTTTTCTTTTTGTTATTAATAATATGTAAAAAAATGACATAGTGATGCTTACAAAATTATCTCTTAAGGTGCTTAATATTGATGAACAATCATAGAAAATATATATAACCTGTAAAAATATAGTCATACTCATGATTCTCATTCATGTAATTAATCTTTGTATTCACAGTGTCTAGCATAACATCTTGGCAACCAAAAGATGCTTAATTCATCTTTTTAAATAAACGAAAGGAAGAGGAATAATACCTTATTCTCCACTACAGTGAGATACTGTCTCTATTGTACTTCTTGACATTCTGTTTAAAGCCTAAAGAAGGAAACAATTTGCTCCCTCCTTTATACCTTGTTCTAACATATGCTGTCAAAGTAAATTAAGAGCTGACTCTTTTTAAATTTAAAATAATTTAACTTTATTTTCTAGTGTACTCAGAATCCTGAACTACTCTGAGTTCTGGGACTTTTCCCTAGTGATCTAGTGGTTAGGATTTGGCACACTGTCTCTCTGGGATTTTATCAGACAAGTATATCAACAGAATTGTACAGCAGAACTTCACAGATATTTTCAGTATATACGCCTCCAGTTCATCTCATAAAAGGCCTTTCTCTGTCTTGCTAACCCTACATTTTACCAAAATATGATATTCTTTTGCAGGAATTGGCCCTTCCTTACAACATGCATAAAATATCTAAGACAAACTTTGCTGTCTTTTCCTCCAAGTGTCATTCTGTTCACACTTCTTAGAAGACAGATTTATTTGTTCTTTTGGTAGTCTAGCTATTGTTGTTGTTGTTGTTATGTGCCATCGAATCCCTGATGACTCACAGCAAACCTAGTCACTGTAGCTCTGAATCCTGCCTTTTCCTAAGCCATTCACACTGTCTCTGTGTCAATCCATCATCTTCAAGGCCTTGTTCTATTGCACTATCCCTCCTCCCTTCCAAGCATGATGAACTTCTCCTAGGACTGGTCCCTTCTGGTAACGTTCCCAAAGTATGCCAAATAGAGATTAAAAATTCTTGCCTTCAAGGAGCAACTTGATTTCACTCTCTTCAGGGCAAATTGTTTGTTCTCTTGGCAGTCCATGGTATGTTCTATAGTCTTCTTCAGCACTGCAACTCAAAGGCATCAATTCTTCTGTCACCTTTAGTCATTGTTCAGATCTCAGATGTATTGAAAAAAATTGTGAAGATGATGGGCTGGATCAGTAGCACTTTAGTTTCTAGACTATAACATATTCACTATTCTTTGCCATTCTTCACCAAAACTCAAAAGGCACCAAAGTTCTAGTCTTACTTATTCATTATCCAATTTTCAAATGTTTATCAGTTGATTGAAAATATCATGACTTGTGTCTGATACACAGACACTCTTCAACTACACTCTTGAATAAGAATATAAGTGGACGCTTTTATTTCTCAAAAAATCTTGACTGTAATAAAGGATAACTTCAGTGTTCACTGAATAAATTGCCAGCAGGCTCCTGGAGAGATGCATTTCATTTTTATAACATCTTAGGCAGGAAGAGTACGTCTACACCTTATTTCCTGAATGTATCCTTATCTGTCATTTCACCTTAGTGACAATAGTAAAAGAATCTACTATCTAATTCTTCTGTACATCAATGATAAATCTCTGGTGAGAGTAATGGTGATTGGATTGCTTATGGTTGTTTCAATTTGACTATCTCTTGATGCTCAGAAGTTATGTAATGCTGTATAATTTGTCACTTTGGTAATGAGGCAGTCCTCCATTTTGTGATATGATGTAACCATCCTCCATTTTCATAGTAAAAAAACCAGACCAACAATAATCTCAAAAAACAGAGCCTAGGATTACAGCAGAATCATTACTTAATTGTTAAACCACTGAGAAACATGATACAGCCAAGGTAATTAACATTAACCAGGAGAGAAGGGTTACCTTATTCTCACCTCTTATGTAGGCAATCATTAACTACCAGATGCATAAATTTAAGGTGGTAAATAGTAAGATATAATATTGTATATTAGCTCTGGTGGCCTAGTGGCAAGAAGCTGAGCTGTAATCCTGAAGACATGTGGTTCGATGCTACAAGCTGCTCTGAGGGAGAAAGATGGGCAGTCTCTTCTTGCACAATTAACTGCCTCTTCAATCCCACAGGATTTAACTACCTCTGAAAAAATGAAAGGTCAGCTGTGGGTTGATTCTGACTCTACTGTACACAGCAACAATTATTTTGGGAAGGGGAAAGATCCAATAATAAGTTTGCTGTTAAGTGAAGTGACTTTGCCTCTGAAAACATGCTCGAAGGTCAACTATGAGTGACTGCAACTTGGCTGCATATGGTAACATAACAACATTGCAATTACATGTTACTTTTTAATTTGAATAGTCAATTATTTATCAGTGGGATATTATTAAAGTAATTTAATTTTATCTATCTATCTATCTATCTATCTATCTATCATTTATCTTCTGTCTGTCATCCTTATATATTATCCAGCTCTCAGATGCATAGCGTGATTAAAAATCATCTTCTGAATCAAATGCACCTTAGTTCACAAACTGACATTACTGTTGCTTTTGTTGTTATGTACCATCTAAACACTTGCAACTCATAACTACCCTATGTATAACAGCTTTGAACCCTACTCTATTTTGAGCCAACCTCATTGTCTCTGACACACTTACACTGTAATACCAGTCACTGAGTCAATCCATATCAACTAGGGTTTTCCTCTCTTGCACTGTCCCTCCTCCACACCCTTCCAAGCATGATGTGCCTCTCCAAGGACTAGTCTCTTCCAACATGCCCAAACTATATCAGATAAAGCAACAAAATCCTTGCCTCCAAGGAGCAGCCTGGTTTTACTCTCTCCAGGACAAACTTAATTTTTCTCCAAGCAGTCCATGATAGGTCCAATACTCTTCTCCAGCACCACAACTCAAAGGCATCAATTCTTACACTTTCATCTTTAGTCATTTTCCAACTCTCTGATGCATAGCATAGCAAGTAATTTGTGAAGACCTTGGCCTGGATTAGGCACACCTTGTAGACTGATATCATTACTCCTCAATAATTTGAAAAGGACCTTAACTGCAGACTTTCCCAATGCAATTTTTCTCCTGATTTCCTTACTGCTGATACCAAAGGCATGGATTATGGATCCAAATAAGATGAAGTTGTTGACTGTTTCAATCTTTTCTCCATTTATCGTGATGTTGCCTATAGATCTGCACTTTATAACATTTTGCTTTGTCTTTCTGAGCTGCCATTTGAATTCTTCTGCATTTCCACCCCCCCCCCTTTTGTTTTTGCTTCTTGATGCTCTAGTACAATTTTTAGAATCCCTTCTGATATCCTTTTTTAAAAAATTTTCTATTAGTTTATTTACAAAATTTGAATACGTTGTTTTCAAGAACAAATTCTTTCAAATTTCCTCACTGCTCACCCATCAAATCGTATAACCCCGTGATTAACCACCCTCTCCCCCTGCACATCCTCATCCCTCTGCTTCTAATCTCTCCCACCCCTTTTGGATTTGTATACTCATTCTACAATAATGGTTTTATACAATATTTATCCTTGTGGGATTGAGTTACTTTACTCAGCATAATGCTCTCCAGTCCCTGCCAAGTTAGGTAATAATCCCATTGAGGGTCTCTCCTATGCTGTCACTCCACCCTCTCAAGCATGATGTCCCTCTCAAACAATTGATCGTGCCTTGAAACATGTCCAAAGTACGTCACATGAAGCTTCAGAGTCCTTACCTCCTAGGAGCAGCCTGGCTTCCCCCTCTCCAGGATGAACTTGTTTGTTCTTTGAGCAGTTCTTGGTATAT
Source organism: Elephantulus edwardii (assembly GCF_000299155.1). Lineage (NCBI taxonomy): Eukaryota > Metazoa > Chordata > Mammalia > Macroscelidea > Macroscelididae > Elephantulus > Elephantulus edwardii. Next base: position 13,873,599 of record NW_006399760.1, on the reverse strand, counting down.
TCAGTACTCTTCTCAAGCACCACAGCTCAAAGGCATCAACTCTTGTATCATCCCTAGTCATTGTCCATGTCTCTGAGAATCAGACTCAACATTTCTGACTCAACAAAACATAACAGAAGTGTGGTATAGAAAAAAAAAATTTGAAGGGACATTCAGATGCTGTTGACAAAGGATTTATTCTCACAAGTTAAAGTTACAGGATATATTAGATAGCTACAATAGTCTTTTCTATTGGCTAAATTTTGCACACATTTGATTTGCTTGTAAAAGCCTGAAGAGAAAATAAGTTTTTATCTAAAAAAAATCCAAATTATATCTATCTAATAAACCTGCATATATTCTTTAATAACTACGTACAAGTTATTAGAAAAGTCTACTTGAGAATTAACTTTGTTCACAGTTTATAAATAGTTATAAGAAGCTGCATGCAAGCCCGAAGACACTTGGTTCAAATTCATCAGCTTCTTGCAAGAGAAACATGGACAGTTTCCTTTCATGAAATTTAGTACCTCTAATCTCACTGCAGAGTCAGCTATAGGTCAATTCTAGTTGACCATACAAAACAACAGCAAGAACCATAATTTTCAGTACATTAGTCTGTGTTAAAATACATACAAGTAACGAACATAATGTTTACTGCTTATGATATTAACACTTAATAATGTATTACTTAAATCAAGACTGTGTTCTTATTAATCTATCTCCTTGATAAATAATTAAAGCTACTTTCTTATCTTGAATGAAGAATAAACTTCAAAATATTCTGAGTCCTATAATAAAAACTTCACATCACTAAAACCCTACTTAAAATAATTTCAAAAACAAAATAAAAGGTCCAAATGTCCTTTTCCAATATTTCTTAATGGTTACTTTGTGCTATGACTTGTTAAATTTCGATAACCTTTTACTCTAAGCACTAGGAAAATATGTAGACATTTAAAAACCTATATGCATTTTACGATAAAACATAATTCAATGTCCTTCTTCCCAAAACTATTGTGCCACTAAAAGAAAAATAAAAGGAGGGGAAAAAAAGTTAGTGATTAGTTCTAAGCAGGCATAAGTTATGATTCTTCAGTAGGCAAAATTCATGTTGTCATTAATATTTCCTTTGTAACGTGTTTGTAAATAATACATCTTTCTGCCTTTTATTCTGCCAGATTTTGTTGTTATTGTTGGGTGCCATCGAGTCACCTAGGACTCATGGAGATCCTACGTACAATGGTTCTGAACCCTGCCCTACCCTGAGCCAGTCACTGACTCTGACACACTTGCCGCCATTATCCCAGTCACTGAGTCAACCCATCTCATTTGCTACTTCCTCTTCTGTGAGGTCTCTCCACCCTTCCAAGCATGATGTCCTTCTCCTAACACTGGTCCCTTCCGGCCACATGCCCAAAGTATTATTAGGTGTCTTTAAGTCAACTATGACTCAAATTGACCTTATAAAGTAATCAGAACCTTGTTCTGTCTGGTACCTCCTCACAATCTTTGTCATGCTCATTTATTATTTTATTTATTATATTAGTTTAATTACAAAGTTTGAATACATTGGTTTCCAGAACAGATTCTTCCAATTTCCCTCACTCGACCCATCCATCAAATTGTACAACCCCATGATTAATCATGGGATTGTATTCTATCATGCTCTTGTCCATTGGTGTAGTCATTGTGTTAATCCATCTCATTGAAGGTCTTCTTCGCTTCTGCAGACCCTATATCTTTCCCAGAAAAATAGCTCTCTCAATCCACTGGTTCTTCCTGAAAATGTGTGCAAAATAGATAAGGTGAAGTATCACCACCCTGTCCTCTAAGAATACCCTGATTACCAGATATTAGATATAATAAAATTTTGTTACTTCTCTTTTGCCTCAAAGAAATTTTATAAGCCTCTAAAATTATATATATATCCAAAACCTTGAAAATGCTATCCAACATTCTGAATCATAATAGTTATGAATGTATGAATGTTATAAAACTAACTTAATGTGTAAATGGCAATAAATATGTGAAATATTTTATAGTCCACTACTGTAGGGGAATATCTTCCACATATGTAATATTTTGCATTCAAAATTTACCTCTCCTTCCTCTAATTAAAAAAAATAGTCATTTAAATTTCACACAAATATAAACTGTAACATCAGCTCTATAAAGTAGCAGTAACTTTTACTTAATCATTAAACAATGATAAATATTGGGCTGTTTTTGTTAAGGATTAAGAAAATGCTCTTTGAAACAGATAAACATTTGTTCCTGTTGGAAATTCCTCCAGGAGTAATGCATCATTTTGCCTGACCAGCCCTAGAAACCTTGGAAAGACAGACTATGTACATGATGGTTGTTAAGCACATGCAATATATTTTGCTTTGTCACTTGGCAACCAAATTATTTTTTAACTTTACCCATTCCAAACTTTTGAGACTCTTAAACTGCTCAGTTTTTTATTGAGAACATGTAATCCAATGTATGCTTCTCTTTGGACAACTAATTTTACTTCTATAGTTCTCATGAAACTTCAGTGAGCCATCTCAAATTTAACCAAGATAAGCCTTCATGGTAGTTATTTAGACCTACATAAAAGGTAATGGGTATAAAAAAAATTCTATTGGTTTTATAACTTTATCGTATCTTAAAGTAGCCATGAAAAAAGAATGACCATAGAAAAGGAATTCAGAGGATGAGTATTCTAATTTTGCTTGGCTCTGTTATGTCAACCAACCATAAAACTGCAGAAAATGTTGTAATCCATCCAGTCCTGATTTCTTAATTTTTAAATCAAAGAGATTTGGTGAAAAATCTCAAACAAAGAGTCTACAAATATTTGAGGTACATATTCTCTTTTTAATCTGAAGGCTGTAAGAGGTTTCCAGTCTAGGGGATCTCGTGAATTCTTGATATCACAGTTCACCCTCTAATTCTCTAGACTGCTCTGGAATTAGCAGAATACTTCTATAATATGTTCTTGTTTTCATTAGTGTGTGCCATCACGTCAGAACCAACTCTGACTCAAAACTCCCCTTCACCTTCCAGTGGGTTTTCAGAAACAGTAATCTCAAACGCATCTTTCTCTTCTGGAAGAATTTCTGGATTTGAACCAGATGACAGTATAGCTCTTCATCACTGTGTCACTGGAACTATCTTCTAGAATCCCTGAAAAGATCCATTGACGTGTTATAAAGTTTTATCCAATATTTCTATATTCATTATTATTGACTACTCATTAAAAAGAATATTTTTTTAAAAAATTACCCTTATCTTCTTAAAATGTGTCCATTCTCCTTCCTTAGTCTATTCCAATGTGCACCAAGTTTACAGCATGTCAATTTAACTTGACTACCTGAGCTTTCATAAAAAATGGACCATGCTGAAAGGCTAACTTGAGAAAGGAATTGATTATAACTGGCAATGCCATCTTGATGGCCTATTTGGAAGCACCTCAGAATTGATTGTTTGTCTATAGAGCCATTTAATGATATTAAATCACTAACTGTGATAGTTGAAAGATATGAGGCCTATAACTAAATATTTATCATTGAAGGCATCAGCCTATGGCAAAAGTAGACACTAGAGTACCACATAATTTGTGTTTTCTCAGAGAAAGACTATTTAGATTTTTATTATTCTAATGATAAAAAAATTGCCCTTGCTACTTGTTTCAGTTCAAAGGAAAAAAATCTTCTTAAATGCTTAAAACAATAGTAGCTCCTTTGGTGAGTGATGGGCCACTTAGTAATAACGCAGTACATTTTGAACAGATCTGTAGTTTTTCAAAGACAAACATCAAATAGAAAGAAAAAGGTTATGTCACCTTCACCCTCGCAGTACTGTCATTTATATGCTATCAGCTCATTAAATTCACATTAGGATACTCCATGGGACTTGAGTTGCTATTAGTGCACCTAAAATGGCATAACAAAATCTCAGTTCACTTTAAGAGAGATGGCATTGTGACATTTTGTATTTCATCACTGAATTATTACAGTCTCAGATGCATTCTGCTGTGATGGTAATGGAAGGAGGAGTACAAGAGAGGAAAGCTGTTCATTTGTTGATCCCATGGGAGAGACAGGCAAAGTTTGATTAAAAAAAAAAAAATTAAGCATGTGAAAGTAAAGCATTAACAATTTAACCCTTGTATCAAAGCTGAAAAACCTAAGTACAAATAAAGGCGAATCTTACAATTTGAGACAGGTTCTGGGGAACTTAAGATAACATGAATTTTATTGAAAAACTTATGAGTTTGGTTTATTGAAGTACATTTATAGGTGGATGATTCTCTGTGTTGAAAGCAATATTAACTGTCAAAATATACACTCGCTATGCACACTACCTTTTCCTATTCTTACAGTTACATTTTTGTAAAAATACAAATCTGTCAAATCAAATATAAGTATACCTGTGACATGTAAACATTTGTAATTATCTTTAAAATAATAGAGGTTTTTTTTCTTAATGACAAAAAAATTCTTTTTCCCCCCCTATTTCTCCTATTCTGGCCTTTTATAGTTCTATTATAAAACAACTATGATGATTATCTCCAAAAACGTAGCACCACTTAGAATGATCAAATTATGCATCTCTAGAAAGCACCAATGAAAGATGTTGTGAACAGCAATGGTTTATGTATGATGACAATATTAGTATTCCTTCTCCATACCAGGATATTGCTAAATTCCCAACTAGTAGAAGTAATTTGAGAGTGTAGGAGCTCAAACTCAATGTTCATCTTCTAATAAGATGGGTGACCATCTTCTATATGAATCTTGATAATAAAAATGCATGATTATTAGGAGAGTTCTATACCTAACAGTAAAAACACCTTCTCTTACATAATTTCAAAACAAGATTAATTTTAAATCATTTTTTTTATTTTAAATGTTTGCAAAAAGATATCACAAATATTTTATGACTGAGGGTTTGGTTTATGGTAATAAACTAATTGTGTAATACATGTAATTGTAAATATTAGTTTATAATTAATTTAGTTCTTAATAATTTACATAAAGGCTTGGCACATAACTACCACTTTGTTATTGGTGGTATGATTGGCAACTCGAAATAACATGGGCTTTGGATTTTTCACGTGAAAAATCCAATTAAGGTTGGATTTTTGCTGCTGGTTGGTATCAAGTCAGTTCTGAGTCGGTGCTATTATGTGTGCGGAGTCAAACTGTTCCATAGAGTTGTCAAGGCTGTGACAACTTTACAAGTAGAGCTCCAGGTCCATTTACTGTTGTGCTGCTGGATTGGGATAAATAACCAGCCCTTTAGTTGATAATTTTGTATGCAACTCTTGGTGTCGCCCAATGAACTAGACAACTGCTAAGATGCTTGTTAATTCTCCATGTCTGTGGCAGAGGTCAACACTGTTGCGGAAAGAAATGCAACAGAACTCATAAGTAGATGTTGCTTTGCTATTAACAACCTATAAAATCTAATTCAAGTTACCCAGCGGTCCCGTGGATCTGTTTCTTGCTTCAACAGTGTTTGGACGGAACAGACTCGGCGACTTTCCCCCTTCCAACCTCCGACTACCCTCCAACTTCACCTCCAGGCGTAACCTCGGGATCATTTCAACCATCTCCTATTTTGGGGACCAGCTAACACCTTTTTTTTTTGTTAGCCCCAAAACCTCGACCAACTATGAGCTCTCAGATCTGTCAAAATTATTCCACCGAAGCAGAAGCTGGCGTCAACCGTCTGGTCAACCTGCACCTGCAGGCCTCTTACACCTACCTCTCTCTGGGTTTTTGTTTTGAACTCGATGATGTGGCCGTGGAAGGCTTGGGACACTTCTTCCGCAAGTTGGTGAGTGAGATGTGTGAGGGTGCCCAGCGGCTCTTGAAGCTGCAAAACCAGCGCGGCGGGCGAGTCCTCTTCCAAGATATCCAGAAGCCATCCCAGGATGAGTGGGGTAAAACTCTGGACACCATGCAAGCAGCGCTGGCCTTGGAGAAGAACTTAAACCAGGCCCTTCTGGATCTGCACACCGTGGGTTCCGCCCACAATGACCCCCATCTCTGTGACTTTCTGGAGAACCACTTCCTGGATGAGGAAGTGAAACTACTGAATAAGATGGGTGACCATCTGACCAAAATTAGAAGACTGGGCAGCCCCCGGGCTGGACTGGGTGTGTATCATCTCTTTGAGCGTCTCACCCTCAAGCACGACTAGGGGGAAACCTCTGTGTCCCCCTGCCAACAGCAGCAAGCTTCTCTATCCCACCGTGATGTAGAATCTTATCCACCCAGAAGCCCTTCGCCTAAGCCTTGGACCAAATGAAACAATAAAGCTTTTTGCAACAACAACAACAAAAATATCTAATTTATTTGCCTACTCTAGGGTTCTGATGGATTAGGATATGCTCTCCCTTCTGGCCCAATAGATCTATTTGTGTCCTAACCCCTGGTAACTATGAATGTATTTTTGTTTGAAAATTGGCTCTTTGAAGATAATATCAGTTCACACATTATGTCTTGCCCAGTTGAGTTCGACTAATGGTGATATTATAGATTAGAGTAGAGATTCCCCACAGGATTTCCAATGAGATCTAAAGCAGGGCAGGTCATGAGCTCACTTTAGAGTTGTTTAATAAAGAGAAAATATCCAAATACAGATAAAGACAGAAGGACAGCCCTATGAAAGAAACAAGCCATGGAGATCAAGGATGGCTGGGAGCCACTAGTAGCTAGATGTAAAATCTAAAACAGTCTTTTTCTCCAAGCCCTTAGAAAGAATAGGCATGAATGATACTCAGATTTAGTCTCCTTACTTCAGAACTGTGTTAACAATTCTGTTCTTCAAAGCCATTCACTTAGTTGTATTTTCTAATGGCAATTATAGTAAAGTAATACAAGGTCTCTTAGACCATTTCTCCTTCTATACAATAGGGAAACATCTATTTTATTTGTAAAATATTCTCTGATAAGCACTTTATGAATTTGTATTCTATGGATCTTTGCCAACTCCATCAGCACATTATCATGTGATATGGGACAAAGTGTTACATGCATTTAGAGTCTTTGCCATTCTCCTGGAAAATGATGCTTACTTTACTGAACCACACCTGAAAGCTTAGAAAATTTTACTTTCTATGATTCCAAATCAACAGCTATAACTAAGTCTACTACCAAAGATAGATTGTAAGGCTTATATTTGCCTCTTCAAGGCCACAATTCACCACACAGCTAAGTTGCCTACTCCAGCCCAAACAAATCATGGAGGTATATGTCTAACACTCATATCCATGAGTCTATAATAATCCTATAAAGCTAAGGAAAATTAAGTTCACATAGGTTAAATATTAAGTAACTTGTTCAAAGTCATAAAGCAGAGATCAGAATCATGTCTCTGGCTAAGTCTCATGACATTTAATGCACTGTTTAAATCAACAATGGTTTGGTAAGTCAGGATTCTCACATATTATCCTTCTCAAGACTTCTTCATCTGATGGGTAGTAGGGTAACTTATTTTGGGAGATTTGCATGAAACTATAACCAAAAGGTTGTTATAAAATGATAGCCATTTAATGGCAAGAAGCATAAAATCAATAACAATTAAGGAAGCACTTTTTTCAGAAGAAAAAAGATCTAATAATTTCTGGTGTTATACTATGCAATTTCATAGTGTTTGTTCATATGGTTTTCAAAAGCCTTTTATTTAGGAAGTAGATGACCTATCCTGCTTCCTAGTCTGTCTTAATCAAGGAGCTCCACCAAAACCCATCCACAATAGGAAACTGTTTTGGAATTTGACACGACAGTGACAAAGATTTCAGTATCACAACAACCCCAAGTAATCCCAGTACATTAAACTGACAAACAAGTGCTATACCATTTAGAAAAATATTCTCTCCAAACACTATCAGTACCAGACCCTTGGGCCTAACAGACTTTTAAATATAAAGGCCTGCACACCAGATCCTGTTTACCTATACAAAAGGCTTCCCACCCAGCTTGATTATAAATTAAATGAGATACAGTTAATCAGTTTACACTTGATTGCTAACAAAATTAGCAGTTTACCCCCTCCCCTTTCAGGTAAATCACAAACACCCAGCAGCAAACATCAAAAGCAGATGGAGCAAATACACAAGTAACTGTACCAGAAAGAATTAACACATAAAAATTTCAGAAAGTACCATATGAATAGGGGCCAATGGTAATGAAGAAGTAAGGTGAAGTTGCATTGAAGGCATTGCCAAAAAAAAAAAATAAGACCCCAGGAATTAATGGGATACAAGTTGACTTGTTTCAATTAACAGAGACAGCCTTTCAATTAACATTCACCAGTCTATGCCAGAAAATTTGGAGGATGGCTGTCTGGCCAACGGGTAAGAAGAGGTACATACGTGTTCTAGAGTGGAACCTGTGCGGATTAAAAGAGGAGCAGGGACACGAGAGATTGGGGCAAGACAAAGATTCCTGATCAAGCCCAAATTTATTTGATGAATTCTGCTATAAATAGGCAGCAGAGTAGCCGGGCTGCCAGGGAACCCAGCCCTAGGTTATCAGTTTACAAAAGAGAGGGAGGGGCATGCCCCAAGGTGTTGATTTACAGGTGCTGATTTAAGAGGTAGGCATAGTCCCAGAGATGGACAGGGGTGGCGGCTGCATGTACTCAGGATGGCTTCCTACATGTTGTTGGGAGGTGCAATTCCTTGTAGAGGGCAGGGTGGAGGATTGGCGAGGGAGAGGAAGACCCTCAACCAGGTGGAGTGTTGTGGTGACTGCTGCAAGGGGCTCCTGTGTGTCAGAAATTGTGAGGATGGCGCAGGATTGAACAAGGTTCATGACTTATTATGAGTCATGCTTGACTCGATGGCACTCAACAACAATAAAAACAATACTAAGCACTTAATAAGGAGTTCTGGTGGTAGAATTGATTATGTATTGAACTGTAAATTCAAAGGTTAGTAGTTCAAATCCATCAGCGAACTTCCAGGAAATAGGCAGTCTCGTCCCATAAAGTTATATATTCTCAAAAACTAGTGGAGAGTTTCTTTGAGGCGGAATAGACTCTGTGGCACTGAGCTTGTTTAGTATTCATTGACTAGAAGATCCGGTGGCATGTTGCCTTAGGAGTTGAACACAGCTGTTCCATGGGAGAACGAAGGAGTTTCCTCCTATAAAAATTACAGCCTCAGAAACTCTATGGATGGTCGCCATGCATCAGAATTGATTCAACAGAAATGGGGTTTTGAGTAGGCAATGAATGGGTGATAGACAGATTGTCACTTGCTTGGCCAGAGAACAAGTTCTGAACCATATTCAACATACTCAAAATACCCTTGGAGTTCCTTTCTATATTTTTTCCATATTTATATTTCTAAGCTAAATGCAATTACTGGCATAAGGTAGGTATCTTATAAACATTCTGTACTGAATTATCCTCGAATCTGGCCACTTTTGAAATCTGCCAGTGTTTGCTGTTGAGTAGTCTTCAACTGTCCTTTGTTTGTTTGTTTTGGATTTATTTTGGTATAAAGTGTCAACACTAAGCAGCATCAGAGAATTTAGTAAGACAGGCTCTAGTTTTAAACCTTTTTTTTTTTCACAAAATGTAGCTAAACATGTTGCCATTGTTCGCATGTACCATCAAGTCAAAACCAACTCATAGCTGACCCGTCAGTTTTCAAAAGCTGTGAATTGCACAGGAGATTGTCCCTCTTTATACCATTCAGTTCTAGTGGATTCAAACTACATGCCTTTGAGTTGGTAGTGCAATTCTTTACCACAAAGCTAACAAAGGTTTCTTTTAGTAAAATATGTGTAGCGATAACAACAAAATTAAATTTTTACAAATTTAATTCAGTAGAAACATTAATTATATTTACTGTGCTGTGCAACCATCACCAGGATTTCCAAAAGTTTTTCATCATCTCCAGCAGAAACTCGGAATTTCTCAACAGTAAATCTCCAGTCCTCCCTTTTCTTATACCTTAGTAATCACTAGGAAGACCACAGAAGAATCAATGCTTTTGAACTGTGGTGTTAGGGAGAATACTGAATACCGCATGGACTGTGAAAAGAAGAAACAGATTTATCTTGGAGGAAGTGCAACTAGGGTGTTCCTTAGAGTCAAGAAGGTGAAACTTCATCGCACATGTTTTGGATTTATTGTCAGAAGGAATGATCCTCCACTGGAAAAATACATCATGTTGGGAAACGAGGAGAGGAAAAAGAAAGGCTCTTCTCAATGAGGTAAACTGACACAGTGACTTTAACAATGAACTCAAGCACATCAGAAATGGTGCAGGATGCAACAAGGTTTTTACCTGCTGTTCATAAGGTTATTTTGAGTTGTAACTGGTAACAAATGCCCCCCCATGCATGTACTTTTTCCAGATATTTTATTTAAGTGGACTGTTTGTCTTTCTGTTTCTAGCGTAAACCACTCAGAGTAATGTTTCCAAGGATCATCTATGCCCTAGCAGTATCAGAACTTCCTTTCTCTTTCAGTGTGGATAACGTTTTACTTTAGGTCTACACTATATTTGGTTCAACTATTTATTTGTTGCAGCGATAGCACAATGATAAGTTCAACTTTGATATTATACTTCTTAAATAGAAAGTACCCTAAAATTTATGAATATGGTCATTAAATGTCACCTTTTGAATTGAAGCTGACATGATTCAACACAAAACAAATGAGATAAGCCATTTGCAACGTGAACACTCCTTAAGAGACTGTGAAATGTCTTCATGATAAAATGAATGAGTCTCCTCTAACTCAGCAAGGAGTCTGGGAAACTTTCTCAAAATCCACATGAGGAAAAGAATAATTAGAAATATAAGTAATGAAAGATAAGCTAAAATGTAATTAATTGACATAAAGAAATAAAAATATTGGGTTGGCTTTTAAAAGTAAATATTAAAGTGTCAGTGCTTATTTAACAGTGACTCAAAAAAGAAGGAATTTCACTGGTTTCATGGTAATGTTCTTATCTTCTTGGCAGGTGTAAACATAAAATGTTTAAATGTAAATCCGTTTATCATGACGGAATGCATGCTTTCCCATTATCATTACATTCTCTGTGCTTAACTTTGTCTTCTTATGAAAGAGGGGGAAAAAAAAATCTAATTTTATTTTGATTTCCCAAGAAAACTATTTCCCTGAGAAGGAACACATGCTTGGAAGTGGATACTTATATTCTGTTACACAGTGCAGTGCATTGTTCAATAGAAGTGAATAAGTTGGCATTCTGGTGTATCTTTCCTGTAAGCTTGTTTAACATTAATAAGTCCTGTAGAGCCTGCAACCCCTAGGAAAACTGATAAAATAATGTTCCTGACTAGCCAAAGCCAAGTTCCACACCCTGGTTCAGAAGCAAACCCAACACATGTTCTTTATTTGCCATGTGTTTCTTTCAGAAATAGCAATTCAACTACCTTCTCTCTTCCTGAGAAAAATGTCATAGCTATAAGACTCTCAAAGTGAACAGGTATAGTGCATACTGTATACATCTTTCAAATGCTCATATTGTACACTGATATAGTCATAATTTATAATAAATTATCTGATTCACCTTAAGCATCTCAATATTGGTCAGTATTCTACCTGTTTAATGTTATCTGTATTAAAGTTTCTTGGAATATGCTCTGGAGAACCTTGCTCTGGGGCCACTGTAGCCTTAGAAATCCTAAAGAGGGATTTTGATCTTTTGTACATCCAGATGGCATTGCAAATTGTTCTGCTCAGTGGCATTGTTTTTCTCTGACATATAGGAAATGGCTGTAAATCAGAATCACTCGAATAACAGCTAGCCGTTTAACTGTATAAAAAAAAGTTAGAGTTTCCTAACATATAATTATCAAGTAAAAAAATCACATGTTTATATCATCCACTTCCTAAACAACATGTCTCCGGAAACTGTATGAACTTTGATAAATGTCAATAGTTGTAGAAGGGCTGCAGGCCTTTTATTCATAGGGTCACTATGAGTCGTGCTTGACTCAAAGGCATCAACAACATATGTCACCTAATGCCCAAAGTATCCTGTACACTAGAACGTATGTTTCCTCTACAAACATCATATACAGTAAAGGAAAGAGGTCATTCAGAATGATCACCAGGCAAGACCTTGTCCACTGCAGTCCCAGGAAGGAACAATGGAAACGTTTTTGTTTCCGCTAGGCTCAGTCACTACTAGACGTAGGAGGTTGCTGCCTGTCCCTCTCCTGCCTAATGCCATATAGTCATAATTGAGTCACTCCTTTCCTTGCCGTATTGCCATCATCATCACAAATCTTGTGCTTTCCTCTGCCTTCTCCCTTTTCCACCTTTTTTTTTGTCACTGCAGTCCACAGACTGACAGCCAGTATTACCAGAGTCACTTGGGGTGACCAGGCCTAGTGAGATAATTGTCCCACCCAGGAGGCTCCAATAGCATCTGTGGGGTTGATACTAGAGGTTAACTCTGGTACTTCTGCTCCAGTTGCCTCACAACCTCCACACTTAGCAAAATATTTCCACTTCATCCAGATCTTCTACTGGTATTTATGTGCTCTATCATAACCTCATGAGGTGATCTTCAGGTAAAAGACGTCAAGCTAGGAAAGGTAGAAGATTAACAAGAGAGACAACTCTTAGCGAGAGGAGTTGACACAGATACTATAACCAAGGCCTCAAACATGGCAAAGGTTGTGAGGATGGCTCAGGGACAGGTCAGGGTTGTAATTTGTTGTTCATAGGGTTCTACTGGTCTTCATCAACTAGACAATAGAAAACATCTAACTGTGACAACAACATATAGAGTAAGGCAGTTCCAGAATGAATTCCAAGTGTCCATATGAACAGTTTAAGAGTAAACTTAGTTTCAGAACAGAGTACTTTGAAATCAATATTCACCTTTTAAATCCTTTTATTGTAAGAAGGACCATTCTCAACAACAAAAACAACAAAAACCAACCCAAAATTATAGTATATAGAGTAGCTGGAAAATGTCAGGATGACTTTAGCACTAATTAGTAAAGCTAAAATTATATTAAAACAAGTCACCCACAAAGAAGTGGTCTAATACACATAATTTCTCTGTCATTAATACACAATGCCATCAAGTGGATTCTGACTCATGGAGAAATTCCATCCATTTCATGCCATCTGTACATCTTTATAAAAGGAGACTGCCTCACCTTTTCCCTTGTAGCAGCTAATGGATTGAAATACCAAAGCTTTCTTCTTTTGGGTACTCTATGATTCTTTTATCTTCCTTTAATGTTTCCTGAATCACTCATTATTCTGCCCATATCATCCTTAACTATTGTAACTCATGGCTTGAATTTTTTCTTTCATTCTGAGCTTAAAAAATGCTGAACACATCCAATCCTTTTCATTTTCCAACTCCAACTTCTTGCACATTTCATTATAGTACTTTGCTTGGTTTTCCTGAGCTTTCCTTTGAAATCTTTTCTTGGCGCCTTAATCTCTTGATTTCTTCCATTTGCATGGGCTTCTCAGCACTCTAATACAATATTCAGAATCGCTTCTGACATCTATTTTGATCTTTCTTTGTCTGTCTTTGTGGATTCTTCATGGATGATATTCTTGATATCCTCCCACAGCTCATCTGACCTTTCATTAGTGTTCAAGGCCTCAACCTGAGTCGGTTTTAAAATTAAGATAGAATATACTCAAAATAAAATTTTGATTCCTGTGGATTTTATTTGACCTTCTTTATCTTAATTGAACTTGCACATGAATAGTTGATGGTCTGTTCCACAATCAGCACCTGGCCTAGTTTTCACTGATGATATTATACTTCTCTAACGATTCCTTTCACAGATGTAATCGATCTGATTCCTTTGCATACTCACAGGTGAAATCCATGTATATAGACAGTACTTATGTTCCTTAAAAAAAGGTATTTGCAATGAATCAATCAGTGTGCATTAATTTTATCATTCTACTCCTAGCTTTATTTCTGTCACCAACTCTCTGTTTTCCAACTACTGATCCTTCTTCTGGCTTCCCAACTTTTGCATTACAGTCACTCATTATTATTTCTTGGTTCTTGGTTGCAAGTTTCATCAATTTCTTACTGAAAAAGTTAGTAGAAATAATCTATTTCTGCCTCTTTGGCTCAGTTGTTTGTGCATAAATATGAATGACCATGTTATTAACAGGACTTTGTTGTATGTGTATGGATATTACCTTGTCACTCACAACATTATATTTCAAAATGGATCTAGAAATGGCCTTTTTAAATGTGAAAGTGACCCCCTTTATTTTTCATCTTTTAATCTCCAGCATAGTAGATCGTATGATCATCTAATTCACAATGTCCCATGCCAACCCATCTCATTTAGCCAATACTTAATATGTTAATATTGATGTGTTCCATTTCTTTCTTAATGACGTTCAGTTTTCTTAGATTTGTACTTCTCACACTCCATGTTCCAAACATTAGTTTCTACTTACAACTCTTCCTCCTCTCTTGTGTTTCCAAATTTGAGTCTCAGTTGCCATGTCTGTTATTCTACTCTAGGTGTGCACTATTGTACATAGGGTGTCCTAAGGAGAAAAAAAAAAAAATCTAGAAAACCCAGGGTGCGTGTTGCTTACAAACTCTGTTTATGACAGCAGCTGGTGGCAGTTCAAACATACTAGCTCTCTCTACTGTAGAATAAAGATGGCACAGACTTAGAAACCTTGTGGTGTGATCTTGTTCTGTTCTGCTGGGACACTGTGAGTAAAAATAGACTCAATGGCAACATTTTTGTTTGTTTGCTTGTTTGTTTAACATTCAACATGGTGTTCTTTGCCTATGAAACAGAGTTGGTAGAATTTAGCTATATCTTCAAGTTGTTGTTTGTTATTGCTATGTGCCATTGAGTCAATTGCAACTCTTAGTGAACCCCATGTATAATAGCTCTGAATCCTGTGCTATCCTGAGCCAGTCTCATTGTCGTTGACAGACCTACTCTCATTATCCCAATCACTGTCAATCCATCTCACCTTGGGTCTTCCTCTCCTGCACTGTCCTTCCACCTTTCCAAATATGATGACCTTCTCCAAAGACCGGTCTTTCCTGGCCACTTGCCCTAATTATGTGAGATGGAGTTTCAAACTCCTTGCCTCCAAGGAACAGCTTGGTTTCATTCTTTCCAGGACAGGCCTGTTTGTTCTCTTGATAGCCCATAGTACAGAACAATTTATCTTCTCCATCACCACAATTCGAAGTCATCAATTCTTCTTCTGTCATCCTTATACATTGTTCAGCTCTCTGATACATAGCAAGTAATTGCAAAGACCATGGCTTGTATCAGTTGCCCCTTAGTCTCTAGACTGACATTGTTGTTTTTTTGCACTTTGAAGAGGTCCCTAATAGCAGATTTCTCTAATGAAATTATCCGTTTGCTGTCCTGACTGCTGGTGTCATGAGTGAGGACTGTGGAGTCCATCAAGCTGGATCTACTACTAACAAAAAATCTACAAGCAGATTATGAAAACATGCCCAAGTTGTCTTGGTCACTCTGAGGAAAACAGATATTGAATGAGATAAGATCTTTAATACTGTTTGGAAATTGTCCCACCTAATTTTCAGTCCATAATTAAAAATAGTATGCTGTATATATGTATTTAACAGTTTATGATGTACTGTAGTCTCCCATCAATGTAAAGAAGACCAAGATTCTCACCACTGGGCCAATTGGTAGCATCAGGATGGATGGTGAAGAGACTGAGATTGTTCACAGCTTCAGTTTGCTTGGCTCCACAGTCAACACTCTTGGCACCTCAAGGACTGCAGCCTCCAATATAGATTAAGACTCAATGTAAAGAAGACCAAGATTCTCACCACTGGGCCAATTGGTAGCATCAGGATGGATGGTGAAGAGACTGAGATTGTTCACAGCTTCAGTTTGCTTGGCTCCACAGTCAACACTCTTGGCACCTCTAGTCAGGAAATTAAAAGGCACATTGCCATGGGAAAGTCTGCTGTTAGGGACCTCTCCAAAGTGCTGAAGAGCAATGGTGTCTCTCTGGAGACTAAGGTGCATCTGATACAGGCCATGGTCTTCGCTATCACTTGTTATGCATCAGAGAGTTGGATAATGACCAAAGAGGATAGAAGGAGAATTGATGCCTTTGGGCTGTGGTGCTGGAGAAGAGTATTGATGGTACCGTGGACTGCTGGAAAACAAACAGATTCATGCTGGAAAGTGTCAAACTGGGTGACTCCTTGGAGGCAAGGATTCTGAGGCTCTGTCTAACATACTTTGGACATGTTTTAAGGAGAGACCAGTCCTTGGAGAAGGACATCATGCTTGGTAGGGTGGAGGGACAGCACAGGAGGGGAAGGCCCTCTATGAGGTGGATTGATTCAGTGACTGGGGTAATTCGGATGGGTGTATCGGAGGTAGTGCAATTGGCACGGGACAGAGCAGAGTTTAGGGCTGTTGTACATAGGTTCGCTATGAGTCGCAAGTGACTTGATGGCACATAACAACAAGTGTCCCATCTTGCATTTAGTTGTCTGTTTCTTTAGCCTCTTTTCATAAATGGCTGTCTATCTACCTTCATTTTTGCCTTTTTAAGTAATATCGGACAAAGAGAGGGTGAAACCAAGTCTCTCCTTGGAGGCTAGGATTTTGAAGCTCTGCCTCACTTACTTTAGGTGTGTGGCCAGGAGAGATTGGTCCTTGGAGAAGGATATTATGCTTGGAAAGGTGGATAGACAGCATAGAAAAGGAAGACTCCAGATGAGATGGATTGATACAGTGACTGGGGCAATGGGGATTGGTATTTCAGATTTAGAGAGACTGGCTCAGGACAGGGAAGGGTTCAGAGCTGTTCTTTAAAGCAACAAGAAACTAAGAAAAAAATTTATTGTACATCTCAAAAACATGAGGCATTCAGTTACTCCAACATTTGATCATGTAGATAAAGGAAAACTATTAGGTGTCTTTACTGTGAAGTGTGTTGCTTTTCTTGCATTATTTTAACAAGCATTACTATTTTGGCAATTATAGTATGGATACCTCAAAAGTTTAATTTTATATTTTTTCCCATTTTAGTATATTAGAGAAGGGTTACTATTCTATCTAGTGATCCAAAGTATCATTGATAAGAAAACTACAAAAAAAGAAAATAGCTCAATTGATTCAACTCTTATTGAGCCATTTGTTTCAGCGTCTGGCTGTGATCCATAGAGCTTTAAAATGACTAATTTTATGGAACTAGCTCATCAGACCTTTCTTCCATGGTGCCTCTGAGGGAATTGGAATCTTCAACAAGTCAGTTAGTCAAGCAGAGCAACCATATAGGGAGTCTGAAAGAAGATTAAGTACCTTTCGGTGGAATCCAGTTTGGGTAAGGGATTCTTACTTAGATATATTAGAATATGTTTGTATTTTAAAAAAAAAACGCCAACAAAACAACAGAATATGTTCCTTGAAAGTGGCTTAAATAATAGCAATTTTATTAGCCCACTTAAAAAACATGGGGTCTACTGTCTCATCTTCATCAAGGACTAAATATAATTTCATTCTTTGAAATTACATTTCTCAGATGGCTTCTCTTTGCCTCAAGTATGTTGCATCATAATCTTAAAATGCTTCTTGCCTAAGTGAAGAGAAAGGTAATTGATTGCTATAAGTGAAATTAAAAGTTAAATTTCTTATTCATTTTTTTATGCACTGTCCTCTTTATACTTTCATACACAACGCTGTTGTTAGATGCCACCTCCTAGCATGGTGGATTTTGTCTCTACCCTAGTTTTTGTTGTTGTCATTGTTGTTTTA
>NW_006399760.1:13842274-13847785 GCF_000299155.1 Elephantulus edwardii | reverse complement strand
CTCCTCTGGAGTTCCATGGTAGGTGGCTGGCTGTTGTTCTTCCCAGGTCTCTTCCAGGCCCCTCTCACAGTGGAACCCCGTCTGGCGGCGGTGTTCTCCCGTCTGGCCTCGTATCAATGTCTTAACTTTATAATTATTTTATTTTCTTTTTTAAAAGAGCTCATACTTCATAGGGATTTGTACTTAGTTCATAGGGGTTTGTGTTACTAACATAAAGGTAGTATCTCTTTAGTGGTTTAAATACACAGAATTCTCTTGGGACACAGACAGGCAATCATATTCCATGCTATTTAAAGACAGAAAAACAACTAAAGGTCAAAATTTTTGTTGTTGTTATTTGCCCACAAGTTGCCTGCGACTCACAGTGATTCCATGTACAATAGCTCTGAACTTTGCTCTATGCTGAGCCAACCACATTGACTCTGACACACCCACTCTCATTACCCCAATCACTTAGTCAATTTCTCTAATCCAGAGTTTTTCCCTCCTGTGCTGTCCCTGAACCCTCCCACACGTAATGTCCTTCTCCAAAGATTGGTCCCTCTTGTAACATGTCAGAAGTATGTCAGACAGAGCTTTAACATACTGGCTTCCAAGGAGCCGGCTGGTTTCACCCTCTCCAGAATGAACCTGTTTGTTTTCTTTTCAGTCCATGTAATATTTAATACTCTTCTCCAGCACCACAGCTCAAAGTCATCAATTTTAATTCTATCACCCTTAGTCATTATCCATCTTTCTAATGCCATAGCACGCAACTGTGAGGACTGTGTCCTGTATCAGGCACCCCTTAATCTCCAGACTGACATCATTACTTTTCAGTACTCTGGAAATGTCCTTGAGAGCAGACTTTCCCATTGCAATTTGTCTTTTGATTTCCTGGCTGCTGGTACCAACAGTGTTGATTGTAGAGCCAAGCAAACTAAAGCTGTTAACAATCTCAATCTATTCATGATCTATTATGATGCTGCTAATTGGCCTAGTGGTGAGAATCTGTGGATTTTTTTTTCTTTTCTTATGCCAAGCTTCAAACCTTATTGAAGGCTGCAGTCATTGACCTTTTGAAGTAGGTGCTTCAGATTCACCTCAGTTTCAGGGTTGTGTCATCTGCATAATGTAGATTGTTGATGAGTCTTTCTCCAATCTTTATGCCACATTTCTCCTCATAGAGCCCAGCCTCCTGGAAGATCTGTTTCTCATATAGATTGAAAAAGTATAGCAATAGGACACATCTCTAGCATACACCCTCCCTGATCTCAAAACATGCAGTGTTTCCTTGCTCTGTTCTAACGACTTTCTCTTGGTCCAAGAATAGGTTTTGCATAAGCACAATCAAGTGCTCTGGGATTTCCATTCTTCTCAGAATTAGCCACAGTTTGTTGTGATCTACATAGTCTAATGTCTTTCCATAGTCAATGAAACACAGATAGACATTCTTCTGGTACTCTCTGCTTTCAGCTAATATCCACCTGACATTAGCTATAATATCCCTAGTATCACAATTTCTTCTAAACCTAGCCTGCACATTTGGCAGTTCTCTGTTGATATGATGTTCCATTCCTTTTTGGATAATTTTCAGTAGAATCTTGCTTGCATGTGATATTAATGATACTGTTTGATAATTTCCTCACTCTATCGGATCACCTTTCTTTGGAATGGAAACAAATAAAGACATCTTACAGCCAGTTGGCTGAGTGGTTGTCTTCCATATTCCTTCGCACAACATGATGAGTGCATCCAAGGCAGTATCTGTTTGTTGAAATATGTCAATTGGTATGCCATCATTTCCTCGGGTCTTGTTTTTGCCAGTTCTTTCAGAGCAGCTTAAACTTCTTCCTTCAAGACCACAGGCTCTTGCTTTAGGATGTTTCATGAAATACTTCTGTGTCAACAAATTCCTGTTGGTACAGTAAGCCTGTATACACTTTCTTTATTTTTTTTAACTACGAGTTTATTTACAAAATTTGAGTACATTGCTTTTGTGAACAGATTTTTCCAATTTCCCTCACTGCCCCACCCATCAAATTATACAACTCCATGATTAATCCTCCCCTCTCCCTACACATCCTCATCCTTCTGCTTCCACCCTTCCCCACCCCTTTTCATAATGCTTTCCAGTCCCTCTCAAGTTAGGTAATAATTTAAAAAATCATTGCTCCTGAGTGCTGCATAGTATTCCATTGTGTGACTATACCATAGTTTCTCAATCCATTTGTTTGTGGTTGGACATTTGGCCTGTTTCCATGTTCTTGCAATGGTGAATAATGCTGCTATGAACATTAGTGTATAAATCTCCATTTGGGCCTCAGTTCTCATTTTCTCTGGATATATTCCAAGTAGTGGAATAGCTGGGTCATATGGAATTTCTATGTTCAGCTTTTTTGAGGAAGTGCCAGACTGCCTTCCAGAGTGGTTGTTGCATTTTACAATCCCACCAACAATGTATAAGAGTTCCTGCTTCCTGGATCATTCAATATTCTGCCCATAGCATTCTTCAGCACAGCATTGCAACTCTGGACTTGAAAAGTCAGGATTACAATCTATAAAATGCACCAGAAATATAAATAGGTGATAAAATTTAATGAAAGATAAATTGAGTTTTATTTGATTTACAAAGATTATTCTTTACATAAAACTGATGTATGACTAAATTTAAAGGTGCTAAGTAATTCTATTAAAAAAACAAAACCAACAAAAAAAAAAAGTAAAAAAAAATCTGGAAGCATCATTTTGGAGATATTAGTGCGAATTTGCTGTACAAAGGTAACTCATGATTGCTGTGATGCTAAACACTGTGACACTGATGTGTCAAATGTGATAATGATTACCCATGGTGGACAGTGTTTGGTGGAGTTCCCAGATTAAAACAGGCTTGGAAGCAGGAGTGGCATCACTTCCAAATTAGCTTGCTTCCTGAAACTCTATGAACTTATACAGAAAATGAGAGAAAGAAAATGAAAATTATACGGGTGTTCAGGTCTTTTGTTCATAGGGTTGCTATGAGTCGTCTATGACTCTATGGCACTTTACAATAGCAGTGAGAATTGACAATGGGTACAACACCCCATGCAAATGTATGTCAGATGTGATATACTACAAACTTTACTGTAATACTATTTGAATTGGTAAATATTTCTAAAAGGGTATTTGAAAATAATGACAATATTTACTTCATTGAATCTTTGAGTTTTCACTCATCTGCTGTATTTTCCTCTAAGCAAACATTTCGTTTTTCACACGTTCATTCCATCTTAAAACCCACATGGAAAATCCAATGCCTTTGACTAGGGAGCTTGCTATAATTTTTCAGTGGCCATCAAATAAAAAATTACCTTACCAAGGTGGCTTCTCTGCTAGAATGCTCCAACCATTTCTTGTCACTGGATGACTTTGTTCTTGAAATTAGTTGTAATGTTCTTCAGGCTGTTGATCTACCAAGACAATTATACTATTCATTTTTAAATGGATTTTTTTTTTATTTAACAGATGTTGGACATTCATGCTTATATTTATTCTAATTAATTATAATCATTTGAACTTTTGCCTGGAAGTAGTATAAAGTGAAAGGCAAATCACAAAATGTTTAATGGAATAAATAAATTTACTTAGTAACATATTATTTTCCTAGAAGAGTAAATAAGATTTCTAAAATAACTCACTTAAATATGAAGCATAACTTTTACTTTCACTGAGCAATAATTTAGTTCAGGAAACCAGTCTATCTACATACACACAAATGAGTTGAGCATAACCACAAATGCAGTCCCAGAAATGAAGTCAGGAGTTTTGAATTTTTAATGTGGAACAAAACAGGAAACGGAAAAGATAGTAAATGGCATTATCTTGTTCTTGTTGTTGTTAGGTGTCGTCAAGACAAGTATGACTCATAGTGACTCTATGAACAGCTGACCTTAACCCTGCCCTACCTTATACCATCCTCATCATCTCTGACATTATAGTATCCATTGATGAAGTCACTATGTCAATTTGTCTTGTTGGAGGTCTTTCTTCACTAAGTTTCCATGTTTCCAAGCATGATGTCCCTTTCCAAGGAATAGCCTTTCCTAACTACATAACCAAAGTATGAGAGATGAAGTTCTATCATCTTTCCTTTAGAAAGCACGCTGGCTGCACTTTTCCCAAAGCATGTGTTTTCTATAGGTAGTATACACTGGAAGAAGGATAAGGAAAAGCGTGAGATAAGGGCTTTATACAGTAAAATATGTTCATTTAACATACAAAATGTAGCTTTTCTCTAATAGTAATATTTTAGTAATAAATTTTACGTTCCAACTATATCCAATTTTTGCAGTTTTCCCAGAAATATGATACTATTTCACACATCCATACCTATGTCAAAATCAAAGTGATCACCTGTCGAGTCAGAACCAACTCCTGTCTCTCTCAGTGGATTTTTGTAGGCTATAAATCATATGGAAGGTTATATACTTTTCTTTCTCAGAGCATATAGTGTATTTGAACTGCTGGAGAAACGAGTTTCTTTTTCCACCTGAAATGGTCATCCTGTCAGTCATTTTTCTCAGAATTCAAATTCACAAACAATCCCAAGGAAGAAAGATAAAGAGATGCCTTCTATTTATGGTTTTAGACATGAGTCAACTGGCCATTATAGAAGAGTTGGTATAGAATTCCAAATAAACAAATGTAGCAGTTATTTGCAGAAATTAAACATAGGATATTATTTTAGAGAAAAGAGAAAATGCACAGTGAAACCCAATATCAACCCAGTTTTCCCACTGGGAGCCCTTGACTGCCTGACCAAAGGAAAAAGAGCTAAGGGAAAGAGGAGAAAGCAGGATTCCTGGATGCTGAAGTGATGTTGACATTTTGGGAAAAGGTAAGAACTCGACAAAAGAGAGCTGAGAAACGAATAAAATATTAAAGAAAGTCTGTTAGGCTAAAACAAAATGAGTTCCAGTGGAAAGGGCCATATGTAATTGTGACAATGATCAATAAAAATAATAATTACATAACTTCTCAACCTTTGGTATACTTTTGCTCTGACAATGGGGATAAGCTATATGAAGGCAAGGACTTATGTTTGGTGTTTTTGTTTGTTTTTTGGGTTTTGTTGTTGTTGTTGTTGTTTTAATTGGCTTAAAGACAAAGAGGTGCTCTGCTGAACCAAAGACAGTTGGTTCAAATCCATTAGATGCTTATAGAAGAAATATAGACAGTCTCTTTTCAGTGATTTACTGCTTCTGAAAAGCCTCTGGAGGGTCAGCTGTTGACTAGCTCCAATCCAACAGCACATAACAACAACTGGTAACCCAAAGTACACACATTATCCATGGTTCAATATTCAATAGTGATTCCAAGGGAGAAAGTTAAAGTCTTCTATTATGATCTATAACCTAGAAAACCCAATGGACAGTTGCTTTAAATCAGAATTAACTCTGCCGTAGTGGTAAAGACAGCATGGTACTGGTACAATGACAGACACATAGATCAATGGAATCGAATTGAAAATCCAGAGATCAACCCATCTATCTA
>NW_006399760.1:13840803-13842174 GCF_000299155.1 Elephantulus edwardii | reverse complement strand
GTGTCAGAGGCAATGAGATTGGCACAGGACAGAGCAGGGTTTAGGGCTGTTGTACATAGGGTCGCTATGAGTCGCAAACGACTCGACAGCAAATAACAACAACAACAACAAATTCTTCCATTTACTTATTCATATTAACTTGTTCTTATCCTGCATTTGAGATGGTTGAGGTTTGTCCTTGGATAAATTAAACCAAATATTTCTCCCCCCTCCCAAGATATCTTTACTTCAATGATTCTCCTGATATAAAGTTATTTCTGGTTTTCAAAGACTTAAATAATCCTGGTATATGTAAAATACTATTTTATGTTATCCTGCAGATATCACAGAGCAGTGCAATGATCCACAGCACAATGGTAAATAATGTAATGAGTAATCATGTAAGGTAACTGTGTCTTGTGGAGTCATTATTTATAAAGTATACAAATAAATAGTGCAGAAGAGCACTTTAAAATAAATACTTCTGTTAGGAAAGAAAATGAAAATTGAAAAGTCCTAGCAAACTGAGATAATACTTTTCTATCCCCAACATTTAGAGTTATATTTGAGAGAGCACTATACTGTAATACACGCTCTGAAAAGCAACAAAAGTCATGACAGAGAGGGAGAGAAATGAGGAGAGACGGGGGAAAGAGAGAGGAAAGAAAATGGGGAAGAAAGAAAAGGAAATAAGAGAGAGGGAAGCATTTTTCTGGGTTCTGATGGCATTTTTATTATTTAATATTTTATTTTAAAATTTTTTGGTTATTTTGTTCCTAGTTTTAATTCTTTTTACTGGAATTTGATTGCTATTTTATGTCACTAGATAGGTAGGTAGAAAGACAGGTTAGTATGTAGATAGATAGGCAGGTGAGAAGCTAGGTAGTGGGTAGACAGGTAGGTAGATATAGATAGATAGATGATAGATAGATAGATAGATAGATAGATAGATAGATAGATAGATAGATAGATAGATAGATAGATAGCATACATATCTAAACATTGACATGCATTCTCTTTAACTTTTTTTGTTAATTTAGAATACCATGAGTTCTAACACTCACCTGTCTTCTTAAATTATTTTAACCTGAATATATGGTTTCTTCTGTCTTTACACAAGGTAAAAACAACTCTTTAGTTGAGGAGAAATATGTATTTAAGTTTTTCTAACATGTATTTTACCTATGTGATTTTGACAAATTCATCTCACATTTTCAGGTTGAAATTTAGAAAACTATTTTTTGTGTTATGAAAAAATGAATGATTATTCCAACAATATTATGTTGAAGAATTTAATTCACTTATATCAATGTCTTTTTTTAATTATTAAATTTTATTAGTTTTAATGAACATTTACAGGGACTTTGGGTTTTCATTCCTTCATTGCTGCAC
>NW_006399760.1:13829007-13840703 GCF_000299155.1 Elephantulus edwardii | reverse complement strand
CTAGGTTGGCACAGGATAGAACAGCATTTAGAGCTCTTGTACATAGGGTGGCTATGAGTCGCAAGCGACTCGATGGCACATAACAACAACAACAACCTATCCACAAGGCTAGGCTCAGCATTAGATTGAATATATTCAATGGTAGATATTGAGACTCTTGTCACCAGCAAAGAAGCAGAGAATGTGGTGTGCCTTTTGGGGCCTGAGATTCTTTTGCAAGCCAGATCTACTGGACAGCAACAGCAGCAGAGTCCCAGAGAGCTGAAATGAGATAGAGCCAACCTTGGGACTGCTATCAGAGTTAGAATTCTGTGTTCAGTTATGTTGGAGGACTAAGATTAAGGTCAGGGAGACATAATGGGCAGGGCAAACAGATTGTAGCACTGGCCTTGTGACGATGCTTCAGACGCTGTCCTGAATCAGAAATTGTATCCTGTTGGCAACTGAAATTATATTCTGTTAACTTACCTAATGAATTCCATTGTCATGAGTATGGTTTCTTGTGCTCTGTGAGCTATTGAAATGACCCAGTAGAGCAGTAATATTGGTGCTGGACCTAGTAGAAAGAAGTGTGGGAGAATGAGGGGCATATGTGACCTCATGGTAACTGGTTTTGTGCTGTGGATACTGTTGGGGAGACAGCTTTAGTTCTTAGTACTTGCTTTGGATCAATTGATAACCTGTTCTGTCAGTCACTAGAGTTTCTTTGACTATTCATAGTGACTGTCACTCAATTAGTTCATCTATTAGAAATTCTCAATTAGTTCATATTTGACATATGTGGTTGGTAAAGTGTAAATAATGGCAGAATTAACAAGTTTTTCTTGGACATATATGTATATTATCCAATCACTGGCAGCATTGTACTTCAAGACAGATTTTTTACCTATTCAATTGTTGCTGAGCAAATAATCTGAGAAATCAGACTGTGAAGAATAATGTGGCAGCAGGACAAGAGAAAAACTCATAAAATTGCCTTACACATATGACACAAACATTCTTGATGAAAGTGAAGAGGACTTGAAGCACTTCTTGAAGAAGATAAAAGACTATAGCCCGCAGTATAAATTACACTTGAATATGAAGACAACCTAAATCCACATAATGACACAGGTAAATAACTCCATGAATTGAACAACTAAGCAACTCCATGAAAAATGGGTTTAAGGCAGTGGGGATTCTGAATATGGTACAGGATCAAGCAAGATTGCTATCAGTTGTGCAAAGGGCCATTATGCATTGGGGTCAACTTAATGGTACGTAAGAACAACAACTTTTACACAATATTACACATTGCATGGAGGGAAATATTTTTACAGCATGTGAATATAATTTATTTATATTTACAAACTTTAATAGTTTTATTCTCTTCTACCAGTCTTAACTCAGAAACTGACAAATATTCATTGTTCCAGCTGAATTATTACTATTATTTAGTGACATTTATCTTAGGTATAGTTTTCACAATTTTATGCCTATAAGTAGTCATTTTTTATTAATTTGTTGTTTTGTGATGTTAGCTTGCTGATAGGGGCAAGAAAATGTACTCAATTGACTTGATGACAGTGAATACCTACATCCTGAATTTGCTTCTTTAAAACAAGGATTTTAAATTCGTTAGCTTGCATAACATATTGTTTCCATGAGTCAGAATCAAGCCATAGCTGACCCTCAAGAGGGTTTTTAGAGGAAAATAATCATACAGGAGTAGAGTGTAGTTGAACTATATGCCTTTGAATTGGCAAAGCAGCATAGCTCTTTACCTCTAGGCACTTGCTAATAAAAAAAAAAAAAAGAAAACCACAAATAAAAAAACCCCCAACTTTCCGATTTCTCACTATACACCTCACCTGAAGAAAAATTATGGAATAGATCATTGAGAATTATCCTACTAACCCAAATGCTACAAAACTTTGAACCTCTCTAGTGGTTGAAATCCACGAGCAGCACTTTAAGATGAGCAACTATGTTCCTTGTGATTTACAGCCTCAAAATCCAAATAAAGGTTCTTAGCTCTGGTGGCTTATGGGTAAGGAATCATACTGTCAATGCAAAGGTACACAGTTGAAATCCAAGAGGTGCCTCACAGGAGAAAAATGGGCAGTCTTCTCCCTTGTAATTTGTTGTTGTTGCTGCTGTTGATAGGTGCCATCAAGTCAAGTACAACTCATAGTGAACCCTGTTCTATCCTGTTTCATCTGCACACTTCCTGACACACAAGGTCCCTTTCTGACAGTCACTACATCAATCCACTTGGTTAATGGTATTCCTCTCCTTCTCTGACCCTCCATCCTTCCAAGTATCATGTTCCTCTCCAAGGAATAGTCCATCCTAGCAACATGCTTAAAGTTTATGAGATGAAGTGTCATCTTCGCTGCCTAAAAAGAGCACTCCAGCTGCACCCTCTCCAAAACATATCTGTTTGTTTTGGCTGTCCATGTGTGTTTGATGCTCTTTAATATCACAGCTCAAACGTGTCAATTCTTCTTCTGGCATTCTTATTCATTGTCCAGATCTCAGATGCATTACAAGTAATTGGAAAGACTATGGCCTGAATCAGATGCACCTTAGTCCTCAAACTTACATCACTACTCTTCAATAATTTAGAGTCTTCTAGCTGCAGATTTTCTTATTTACTGATTCCTGCCACCAACCGTATTAATTGTAGATCCAAGCAAGATGAAGCTGTTGACAGTTTCAATCTCCTCTCCATCCATCACAATATTGCCTATTGGTTCATTAGTAAAAATCTTTGTTTTCTTCCCTTCCAATTTACTGCCTTTGGAAAAACCCTGGAGGGTCAGCTATGGTTCAGTTTTGACTCAACAACAGTAACAAAATATGATTGCTAAATTGTGACATTACCACCTGAAGGTAAATTCTTTCTGTTGTAAGAACATTGTCCCTACAGCCAAAGAAGGTTTCTATTGGAGGATGAATAAAAGATAAGGTATTAATATTTTTATTAAGTTAAAAAACAGTGCATAGGGAGTCATATTTCCCCTGGATTTCTAATTCATGAACTAATAATAACTGAAAGAAAAGTAGAAAAGCTGTATTATTACCTTAAGTAGTAAGTAGGAAAATTAACAAGTGCTATACTTTCTTTACTTTTATTTCTACCACATTCATATTCACAAAATGCTACAACTTTATTTCTGTGAAGAAGGGTTTTATGGAATTGTCATGCGAAAGAAAGGAGGATATCAGCAGTATTAATAAAGTTCTGAACTTCTTCATTTCCTATTGTTGTTGCCATCAATTGTTCGAACTCACAGTGACCCTGCGTACAACTGAAGGAAATTTGAGAGATCCTGTAACATCCTCACAATCATTGATGTGTTTAAGATCATTGTTGCAGCCATTGTGTCTTTCAATCTCATTGAAAACCTTCTTCTTTGTTGTTATCCTTCTACTTATCAAGCATGAGTGTCTGTTGCTTTATTTTTTTCCTCCACGGAAGGCCGGCACCTCATAATATGTCCTAACTATGTGAAAGAAAGTGTCACCTCTAAGGACTTTTTTGACTGCCATTTCTTCCAAGACAGGTTTGTTTGTTTTTGCAGTTAATGGTACGTTTAATATATTTTTTACAATACCACAATCCAAAGAACTCTTGTTCCAGCTTTCTTATTCATTTTTCAATTTGCACATAGATACGAAATCCACTCTTTGTAAGTCTTTTCTATTCCATGGTAATGCTATGTCAGATTTCCAAGACTGAATTTTTATGAGAAAGACTGTTCATCTTTCTCTGTTAGAACAGCTTGTAGAGTCATAACTTTTTGGTGAGCAGTACATCACTAGGGCATATGAGAAAATGGAAAATCATTTGGGATGGGTCAGGCACATCTTAGTCTTCAAACGGATGTCCTTGCTCTTTAACACTCTAAAGAGGTTAAGTGTACCACATTTACTCAGTGTAGCATGTTGCTTGATTTCTTGACAGCTGCTTCCATGGGAATTTATTGTGAAGCCAAGTAAAATGAAGTCCTTGACAACTTTCAATCTTGTTTATTGATTCACAGTGTTTATTAGTCTAGTAGTGATGATCTTTGTTTTCTTTAGATGATGTTTAAGACATACAAGGGCAGCAATCTTTAAGCTTCCTCAATTAATTCGCCAGCTAATGTTATGTTGTTGTTATGTACCATCAAGTCAGGATCAATCCATAGCTGACACTCAAGCAGGTTCTCATGAGCAGTAAATCACAAGGGAGGTGATTGCTTATCTTTCTCCTATAGAGCAGCTGATGGATTCCAATTCTGTACTTTCATTGGCAGCGTGATTTCTTACCACTAAGCTACAAGAGCTCAATTAAGGTTATAGATATTATAAATTCTGCTCACCTTCTGACCTTGATCATATGTTCAGTGTACTTCTTGCTTTTACTTACATTTTTATAATCTGTATGGTAATCTTTCTGTTTAGCAGAAACTTATCTCAGGGGGAAAAATGTCACCTTTTTGATGATACAATGCAAAATATTTGCTTCCCCTACATCTTTATCTGGACTAAGGGCAAGTCCGCCTGTTGTTGAAGTCAGTTGTCATCTAGAAGGAGAGAAGTGAAGAAATCAGAAATTCATTAGAATTCCATTGTTCCCTGAATTCACTACCAGTAACCACTTGCAGTTCATATCAATTCCAACTCAAAGATACCCCATTTCAGAGTTGAACTATTCAATTCAGTGGCTGAATTGTCCAAGATGCGTTTAAGCAATTCAGACCTCCAACCTTTTAGTTATTGTCAAGCTTGTCAAACAATTGTACAACCCAAACTTTCCATTGTCCCTGAAGTTCTAGTATGGATATCACTACCACAAGCTAATGCTTTTTACTTCTAAGGAATGCATTAGTCCTTGTTTTGCTGGATCTAAGGTGTCATATGATATAATATTCAGCATCATTCTATGCACAACTAAGGAAATATAAATATTGCTAATTTAGCTATGATATACCATCACTAGTAAGATTATCTAAACTTCAACCATGTTATCTTAGAATTGTTTCAATCTTTGAAATATGGTAAATATATAAAAGAGAATTGAGACCAAAAAGAATGATAATATTAATTCAATATTTTAACTTTTATGTCAACCAGCAGAGCCCTGAGGAAATGGAACACAGGATAGATACGTTTTGATAAAAGAGGAAGAAGAGAAAGATAAACTCCAACTTCTTCACAGGGTTGACTAAACCCAGCTTTATTTAGACCAGGCAATCTCTTTTGAACAACTTCTCCTTAACAATGTTTATTTAAAGAGGTCACTATTTGAAGTTAGCATACTGAATTCCATAGCTGTTGACCCTTTGGAAAAATAACCAACTCTGAGAAAGGTTAGGAAAGGTGGGAAAAGTCTATGAATAAAACCTTTTCAAGACAGAAAGAGGTCAAAGTATCACCTGATCAAAGACATAGATGAAACACAGAAGAATGAAGACAAAGGTAAGATAATGAGCACCACCAGAGACACCAATGAAAGAGAAATGCTTTCTTAAGTGGCTAGGTGTGGCTGCCCAGCTACTAAAGGGTTCTTGGAAGCTCTGTGGGAAGAACATTAACTCATTCTAGTCAGTGCACAATGGTAGGAAAGAAAACAAATAAAAAAAGAGCAGAAGCTGAACTTACCTTTGGAAACAGGCATACGTGCTTTGGATGTCAGAGTTCAGAGCAGAATTATGGTGATAGACTCGTTTTCCTTGAGTTGCATCACATATTTGTTTACAATCATCCAACTTCTTCTCAACTCACAGAAAAGTAATCTACAAATAGCCTTCTCTGTGATCCTTAACAAATGGGGATTGCTGCTAAGGGAGGAAAACAGGCTATTATACGAAAGAGAGATTTAAGGGAATAACTATAAGCAATACTAGGATATTAAAAAAATACATTACTTATTTGGCATCATTGGAAAACTTAAGATGACATTTGCTATCTATAAGAATTTTCTGTTCTGGTTTAACTGGTTGCTGTGGCGTTTACTCCATCTCATAATAATCACCTGTGTGCTAGAATACAACTGTCCACCATAGAATTTTCTAGTGGTAAACTTTTTGGGAGTACATAACCAAATCTTTATTGCTTGGTGCCTCTGACTGTGCTTGAACATACAGTGTTTTGATTAGCACCGAGTGTGTGGCTAGCACTAGCCAGGGCTCTTCTTAGTAGATACTCACTGCCTTGGAGTTGGAATCGACTTCTAGCTTATCCTCCCTCCAATGAGTTTTTGAGGGTGCAAATCACAAAGGAGGAGACTATCTTTCTCCCTTGAAGCTATTGGTGGATTTGAACTCAAGACAGAACTTAAGGAACCAGAGACAATTAAGGAGAATTTATTTAGGAAAAAAAAATTTAGAAATTTTATTTTATTTTATAACTTTCCTAAGATCTTTGAGTACAACACATAAGAATTATCTCCTGAATAATCAAAGAAGAGCAGGAATTGTGAGGAGAGGGGCTTTTGTGAGTTATAATATTAGAACTTAAATTATGTCCAGTGCTACATACATAGTCTAAAGTTACATTGAGGTAGTTACCCTTCCGATGACTTTGTATATAAGTTCTAAGATAAGTTGTTGTTGTTGTTAAGTTCTGTCGAGTCAGGCAACTCCTAGTGACCCCATGAAGGAGAGTCCTCGACACTTGCATAATTTTCATCCTTTCTCCAGGTTCACAGGGTTTCTGGAGGCAAGCTATTTACAAAAGTGGATGCCACTCCTGCTTCAACGTAAGTGAAAACATAGTATTTTTGTTGTTTTTCATTATCATTGCCTTTAATTATCAATATCATTGTTAATGCAATCAACAGTGGTTTTGAAGAGTTAAAATGTCAGCAAATTATATGCTGTAGTGTTGTATGTGGTACATGCTATTCATGATCAACTGTATTGGAAAAAAAAAGGCAGATGTACATAAGGTACACCATGGTGTGAAAAGTTATAGGTCAGGGAATTTTATGTCTGAACCAACACTAAATCCTCCAGTTCATTCCAATTCACTGTGACTCTGAAGAAAAGAGTGGAACTTTGCTCATCTAAGCTCTCAAATTTCATCAGAACACTGTTCCATAGGCATTTTCTATCATCCACATTGTATATAATAATGAATTGAGTCCCCAAGATTTTAAATAACTTATTTTATTAAACACCATCAGTGAAGAAACTGGGCCAGTGTAATTTTGCACAACTTCCAATTCCAATAATACCATGTAAAGGGGTGGAGATAGTGGAAGAGAAAGAAATATTAAAAGTGTGGTCAGGAAGATAACATTGGGGGGATTGTGTACCAGTGAAGGAGTTTTTCTTTTGCTTTTTAAGGAGAGAAGTGAACTGGGAGTGGGGGTGGGGGGGGTGGGGAGAAAAGTGCAACAATGAATGAATGGAAATTAAAAAAAGAATAAATATACTGTACTGTTACTTATCATCCTATTTGGATGGTGGGATTATTTAAAAAAAGATAACATTACTAACTTTATATATATTAACCTTCCCCTCATCAGTTAATAGAATTTTAATATTTGTGGGTTTTTAATACAATTCATCAGGCTTTGAAGAAGTTAACTTCCATTTACTTAATATGTAAGCTCAAAAAGAAACACATAACATCCAGCCAAAAATCAGTTTTTTGACAGCATTTATTTCCAATTCTAAAACTTGTCCTTACTAGAGACAGAATCTAGCCTACTTCTTTTGATTTCAGACTTTGTACTTCTTTGTACTGCTTTCAATCAACCATGCCACCTCCCAGGCATTTTTCACCAGAGATGTTTAAAGACCTCATAAGCTCCTTTAAAATATTTGCTTTTAATAATTAATAGAGCAAGAACATATCCTCATCTTCTTACTACCATTTGGTTCCACCGTGTTACCCATCACACATTTTCTTATCAAAACTCATTCATGAGTATAATTTTTAATGACTCAAATCTGTGAAGTGATGTTATCTTTATTATCTATACTTAATGTAAGGTAGATGGTCAGTACTCACCGTATCACTATGAATATTAATGTTATTAGCAAGATGAAGTTTGCTCTTAGAGAATAAGGCATGCTAGAGTGTTAGTTACAAAATTATAAGCTCAATGAAGGGTCACCATGAGTTGGAATTGACTGGATAGCAGTGTGTTACATGGAATTGCCTTAATAGTAGTGGAATTATGCAAGCTTTAATAAGAGCTTTTAAGGAGCTCTGAAGTGCATTATTCATTTGATGGCTAACTGAAAGATCAGCATTTCAAATCCACTGTTGTTGTTGTTATGTGTCATTGAGTTGCCTGTGACTTATAGTGACCATCCTATAGGGGGAAAAATGAAGTTTCCATTTTGTAAACATTTACATGATTGGAAACTCAAAGTAGGGTCACAATGAGCTGGAATTGACTGGACAACAATGTGTTACATGGTATTGTCTAAATGATTAGGAATAGATTTTCTTCCCTTGAATGTTGTTAAAGAATACAAGTTCATTAAATGACTCAGAATATGTTACTCGGTAGACAGTGGCTTATGAATTCACAAACAGTTCTGAATTCCCTACATGTTTTCATGTGTTCTAGGTGGTAAGAATATAACAAGGATAAAATTTAAAATCCTTACTCTTGTGGTGTATGCATCCTAATAAAGATGAAAAGAAAATAACGAGACAAATTTTAAAAATGGATTTTTGTCACATAGTGGTAAATATCAAGAAGAGAAAAATCAAAACGGTTTCAGTAATGTTTGTTTTATGAAAGATTTTCTTGTCCTTACTGTTTCTTTTTTAAATTTTTTAGTCAAACTGCCTATTTCTTGGGGGAAAATTGTATTTCCCCCCTTCTTATTTAAATTGAGATTTTGAAAATTTATGTATTATTTTTGCAATTAACCAAACATGTATATTTTCCTCTTGATATTAATTAAAATACCCATAATGCCTGATCATTGGTTCATCCCATGTTATATTTCCCTTCAGCTATTCTAATAAGTATTTATTATCTAAAATGAATTTTCTATTCCTGTCTCCCTTTACTTCTCTGGCAGCCATATAGCATGACTCTTTGTGTTAATTTTTTTTTTCAATTACTCAACTTTGCCATGGAAGCTGTGGCGAATTTCACTGCGAGCACAAAAGTATGTCGATCAAATCTACCTGCTGCTCCACGGGTGGCAAATGGGCAATCTCTTTCCTTGTGATTTACTGCCCAAGAAAACCTAGTGGAGGGTCAGCTATTTGTCAGTCCTGACTAGCTGATAGTCAACTCCAACAACTCTGTCACCGTATCACAGAAGTCACCAGCACAAAGGTAGGAAAATAAGAGTGACTGTGTTTCAACTTAAAAAAAGCAAAATTATAAAAAAAAAAGAAGGTAGTCAGGATTTTGTCCTCAAACCATAGTTTTCTCACCCCTGGAAACAAGAAACAACATAGTTTAAAGAGAGATAGTCACCTACTTCAGGTGTGGTCTATTCTGTGATCTTCATTTTGGGTTTGGGTGTTGTTTTTTTTTTCACTTCTTTTTTCCACTTTTATTATTATTATCATTTTCAATGAACATCTACAGAGATTTTGGAATTCCATTCATTTATTGATGCACTTTTCTCCCCACCCACTCACCCCCACCCCCCGCCTCAGTTTGCTCCTCTCCTTGAAAAGCAAAAGAAAAACTCCTTCATTGGTACACAACCATCCCCACCCCCCGCACATCCCCACTCCCACCCTAAGTATACTCCACTCTGCAACCCTCATTCCGGGCTCTTAGCGATCTTCGTTTTAAGTCAATATCTCATGTAAGTTGAATGTTTCCTTTATTCAGATTCTAGACTTATAGTCACTTATTATATGTGGCTGCATAAATATTTTATTTTTAGTTTTTTAATGGGAAGATTACATATAAACTTAAATGCTAATACAAATATGCACACATAAAAATTATTACTATTGCTATTACTATATGCTGTCAAGTTGTCTCTGACTCATAGCAACTCTGTGTACAACTCTGAACTCTGCTCTATCATGAGCCAATTCAATCATCTCTGACACATCTACCTCTTTTACTCAAGTTACTTAGTCAATCCATCTCATCCATGGCCTTTCTTTCTTGTGCTGTCCCTCTGCCCTTCCAAACATGATGTCCCTCTGCAAGGACTGATCCCACCTTGCAACATGCCTAGGGTATGTCAGACAGAGCCTCAAAATCCTTGTCTCCAAGGAGCATGTTGGCTTCACCCTCTCCAGGACAGACTTGTTTGTTATCTCTCCAGGCCATGATACATTCAATACTCTGAATATCAAGAAAAATATGGCAGCATGGGTATTTTCTCAGTTGTGGTAACAACTTCAGTTGTGGTAGGTTCTGGATCATCTGGGCTATCCAGCAGAGCAAGGATGGTCGTTCTGCTTAGAAGATGAATGACAGTTGTCTGTGTGGTTTTCACTTTTTTCTTTATATATTTTGAAGTAACATTTTACTACTTCTTGAGTCAGCCTATCAACTTAAGTAAAATAATCCGTATTGGGGCCCATGTTGTAAAACATTTGAATCTATTGATTTAGTTTAAAGAACTTCACTTAGCAATTTCCCTGTGAAACCTTTTGACAACTTCTTTTCCTTCCACTTGGTCATCATTCCTTTAGCCTTCATTATTTATTTCCTTCTAGAAGTCTATAAACTCCTGATGTGTGAATTTCCTTTACTCATGATCTATGAATCACAGTATTTCATTTATTATCAAAATTTAAATTCATTGTTCTTGTCTAATAGATTTTTCCACTGAAATCTTCCATCATGTTATTCTGATCCCATTCTTGGAGTGTTTTTACATAAGTCAGTATTTTTCTCATATCTCCTGAATGAATTTTTCTGCAATTTACTCCAAAGCAGAGGTACTACTAATACCTACAAAATAACTACTGTGACCAAGTTCATTTTAACTAACAGGAAACCTATCGGAAAGAGTAAAATTGCCCCTTGTTGTGGTGGTGGTGGTGGTGATGTACTGGTGAGCTGGAACCAACCTTTAGCTGATCCTCAAGTGAGTTTCAGAGATGGTAAAACACACGGAAGGAGATTGTCCATCCATTACCTATGGAGCAGCTGGTGAATTTAAACCACATGTGTTTGGGATTGCAGTGCAATTTCTTACTTATAAGGCTACCAGAATGTCCCTTTATTGTTTTTTGTTGTTGTTAGTTGCTGTCGAGTCGTTGACAACTCATAGAGACCCTATGAAAGAAAGACCTGGACTCTGTTCATAGAGTTTCGGGAAGCACGCCATTTTGGAAGTGGATGCCACTCCTGCTTCCAAGCTTGTTTTAATCAGAAAACTCTGCCAAACTTCCCCTTAGGCTTTCTAAATCTGTAATTCTTTTCAGAAGCATATTGTCTGATCTTTCTCCCATAGAATTGCATATATATTCAAACTGCTGAATCTTCAATTAGTAACCTGATATTAAATCCGCTAGTCCACCATTTATTGTTAGGTACTTATGAGTTGACCACCATTCATAACAACCCTATGAACAATGAATCTGAGCTTTGCTCTATCCTGCACAATCCTCATCATCTTTGACTTGCTTGAACCAATTTGTTCTCTTTTTTAAAATGAATTTTAATGAACATTTACAGAGACTTTGGATTTCCATTCATTCATTGTTGCACTTTTCTCCCTGCCCACCCCTCCTCCACTGTTCACTCTTCTCTTTGAAAAGAAAAAGAA
>NW_006399760.1:13813177-13828902 GCF_000299155.1 Elephantulus edwardii | reverse complement strand
CAAGGAATGGCTCTTCCTAACAACATGTTCAAAGTTGTGAGACAGTTTCATAATCCGTGTCTCTAAGGAGCACCCTGGTTATGCTTTGTCCCAGACACACCTGCTTGTTCTTTTGGTAGTCCATTAGATAAACAATACTCTTCTCCAATACTGCAAGTTAAAGGCAAAATTTTTTTCTGTCATACTTATACTTATTCATTGTCCAATTTCCAAAAGCAAAGCAAGTAACTGAAAAGACTTTGACTTGAATCAGGTGCACCTGAGTCTTTAAAATGACACTGTTATTCTGAGCTCCATGGAGTGGTCATTCACAGCAAATTTTCCTAATGAAACACGTCTTTTGAATTCCTCACTCCTGGTACTGAGTGTATTGGCTGTGGATTCCAAACAAGTTGAAATTGTGATCATTTATATCTTTTCTCCATCAGACATTATGTTGCCTATGAGTCCAGTGAATAAGGACTTTTTCTTCTTTATATTGAGAAGTAGTCTTAATCTTCTGCAGCAAGAATTTCAAGTACTTCTCATTTTCAGCAAGCATAAGCAGCAAGCATAAAGTAGATTGTTGATGAGTCTTGCTCTAATTCAGATGGTTTCATTCTTCTTCATAAAGTACATCTTTTCAGATTATTATCTCATTACACAGATTGGATATATATGTATAAAGAATACAACCCTTATGCACTTCGTTCTTGATTTTAAACCATGCATGTTCCCTTAATCTATATGAACAACAGTTGTTTTTTGTTGGTTTTTTTTTTCTACGTATACATGAGTGTGACCAAAGTCCTTTACTATTGGTAAGATAGATATACAGGGACAGTTGTAAGTGTAGTTCATCAAATGACATAGCTCAAATTCTTAAGTTGGGAAATATGTGTAAAGAACACTAGTCTGAGACTATGATATTTAATTAAAGAAAGGAAGTAAACGATATAGTTAATCATATGGAATTCGAAGGAAAGCATATACTA
The DNA here is from genome assembly GCF_000299155.1 of Elephantulus edwardii. Lineage (NCBI taxonomy): Eukaryota > Metazoa > Chordata > Mammalia > Macroscelidea > Macroscelididae > Elephantulus > Elephantulus edwardii. The sequence goes on along the minus strand of NW_006399760.1, from coordinate 13,827,928 downwards.
CACAGAGGGTTGCAAAGGCACTGAGGCCGGAACTCAAGTACTATATTAAAAGATCAGGAAATAAGTTTTATGGCTATAAAATAAAGTGCAGTAAGGATTGTATAGAAGTGGAATAGAACATAGAGTCTGACAGGGTAAGGATTTAGCAGGAATTTGAATTTTCAATTTGTATAAGATAGGCAGTCGTGAAGAATTTTAATGAGAAGTGAACGGATGTGTCATTGTTTAAAATAATCTCTCAGGCTGCTGAATGAAAAGACTGAAGGAGGAAAAATGCAAGAATTATTAGAACACATTTTGAATACATGGGATAGGAAATTATATCTTAGACCAGACAGGTGGTTGTTGAGCTGATGAATTAGGATGTGAATAGCTTTGGAAGTTACTGGAAGTAAAAGATCATAGTAAGTAGACTATGTAGCAAACGAAAATTAAAGGGAAACTACGGATGAGTATTTCCATGTGAGCAACTGTAATGTAAAACTATATAAGATTCAAGATACACATAAATTTTCTAAGGTCAAGTTTGAAGTACCTTTGGAGATGCATGAAAGAGAGCAATTAATACCTGAGTGCTCTTAGTGCCTAACAGGCATCAATGAGTAGGTGTGGCAGTAGTAAAATAGAACCCAGAAATTCCTTTATGTATTAAAATTCACAGAGAAGTTTTTAAGCATCAACTTGAAGTTTTTGAAGTAAGACATATATACATAAAACACAATCTTGGCTTTATAATTTAATAGATTTTCAAACATAGATTATAATTTAATTCCTCTCTGCTTTAATATATTAATTGTAAAGTAGAAATAACAGTACCAACAGTAACAGTTTGGAGAACTAAAGGAGATAATGAGCAAAAAGTACTTAGCACCATGTGTGCAAAATGGTAATGTTCAATAAATATTTGACATTCTTCTTATTATCGGTAATGGAGAAGAGTATTCTTCACACTTAATGACTTTAAAGGTATCATAATGCATAGAATCTTCAAAGTGGTGCCAAAATCCTTTGAAAATGGAAGCTTTCCCAAAAAGCTGATTATTACTTTTTTTTCTTTCTTTTTAGAAATAGATTAGAATATTGCTGAGTAATTGCTAACATAAGCAAGGGAATTAAAAAGGAAGAAAGGAGAAAAGACAACGAGAAAAAAGGAAGAAGGAAGGACAGACAGGGAGATGCAATGAAAAGGAAACAGATTTTTTATTAATACTATTCCACAAACCTACAGAATAACTTACTGAAACCTGCATTTCATTGGGAAAATCTGCTGTCAGGGACTTCTCCAGAGTACTGAAGAGCAATGATGTCAGTGTAGAGACTAAAGTGTGCCAGATCCAGGCCATAGTCTTTGTAATTACTTGCTATGCAACAGATAGCTGGTCAATGACTAAGGATGACAGAAGGAGAATCAGGGCCTTGAGTTGTGGTGCTGGGGAAGAGTACTGAATATATCATGGATTACTAGGAGAAAAAACTGGTTCATCCTGGAGAGGGTGAAATCAAGCTGTTGCTTGGAGCTCCATCTGACATATTTTGGCTATGTTGCAAAGAGGAGCCAGTTCTTGAATAGGGACATAACTCTTGGAAGGGTGGAGGGACACAGAAGAGAGGAAGAACTTTGATGAGATGGATTGAGTAGATGCCCATGGTAATGGGAGTAAGCATGTCAGAGACAATGAGGTTAGCTCAAGATAGAGCAGGATTCAGAGATGTTGTACATAGGGTCACTTTGAGTTTCAAGTGACTCGATGACAAAGAACAACAACAACAACAATGCATCTGCATTATTATAAGATTTTTTTAGTTTCCATATTCTGTTTCAAACCTATTATATACAAGTTTGTAACTGATATCTTGTGTGAGAAAGCACTACAAATATATTGCTTTATATTCAGTACTTTTTAAAAAATTATTTAATAAAAAAGAAAGGTTCTTTTTACTAGATACATGTTTATTAGCATATAGTGTTAATGCTCTTTTTCTTTTTAAAACATCTTGATTTCTAGGTAAAATATTATTTAGTCTCATAAAGTACTATATTTGAGTGTAAGTCTACTCATTCAAATGACTTTTGAGACCAAAATATACAAGGATGAAAACAAATAGGCGACTCATAAAATATATGTCATTAGATCTTACATTTACTAGGAACTCTGGTGGTAAGAAGATATGCTGCCAACACAAATGCATGATGGTCGAGTCCACCATGTGCTCCACAGGAGAAAGAAATACTCTCCTCTCATACAGTTTGCAAACTCAAGAAACCTATTTGAGGTTCAGCTAGAGGCATGTTCCTACTCAATAGTATATAACAACAACATAACAGACCATATATCTGAGACAAGTGGATGTTCTTGGCAAGGCTCTGAACTGTAAGATGGATTATCTGTTTTTTCTGTTTCCCAACTTCAAATATTCCAGAGTTTCCTCAGATATATAGATTATTAACAATATATAAGAATAGCAATTTCTACCCTTGATCATAGCCTAGTCTTAAGAACTTGCTAAAACATTACTATTAAGTCAATTCTGACACAAAGCAGCCCCTTTGAAGTGCCTTCAAATTGACTATCATTCAGCAACAGTTAGGAATCTTGCCCTACCCCTGTTTCATTCTCACAATCTCTGCCACTCTCAAGCCTATTGTCACAGTTGCTGTCAATTCATGTCTGATGATATTCTTCTTTTAACCTTGCCAGCATCCTCATAACCTTGCCAGCATCAGGATTTTTCCGAATGACTGGTCCCTCTTGACAACAAGTCCAAAGTATGGGAATAAAAGTTTCACCATCCTTGCATCTAGCAAGGATGACTGAAAGCTGACTCATAGGTGAACTTCAATGGGTATTCAGAGGCTATAAATCCCATGGGAGGAAGGAGATTGCCCTTCTTTCTGCTACTGGAGCAGTTGATGGATTCAAATATCTCTTCGTTGAAATCACAGCATGGCTTCTTACCACTACACCATCAGAACTCACTAGCAACCTTATAGGATGGAGTCAAATTACCCTATAAAATATCCAAGACTGTAATCATTTTGTAATCATTTTACTGTAGAATAATGAATGTGTTCTAACAAACTTTCTGTTATAGTTTGAACATTTAACCATTGTACCACTCCAGTTGATTCTGACTCAACTCATGTTAAGTTCCATTGAGTCACCTGTGCCTCACAGTGATCCTACGTACAACAGCTCTGAACCCTGCTCTCTTCTGAGTCAACCTTACTGTCTCTGACACACCTACCCTCAATACCTATGTACAATAGAGTGCACTTAAAGTAGGCTAGAAGATATGGAAACTGAGGCTGAGCTCTCAATTATGGAAACACAAAGGAAGGGAAACACTTTTAAGCTCACACTAGTGATTGGAATATGAAATGTGAGAAGCATGAATGTAGGAAGATTGTACATTGTTAAGAAAGAAATGAAGCATACATATTGACATATACTAGGTATTGACAAAATGAGATGGATTGGCATGGGGCATTTTGAGTCAGACAGTCACATGATCTAATATGCCAGAGATAAAAAGGTGAGGAAAAATGAGGTGGTTTTTCCAGTTAAGAAAGTCATCTCTAGATCTATCTTGAAATATAAGGTCATGAGTGACAGGATAATATCTATACTCATACAAGGAAGTCCAGTGAATACCACTATCATTCAAACATATTCACCTACAACTAGAGCCAAAGGGGAGGAAATAGAAGGCTTCTGCCAACTTTTGCAGTCAGAAACCGATTGAACATTCAATCAAGATGCACTAATAATAATGGGTGACTGGAATGCAAAAGTTGGGAAGAGAGAAGAAGGTTTAGTAGTTGGAACCCATGGACTTGGTGACTAACCATATAGGACAAAATAAAACTATTTCATAGGGATTTATATGTTCTTGATAAGATTTTTTTTTTCCTTTCCAAGCCGTGCTGCTTGTAGGTTCAAACTACTGATCATTTGCTTAGCAGCTGAGAGCTAAATACACTACACAGCCAGTTGTCATTGTCAGGTGTTCTCAGTAGAGTGTGATTCACAATGACCCTATGAACAGCAAATCTGAATCCTGTCCTATCCTGTGCCATGCTTATAATTTCTGTCACAGAAGAGCCTGTTGTTATAATCACTGTGTCAATCCATTTCCTTGAGAATCTTTCCTCCTTCACTTAGCCTCCTCTTTTCTGAGCATGATGTCTATCTCCAAAGACTGATCCCTCTTAAAAACATGTGCAAAGTATGTGAGATGAAGTTTCACTATCCTTCCCTTTAAGGAGCATCCTTGGTACACTGTCTTTAAGATGTATTTATTTGTTTTCTTGGCAGTCCATGGGGTCTTTGATGCTCTTCTCTAGCCAGTAAAAGGAATCAACTCTTCTGTCATATATAGTCATTGTCCAAGTCTCAGATACACATAAAGTAATTGAAAATCAAGTAATTGAATTACTTAGATCAGCTGCACCTTAGTCTCTTAGCTGTCATCCTTAACCTTCATCATTTCAAGAGACCCCTGACTGTATACTTTCCCAGTTCAATTTATCTTTTGAATTCCTGATTGCCAGTGCCAAAGCTTCTGATTGTGGATACTGAAAAGATGAAGTCATTGACAATTTCTATCTTTTATTTCCTGCCTATAATGATGTTCTCTATTGATCCAGTGGTGAGTATTTTTGTTTCTTAATGTTGAAATATTATCCATAATGAAGGCTGTAGTCCTTAATCTTTTGCAATAAGTGCTTCAAGTCCTCACTTCCAGCAAGCAAGATTGTGTCATTTTCAGAATGGAGGTTGTTGATGAGTGTTCCTCTGGTCCTGATAACACATTATTCTCCAGAAAGTCTAGCTTGGGAATAATTTTTTTTCAGCATAGAGATTGAATACATGTGTATAAAGGATAAAGCCCTTCTTCACACTTTTCTTGATTTTAAACCGCATAATGTTTTCTTGTTCTATTTGGACAACAGCTTCCTGATCTATGTATAGATTTTGCATGAACACAACTAGTTATTCTCAGTGTTATCCACAATTTATTATTATAAACTCAGTCAAAGACCTTTCATAGTCAATAAAACATAAGTAAACAATCTTCTGTTACTCCTGTCTTTCAATCAATATCTATTCCACATTATTGATATTATCCCTGGTGTCATGGTCTCTTCTTAATACAGACTTAATTTCTGGCAGTTCTCTTTTGATGTGTTGTTCTAGACATTTTTAGTAATTTCCAAAATTTTACTTGCCTGTGCTATTGAGGAGACTGTTTAATAATTTCCACATTCTATTGGATCACCTTTTTTTGGGGGGGGGTGAGTGGATAAAAATATTGTCCTCCTGCAGTCTGTTGGCCACAAAATTGTCTTTCAAATTTCTCATCATAGCCTGATGAGCATCTCCAGAACGAAATAATTTGTTGAAGCAGGTCAATTGGTATCACATAAATTGCTAGAACCTCATTTTTTGCCAATAGATTCAGTGAAGCTTGAAATTCTTCACCAACATTGGCTCTTGACCATATGCTTGGTAGGTCATAAAATGATCCAATGTCAGCCAAGTATTTGTGGAACAGTGATTCAGTATATTTCTTCCCTCTTCTTTTGAAGCTTCATGGATCATTCTGGAAATGATCAGAAATTATTTAGGTATCATTCAAAATACAGTCTTTAGTTCATTCTACCTGAATTTAAAAATCATCTCAAGAATAGGTTTGAGATATCGAACACTAATGATTGAAGATATTGTGGGATTACATTATTAATATTATCCATAAAGAGAGAAAAAAGATCATTGCATTAAAAAGGGTTAAAACAAATATAAAAATTAATATCATAAGAGAGTTTGAGAAATGAGCTAGACTGTCAAGAGGCCAAAACAAAGAGGATTACCAAAGTGAGTGAGAGGAACAGATTTTAAAGGGCAGCTCAAGAAGAGAAAAAATATATATTATAATGAATAACAAAGTTTACAGAACACTTCTGGGCCTCCACAAGGAAAAGACTGATAACCCAATTACAAAATGGGCAAAAGACATGGAAAGGATTTTCACAGAGAAAGATACTTGAATGGCCAACAGAGACATAAAGAAATGCTCAAAATCACTAGCAATCAGAGAGATGAAAATCAAAACCGCAATGAGATGCCAACTCACTCCATTAGTAGTGGCAAAGTCTAATAGGACAGCAAGTAATAAATGTTAGAAAGGATGTGGTGAGATAGGAACTCTTATACAATGTTGGTGGTATTGTACAACAGTACAACCTCTCGGAAGGCAGTTAGTTTGGCACTTCCTCAAAAAGCTGAACATAGACATTCCATGACATAGCTATTCCACTGCTTGAAATATACTCTGAGAAAATGAGAAGTGAAACACAAGTGGATTCTTGTACACCAGTGTTCATAGCTGCATTATTCACCATTGCAAGGACATGGAAACAGCCCAGATGTCCAACCACAAATTAACGCACTAAGAAATTATGGTACACTCACACAATGGATACCACGCAGAATGAAGGAGCAATGATTCTGTAAATTGTTACTTAACTTGGGAGGGACAGTAGAGCATTATGCTGAGTTAACTAACTCAGTCCCTTAAAGACAATTGCTATATAAAACCATTACTGTAGAATGATTACGAAGATCCAAATGGGGGGGGGGGAGGCGTGGATACAGAAGGGTGAGACTGTATGGGAGGGGATTAATCATGGGGTTGCACACTTTGATGGGTAGAGGTTGAGGGAAATGAGGAGGATCTGGTGTGAAAAACAATACATTAGAACTTTGTAAATACAGTACTATAAAAATTATAATGATTTATGCAGAGCTTGAGTTCCAAAACAAAATAGGAAGAACTTGCTCAACATTCCTCAAACTGAAAGAACTGAACAATGAATTCAGGTCTGAATTTGCAATACTGAAGAATGCAATGGGCAAAATCTTGAATGATCTAGGAAGCATCAGAAGAAGATGGAAGGAAAATTGTACAACCCAGGCTCATTTTCATTAAGATACTATTTTACCTGTGATAGTTTAAAGATATAACAAATAGAAAAGATGTAGCAAAATGTGCAGAAAGAATACAACACTGGAGAAAAGCATTCAGGGTTTTGAGTAATGGGGTTTTTTTGTTTTGTTTTGTTTTTTTAAGTATGTTATTGTTGTTAAGTGCTGTCGAGTCACAGGCAACTCAAAGCGACCCTATGAAGGAGAGTACTCCACGCTTGGGTGCCTTTCATCCTCTCTCCAGGTTCCTGGGGTTTCCAGAGGCAAGCTATTATGGAAGTGGATGCCACTCCTCCTTCCAACCCTGTTTTAATTGGGGAGCTCCACCCCACTCTCTGTCCACATTGGGTAGCTAACCATTAATGCATTTGACACATCATTTCAGCCTCACAGCAACCACAAGTGACCGCAGTATGGCAACTTGTACACCAGGGCTATACGACCTAGAGGAATGTCTGAACAAAAACAATGAAAGACAGGCCTGAGGGCCGTGGATTAAAAGTCATGCACCTTTGGTTTGGTAGCATCCCTTTCTGTCAACTGGGCTGAAAGCTTGGAAGAACTCTCCTTCATAGGGTTGCTTTGAGTCACCTGCGACTTGATGGCACTTAACAATAATATGAAATTTTAAGTTAAATTTTAAGCTTCATGATTTACTACGTGATCTTTAGCAAGTCTCTCTGAGTCTTAATTTTCACATTTCTAAAATAATTACAGGACATAAAAATGGACTGGAAGAAGTAAATAAAAGAAATAGAAGGAAAAGATCTTTTACAGACATTATTCTGCTGAAAAATAAATTACTATTCATTATGATTATGTTTAAGGAAATATTTATATTTGCTCATATTTATAAAATATTACAAGGCGATGATATTAGAAAACTAAACTTAATAATGAAATGTATATGGATGTTAATTATTATATAGTGAGCATGTTCAAATTATTAGAAAACTTTGAGCAGATTTTTTCTCCCTCCAAGAAAATTTTCCAAGATGACTTTTTCTCAAAACGGGAAATCCTCACTATTGCACATTTAACTTAAAATTAAACTTTTGTCAGTTGCTTGATCCCTGAAGAGAAAAAAAACAAAAACAAAAACAAAAAAACCAACAAAACCCCACACAACATAAGCATTGACTAAGGAGACCACCTGTCAGGGACCTTTCCAGAGTACTGAAGAGCAACAAAGTCAGGCTGGAGACTAAGGTGTGCCTGATTCGGGCCATAGTCTTCACAATTGTGTGCTATGAGTCAGAGAGCTGGACCGTGATTAGGGATGCTAGAAAGAGAATTGTCTTTGAGCTGTGGTTCTGGAGAGAATATGAATATACTATGGACTGCTAGGAGAACAAACAAGCTTTGTCCTGGAGAGGGTGAAACTGGGCTGCTCCTTGGAGGCAAGGATTCTGAAGCTTCTTCTGACATACATTGGGCATGTTGCAAAGAGAGACTGGTCCTTGGTGAGGGACATCATGTTTGGGATAGTGGAGGGACAGCGCAGGAGTGGAAGACCCTCAATGAGATGGATTGATTTAGTGATTGGGGTAATGGGAATGGGTGTGTCAGAGACAGTGAAGCTGGCACAGGACAGAGCAGGGTTTAGGACACTTGTATCTAGGGTTGTGATGAGTTGCAAGTGACTTGACGGCACATAACTAAAACAGGGAGACCAGTATTTTAACTCTGTATTTCTAATGTAATGTATGAGGTTGGTGACAAAATGGTTAGATGTTTAGCTAGTAGCTGAAAGATTGTGGTTTAAAGTGAACCATGGTTTTTTAAGAGAAAAGATAAGATCAACCATCTACTTTCATACTTTATAGTCTTCTTGTTCTTTAAAGTCCATTGAACCCAGTACAATGCATGAAACCCAATGAAAAATAGATCTGAATTTTGTCCTATCCTGTGCCACTTTCAGTCTCTGACATATGTGAGCCCACTGCTGCCATCACTGTCAATCCATTTGGTTGAAGAGCTCCCTTTCTTTCTCTGACTGTCCACCTTTCCAAGAATGCTATTTCTCTCCAAGAAATATCCTCTCCTTTCAACACTCCCAAAGTTTGTGAGCTGAAGTTTTATCATCTTTGCCTTCAAGGATCACTCTGGCAGTACCTTCTCCAAGACATATTTTTCTTTTGATAGTCCATGGGATAGTCAGTACTCTTCTCCAACACCACACCTCAAAGTCATCAATTCCAATCCTGTCATCCTTATTCAGTGTCCAGCTCTCAGAGACATAGCAAGTGACTGAAAACCATGGCCTGAAACAGGCACACTTAGTCCTCAAAATAACATCATTGATCCTCAATAATTTCATCAAGGTCCCTGACAGAAGACTTGTCCAATGCAATTCGTGTCCTGATCTCCTGATTGCTGATACCAAGGATGTTGATTATACATCCATGAAGATTATAGTCTAGGAAATCCCATATGGAAAGTCTGCTTTATGAGTCAGAATTAACACAGTAGGATGGTACTATTGATAGCACGCTTGAACAATGATATATGTATAGAAGTTACAATGTATGAAGTTTGAGTATGTCTGTACACATAATCAAGGACAAATGTGGCATATAGAACATAATTGTGTTCTTTAATTCGGCTATGTATACTGCTTCAATCCACCCACTACCAGTGATTCAATGCTGATTCATAAGGATACTTCCCCAGATTTCTGAGGTTAAAAATAATTACAGAAGGCAACTGCTCATCTTTCTCCTACAGAGTAGCTAATGTTGTTTGTGTTATCTATGCAGAATCTACCCACAGCCTACCCTCCAACATGTTTTCCGAGGCAGTAAATCACAGTGACAAAGAAATTTCCCATCCTTCTTCCACATAGTAGCTGGTGGATTCTGTGTGTCTTTGAGATTGTAACCCAGTTTCTTACCACTAGGCCACCAGAGCTTTTAGTAAATTTTGAGGGCTGGGCATTTAGTTAGTAGCCCACCACATTATGCGTTATATGACAAGGGCTCCCTTTATAGCACTTAGAGGTATTTCGTAGTGTATTTGTTAGTTTGTTTTCTTCTTCCCCTCTTACTGAGAGCATTATCTATTAAATTTTAGAGAGCTCTTGTGGCCTAGTGGTAAGGAATTACACTGTCAACTCAAACACATGCAGTTCAAAACTGCCTTCAGCTCCAGAAGAAAGATGAGAAATCAATGCCCGTGTATTTACTGCTTCTGAAAAGTAGTTGGAGGGTCAGGTAGGAGTCAGTCTTGACTCAATGGTATACAACAATGACAAATTTGACAACATAAAATTTCAAGTGGACCAAACAATTATTATTTATCTATCTAAAATTCGTAGAAAACAAAACCCTATACTATGCTACTCATAAAAATGATTAACATTGTAATAAGAACAGGACAACACAATTACTGAATAGATCTATGTTCTTCTACATTCACTTCTATAATTATTTGGCTGGCCCATTAATACATAGTTTATTACTAGAATTGCAATTTATTTTTTCCTCTCAAATATAAAAAAAAGCTCATGGAAATTTCATTTATAGCATAACTTAATTTTGAATTTTATTTTTTATTATACGTAGGGCTTACTTTGATGTTTTCAAAGTCCATATATTCTGTTAATTTTCAAAGCAGAAACATACTGAAACTTTTATCCCACTTGGTAGGCAGCCATCCCTTAGTTTTATCCAAGTTTTCCCATGAAAATGCCAATCGGGAATAAAACTGACAAATATATTCAATCAAAGAGGGAATTTTTTTGCTCTTAAGTTGCAAATGGCCTCATTAAAATAAAAGCACCACCTCAGGGATTGCATAAAGCAGAGTATTGGTACCTAAATGGTATTTATGACCAAGCTAAATGTAAAGTGAATTAAAATTTAAAGGATTATAGTCAGGTAGGCCACAGACATCTGTAGAGAAATGTCCATTAAGAAGATGAAAGAACTAGCATTCCCTGGTGACAGGCACATGTCAGGTTAGCGGTCAGCCATACCTATATATACACTTAGGGCTGCAGCAAATGAGAAACACATTGCCCATGGAGGAAAGTACTTAAGAGCTATTTATTTTACTGTAAGAAAAAAAATATTGTGAAAGTAATATTTTGGAATTTGTATTCAGAATTGTAATCAAACTGAAGTCAAAAGAATGAGGAAAATAAGATGTGGACTGACAATAAATATTATCACATATGTGTTTATAGACACTGTATACACTCCAACCTGGGAGTGCATTTATAGAAACAATTGAAAGTATAATCCCTTAAGAATGTCATTACAACTTCAGTGCTATAACCACAAAGAGGGGCTGCTGTTGAGCTACAAAGTCTTCATTTAAAAAGGAAGGAAGGAAGGAAGGAAGGAAGGAAGGAAGGAAGGAAGGAAGGAAGGAAGAAGAATGTTAACACACGAGATGCTAAGTTATTTCATAATAAAAACGAATCACAAAATTAGTCACTATTTTTGTAATTTTCATGAAACATTATTGCCCTATACATGGAGCTTAGTTGAAACCTAGTCTTATTTCAAACATTCATCAAATGTACTTGAGTAATGGCCTGAAGACACAGAGATTCAAGTTGTTATTAAAAAGCATTATGTATCTTTCCTCTCTTTTCCTCTCCTCTTCACATCTTCCTTCCCTTCTTTTATTATTTCCTCTCATCTATTTTCCATGACGGATGGAGAAAAGATTGAGCTTGTTTAACAGTTACAGCTTGCTCAACTCTACAGTCAACACTCTAGATAATAGCAATCAGGAAATCAAAGGTAAATTGTGTAAATCTGATCAGGAACCTTTCCAGAATACTTAAAATCAAAGATGTCAGTCTAGAAACTAAGGTGCACCTAATTACCTTAAAGTCCATGGTCTCCCCATTTAAGATATGTGTGACTTGTGCTGTCATTCTCATTTGTCTCATGAAACTTTTTCATTTCTTTTAAAAGTTTCTTTTATTTTCTAATCATATCAAGTCTGGCACTATTCAGCTTCCATATGTATGGCGTTTTTTCTCCTTTCTTCTCTTGATTTCCAGTCTTGTAGCACTGTGATCTGAGAAAATGATTTGTATTATTTCTACATTTTTTTAATTTGTTGAGACTTGCTTTGCGACCTAAAATATGATCTACTCTTAAGAGAGTTCCATACATGCTGGAGAAGAATTAATACTCATCTTTTAGGGGTTTCATTAGTATATATATATTTCTTTAAGATGGAGTTGGTGTATTATGTGGTTTAATTTTTCAGCATCTTTGTTGAGTTTCTTTCTGATAGTCTGATCTTTCCTTACATTGAACTTTGCTAATACTACAGGGATGTTCTCCATTTTTCTTTTTTTTTTTTAAGTTCTGTTAAGATATAATTTGTGTGTTTTGTAGAGCTATCATGTTGTGCATGGCTGTTAATTATGATTATGTTCTCTTTTTTAATTGAGTCTTTAACTATTATATATTTCCCCTTTTTGTCCTTTCTGACAGCTTTTACACTGAAATCTATTTTATTAGAAATAATATTATCACTCCTGGTTTTCTACATCTACCATTTGGTTGGTATCTTTTTTCCACATTTTTATTTTTAGCCTTTCTTTTTATCTTCACTTTTTAAGTGTGTTTCTTATAGATAGCATATTGATGGAGTTTGAGGGTTATTTAATCCAATCTGTTCCGTTTGGTTTTTTTTTTTTTCCTCTTCACTGGTGCATTTACACCATTCACATTTAGTGTAATGATTGGAGGGCAAGATTTTATTGGTATCATTTTGTTGTGTTCTTTTTGGTATTGCTGTAGATTACTTTGATTTATCCTCCTTTTTATAGTGTCTCCATGGGAAGGATTCCCTTCAGTATTTCCTGCATCATCACTAGTATTGATTTGACAAACTCCCTTAGTTCCTGGTTTTCTGAGAATATCTTGATCGCTCCTTCATATTTGATGGACAGTTATGCTGGATATACTTTTCTTGGTTGAAAATTGTGTTTGATATATGTCCGTCTTTTGTCTTCATACTCACATGGCTTCTGCTGAGAACTCAGCACTTAATCTTATTTGCTCTCCTTTTTAAGTGACTTTTCATTTTTCACTAGTTTCTTTCAGAATTCTCTCCTTGCCATTGAATCTGATGAATGTGACTATAATATGACTTGTTTTTTCTCTTGGGGGTCTATTTTATATGGAGTTCACTCAGCTTCTTGTATGTATATTCTCTCATTCTTCATTATTCCTGAGAAGTTTTATTTTAGTAACTTTTCAACAGCTTTCTCCGCGTCTTTTCTTACTTCTTCTTGTTCTGAGATTCCAATTGTGCACGTTTTTACTCTTGATGGTGTCCCACATTATTCTTAGGCTTTCTTCATTTTCCTTCCTTTCTTTTTTATTCTGACTTTTGCTCTAGCTCATCAATGCTGAGAGTTCCCTCTTCTATTTTATAGATTCTATGCTCAACAAAAACATGCTCAATCTGTTCAATTCTGTTCATCTGTCCATTCAACATATTGACAGCTTTCTGAGACCCTTGTCTTGATATTCTAGATTAAACTTTCTTGTTTTTCTATGGTTTCTAATACGTCACTTGTTTTTTCTTAATTGTCTCGACTATTTTTAAAGCTCCTTTTGTCTTTTGCTTGTAGAATCCTGTAAGTCCTCAAGTTTTTCTTTCACACATTAAAATTATTCAATCACTATTCTTTTGAATTCTGTGTCAGAGAGTTCAGTCAGAATTTTTTACTTCAGTCAATCCATTGATTTTGTGTTTTGATTACTTTTATGGGGGGAAATCTTGTTTTGGTTTTATGTAGAATGTGATGCAGTCTGCTTCTTCCATGTCATTACTGTAATAGAGTATTTTATTGCCTGTTGCCCTAACAGGTCTTTGGTTTGTGTAATCCTTGACTGGAAAGCTCACTTCTCCCAAAGAAAGAGGGACCGTTTACTCTGCCTGAATTTCTCTTAGACATCTGGGCTCACAGAAGGACTTGCTTCAGTTGTGGAACTGAATACTCTCTTATAGAGGTGGAAGCCAATTTACCCTGAGTGTGGTCTTTCCTTTCTGGTCCTGTGACAAAATGTCCTGGGTCTGGAGAGTGGATGGGAGCAATTTTTTCAGTTCTTCTCTCTCTAGTCCCACAGTTAACTTTTCTGGGAGGGAAAGTTTGTTGTTTTCTACTTACAGCCCTCTCTCCTGAACTCTATTGATCTCCTGGGTCTGCAGAGTGGTGCAGTCAGTTTCGCCAACTCTCTTCACTACTCTCTCTGATAGTTTTCAGGAAGGACCTTGTCTCCATTCTTCTACACCAAGACCATATTCCTGTGCCTACTGGTTGCTGAGGCTTTCCAGTTAAGGCAGAGGCTGGTAACACAACATGATGTCTACAAAGAGAGTGGCATGTTGGCTGGAATCTGAGTGATGGTGTTGGAGGTTCTGATCAAGATGATGTCAGTTAATGTGATCGTGGAAAAGGCAGCTGACTCAAAGATTGTAGCAGAGTGTAGGAGAAAGGTTCTGCAAGGTACAGGCCACTGTCAAACACCTGTTCCTCAATGGCCTATTGTCCTTCAGAGTGAAATGGAGCCAGGGTGACAGGACATTTCAGTGTCTGCAGGCTGTGGGTGGGCTAGACTGTGCCAGAAAGTGGGCAAGTTCACCTGTTGGACATGACCAAGAGAAACTGTGGATGACAAGGGAAGTTCTATGTCTGTAGTCTCTAAATAAACAAGTTTTTAATAACTAATTAAATGTAAATGTATCCATTCCCAAGCTAAAGCTACCATTAGGTTTGAATTTGTAT
>NW_006399760.1:13783882-13812877 GCF_000299155.1 Elephantulus edwardii | reverse complement strand
ATTCCTGCTTCCAAGCTTGTTTTAATCTTGGAGCTCCACCCCACACTGTCTGCATTGGGTTACCAACCATTATTGCATTTGACACATCAGTGTCACACAGCAAGTGGACAAACCAGAGCTATACAACCTAGAGCAATGTTTGAACAAAACCAATGAAAGACAGGCCTGAGGGCCACAGATTAAAAGTCACCCACCTTTGGCTTGGTAGCATCGCTTTCTGTCCATTAGGAAAATAGATCTCTATGTTGATGTTGTTAAGTGCAGTTGAGTCGCAGGCTACTTATAGAGACCCTGTGAAGGAGAGTCCTCCACACTTGTGTGTCTCCTTTTATTATGAATAAAAGTTATTCAAAGTTAAATCTCTATTGTCATTCTAAAGTCTTTGACATTATTGTGTTTACTTGGTGAAATAGGTCTTTGAAAATATAAATATGAGTTAGAAGAGAGCAAATTTGTTGTTGTGAGTTGACCTTAAGTTACCTCTGACTCAAAAAGACTTCATATGTTTTTCAAGTCTGTCCTGTGGGCAAGAATTCTGAAGGTCCATCTCACATACTTTGGCATGTTTCCAGGAGTGACCATGTTGCCATGATACCCTGGGATAAGGACAGTATGCATGGAAGGGTGAAGAGAGCAAGAGAATAAGTACACAGATGAGATGGATTGATAAAATACTGGAGTAATGAAGGTAAGTGTGGTGGAGACAGTGAGACTGACTTACGATAGAGCTGGTTTCAGAGCTATTGTGTATAAGGTCACTGTGAATGATAGACTACTCAGTGGCAAAAATAACATTATAATCTGTTAGAATCAGATCTTCAGACCTTATTTATAAGGTACTCCTGGATGGTTTGAATTGTCACACTCTTGATTGACAGTCAAACGTATAACTACCACCAGTCAAAAGATCAAATTGCATTGGGAAAATCTTCAGATTGGAAACCTCTCCAGAGTACTGAAAAGCAGCTATGTCCATCTGGAGACTAAGGTGTGTCTCATCCAGGCCATGGTCTTCACAAGTACTTGCTATGTATCAGAGATGGACAATGACAAAGGATGACAGAACAATTATTGATGCCTTCAAACTTTAGTGGTAGAGAAGAGTCTTGAACGTACTGTGGACCACCAAAAAAGAAAAAAAAAAAGATCTGTCTCAGTTTTCTCTCTCTGAAAAAATAAGCTTTATTGTGTAAACTTATCAAAAAGACAAGGAAGGACAATATATAGTGCTTAAAGTGTCAATAGCATAAGAGGACGGTATTGTTGTTGTTGTGTGTTGTTAAATCATTTGTGATTCATAGTAGCCCTATGTTTAACAGCCCTAAACCCTGCTCTATTCTGTGCCAATCTTATTGTCTTTGACACACCTACCCCCATTACCTCAGTCACTGAATCAATCCATCTCATCGAGGCTCTTCCTCTCCTGCACTGTCCCTCTGCCCTCCCAAACATGGCGTTCCTTTCCAAGGACTGGTCCCACTTTGCTACATATTCAAAATAGGTCAGACAAGTCTTCAGAATCCTTGCCTGCAAGAAGTAGCCTCGTCTCACCCCCTCTAGGATGAAACTGTTTGTTCTCCAAGCAGTACATGGTGTATACACTCAATACTCTTCTCCAGCACCACAGCTCAAAGGCAGCCATAGTAAACATCTATGAACCAAATGATATAGTTTTATAATACACAAAGCAAATGTTAACAGAACTGAAAAACACAATGAACAACACTTTGATAATAGTAGGAGACTCCAATACATAAGATAGGATAGCCACAAATAATTAAACTATATAATTAACCAAATCAATTATATGTGCATATAAATGCTAATATGCTCTAAAATAATCATATACATTCTTCTCCAGTGTACATGGAATTTTCTCCAGAATAGATCACATTTTAAGTCACAAAGGAAGCCTCAATAAACTAAAAAAATAAAATACTGAAATAATACAAAGAATTTTCTCAGATTACAATACTATAAATCTAGAAATCAATAATTAGAGAATAAAGGAGGAGAACAAAATAAAAAAAAAAACCTCACAAGAAAACTATGACCCTGAAAGCTAAACAAAATCTAATTTGAACATGACTGAGTAATTGAAAAAATTTAAAAGAAAATTTAAGTTTCTTGAAAAAAATGAGAATGAAAACACAACTTAAAAAGACCTCTATGATATGTGAAAAACAGAAAGTAGAGATCAATTCATAGCAAAAAGGAAACACATCAAAAGGGAAGAATGAAAACTGTTTAATCCAATATGCTCAACAAATAGAATATCAAGATAATCCAGTAGCTTTTAAAAAGGAAAATATAGAGAAGCAGAAAACAGAAAAGCTATTGAAATTATCAACAAGACTAGGAATTTGTTCTGCAAAAGGGTCAAAAAAATTAACGAATTACTGGCAATACTAATAAAGGAAAATGAATAAAAAACCCATGAATAATCTACATAAGAAATGAAAGTAGAGATGTTACAACAAAACCAAATGAAATAAAAAGATTAATAAAGAAAATTTATGAAAAACTATAATCAAACAAATTAGAAAAACTAAAGAAAATGGAAAAATACTTAGAAACTCACAACACACCCAAACCGATAGAGACAGAAATAAAACACATGAACAGACCATCACCACAGAAGACATTGAAAAGTTTATAAAACAACAACAACAAAACAACCTGTTAATTTAAAGACAAAAAACAAACAATCCTGGATCAGTTGGCATTTGCAGTTAATTTTACCAAATATCCGAAGAAGAGCTGTCACTAATTCTATATCAAATATTTCAGAAAATAGAAAAAGAAGAAATACTCCCAGACTCATGTTAAGAAGCAATCATATCCCCAATACCAAAACCAGATAAAAATATCACCAATATATATAGGAACATATGGAAAGAAAGAAAGAAAGAAAGAAAGAAAGAAAGAAAGAAAGAAAGAAAGAAAGAAAGAAAGAAAGAAAGAAAGAAAGAAAAAATATGTATATAACATGCAAAAAACTACACACCAATATTTCTCATGAACATAGATGCAAAAATCCTCAACAAAATCCTGGCCAATAGAACCCAACAGAATATATTTAAAAAATGATCATGACCAAATAGAATTAATAATGAGTATTAAAGGATGGTTCAACATAAGAAAAACAATATAATTCACCATGTTACCAAAGCGAAGAATAAGAACCACATACATGATCCTATCAATGGATGCAGGAAAGGCCTTGACATAATCCAACACACCTTTCAGATTACAACAATAAAGAAGAAATAGAGGTTAATTTCCTCAACATAGTGAAAAGTATGTGTGTAGAAACTAAGAGCCACTATTATGCTCAGTGGAGAGAGACTAAAGGCATTTCCCATGAGAACAGGAATTAAGCAAGTTTTCTCACTATTATTATCACTTCCAATCAATATTGTATTAGAAGTCTTAAAAAGTACAATAAGAGCAGAGAAGGAAATAAGAGGTGTCTGAATTTGCAAAGTGTTTTCTCTATATGTAGATGATATCATAGTATTCTTATGAATTCCTAAAGATTCAGCAAGAAAAGTGTTGGACATTGACAATTCAATCAAAATATCAAGATACAAATTGAACATACAAAAATATGTTGGATTTCTCTATAGCCACAAAGAGAACAAAGAAAAGGAAGTGAGACAAACAAAACCAATTACAATAGCTAACCACAAGATGAAATATTAAGAACAAATCTAACTAGAAACATGAAATACTTATACAAATAAAATTACAAAACATTCCTGCAAGAAGCAAAAAGAAACCTAAAGAAATGGAAGAATATATCATGTTCATGGATAGGAAGACTAAATGTCATGAAAACAGCAATTTTACCAAAAAGCAAACTACAAATTCAATGCAGACCTAATACAAATTCCATTTCTCAATGAGTTGAAAAAGGCAATTTCAAATTGCCTTGAATGGAAAGTGACCCCAAATAAGCAAAGCACTACTAAAAAATAAAAACAAGATAGAAGGCATCACAGTATTTGATCTCAAATCCTAATACACAGTCATAGTAATCAAGACAACAGGGTACTGGTACTGGTACAATGACAAACAATGACATTAAATTGAGAACTAAGAGCTCAGAAATTGACTCATTTCCTGCCTACTGTCAATTAATCTTTTATAAGGAGACAAAATCATTTAAGTAGGGAAATGTCATCCTCTTTAACAAATGGTGCCAACAAAATTGGAAAACCATATGCAGAAAACTAAAATAAAGCCCATACCTCACACCATACGTAAAAACCAACTCAAGGGATACCAGGGACCTAAGAGTAAACCAAAGATTGTAAAGTTAATCAGAAACAGATCTAGAAGCCCGAATTAATGGCATGAATAGACTTCCAAGCATAATAAGAAACTCTACAAACAGAAGAAGATAGAAAAGAGGAACAAGACCTTCTAAAAATCAAATTCTATGCACATAAAAAAATTTCTCCAAAAAAGGGGGGGGGGAAAGTCCACAGACTGGGAAAAAATATTTGGCAATGACATATCTGATAAGGGACTTATACTTAAAATTTAAGGAATACTCAGCACCTCACAAGAAAAAGGCAAACAACCGAATCACAAAATTAATATAAATACAAAAGACACTTCAGCAAGAAGGAAGTTCAGGTGGCAAACAAACACATAAAAAATGTTCAAAATACCTAGCTATTAGAGAGATGCAAATCAAAACAACAATGAGATATTGTTTCACTCGCAACAATAGCAAAGTTCAACAGAGTAGCAAATAAAAAAGTACTGGTGAGTATGTGGAAAAATTGGAACTCCCATTCATTACTAATGGACTGTAAAATGGTACAGCTATGGAAGGCTGTTTGGCATTTTCTCAGTAAGTTGGAAATAGAAGTACCATTTGGCCTAGCTCTCTCACTATTGGAAATCTACTCTAAAGAATCAAAGCCATGATGTAAACGTATGTATGCACACTAATGTTTGTTTCAGCAATATTCACAGCAATAAAGACATGGAAACAGCTCCAGTATCCATGAACAAATAAAAGGATATAAAAACTGTGATAAATCTGTTGTTGTTATTGATGGCCATCAATTTGAGCACAACTTATAGTGACCCGATGACCAAAAGGCCTGAAGCTTTCCTGTAACTATCATCATTTATCAAAGTTCATAGAATAACCAGAGACATGCTGTTTAGGAAGTGGATGCCACAAAATGGAATATTATACAGTACTGAAAACAGGAGAATTGTGGAACACTATACAAAAGGAGGAATCTAGAATTTGTGAGTAAATTACAATCAATAAAATATGTCAGTCACAAAAAGGACAAATACCGCAAAGGACCAGCGTTATAAAAATAGGTTGGAGTCAGGGAGAATAATTAAAGAATGTAAAGATAATGAATACTATGATTGGATGGGAGAATGGAGGGACTATCTGAAAAGAATGGATAATTAGACACTGTGACTATGTCAATTGACAATTTGGAACAACACATGCATTACAAAGTGAATTGGAGGAGGAGAGGGAGTACAATGTATATAAATGAATGAATGGAAACCCATTTTTCCCCTGTAAACTTTAAATAAAATCACAATTTAAAAAAGAAATAATCATTAATACTGTAGAACAGGACAAGCATTGTTGTTGTTGTGTACCATCAAGTCGCTTGTGATAATAGTGACCCTATGTACAACAACCCTAAACTCTGCTCTGTCCTGTGCCAATCACACTGTCTCTGACACACCCATCCCAATTACCCCAGGCACTGAATCAATCTACCTCAAAGAGGGCCTTCCTCTCCTGCACTGTCCCTCCACTCTACCAAGCATGATGTCCCTCTCCAAGAACCGGTCCCTCCTTACAACAAGTCCAAAGTATGTCAGACGAAGCCCCAGAATGTTGCCTCCAAGAGCCGCCCAGTTTAACCCTTTCCAGGATGAATCTGTTTGTTTTCCTAGCAGTCCATGGTACCCACAATACTCTTCTCCAGTACTACAGCTCAAAGGTACCAATCCTCCTTCTGTCCTCCTTAGTCATTGTCCAACTCTCTGAGACATAACAAGTGATTGCAAAGACCTGTATCAGACCTGTATCAGACACACCTTAGTCTCCAGAGAGACACCATCGCTCTTCAGTGCTTTGGAGAAGTCCCTAACAGCAGACATTCCCATGACAATACATCTTTTAATTTCCTGGCTACTGGGGCCAAGAGTGTTGACTGTAGAGCCAAACAAACTAAAGCTGTGAACAATCTCAATCTCTTCATTATCCATCCTGATGCTACCAATTGGTCCAGTGTTGAGAACCTTTGTTCTTGACATTAAGCCTCAATTCATATTGGAGGCTGCAGTCCTTGACCCACTGCAACAACGACTTCAGGTCCTCCTCAGTTTCAGCAAGCAGGGTTGTGTCATCTGCATAATTCAGATTGTTGATAGATCTTCCACCAATCCTGATGCCATAATTCTCCTTATAGAGCCCAGCCTCTCGGATAATCTCTTCTGCATACAGGTTGAAAAAGTATGGAGACAGGATACATCCCTGGCATACACCTTTCCAAATTTTGAACCATGCAGTGTTTCATTGCTCTGTTCTGATGACTGCCTCTTGGTCCAAGTACAGGTTTCTCATTAGCACTCTCAAGTATTCTGGGATTCCCATTCTTCTCAGAGTAAGCCACAGTGTGTTATGATGTGGACAAGCATTGCAAAGGAAATTTTGGAAGGTGGGAGGAGCATGTGTATTTATGAATAAGTCCAATCTTTTTGTGAAATTTTGATTAATTTTTTTTAAAAAATCATGCCTTTGAATTGTGAAGAATACTGAAGAAGAGATCTATCTTGAAAGTAGCATAACCAAGAAGCTCCTTGGAGGCAACGATGGTGGAGCTCCATGTTACACAGTTTATTAATGTTACCAAGAATGGCCAGTCTTTGGAAAAGGACATCATGTTTGGAAAAGAAGAGGAGCAACCTTGACATGGAGGGATATAATGACTTCAGTAATTGCCTTTGGCACAGTAAAGATTTTGAAGGTATCAGAAGGACAGGGTATGGTTTTAGTTTGTTTTACATGAGATCTCAGTGGGTCAGAGCTAATTCAAACACACTTAGCCCCAATAACAACATATTCTATCACTTTGTTTCATTGCCTATTTAAGCAACTGTTTCCTTAGATATGACTTCTATGTCCTCATTATAGTATATTACTCTTAGCTTTTTTTGTTAATTGATGTTAATTCAAATGAAAAAAAAAATAGACAAATGAAGTATGTTTTCTTTGTTCATGGCCCTGCCTTTCAATATATTTGAAAACATTTTAAAAGTAAAGAGGCAAAAAAAGTAAAACACCAAATTTCCTTGCTAAGAGGCTGACTACAACAGAACTGCACCATAGATTTTTCTTAACTATAATCTTTACATAAGTAGAACTTTGTTTTTTCTTTTGTGACTTCATTGGATACTTCACACTTCCAGTCTTTAACTTAATAGTCAAGCATGAACTTTTTATGTTATCCACTGAGGAAGATTATACAAATAGGCTTAATCTTACAATTTCAGGTGCTAAAATTAGAAAAGTGATTTGATATGTATAATTAGAAATCTACCGTAAGAAACTATAGCTAACGTTGATAACAGTGGAAATCTCACAACACTTACATGTGCTCAAGTGAAATCTATGCTAAAGCAAAATGTTCTTGTCTGAACAGAACAAGAGGATGTTGAATTGTTTAAAATTAGGAAAGTGTATGTCTGGGTTGTATGCTTTGTCCACATCTATTCAATCTGTACACCGAGCAAACAATTCGATAATCTGGACACTATGAAGAAGAATGTTTATTCTTGACTATGAAGAATGAAGACCTTAAGATTGGAGGAAGAATGGTCAATAACTTACACTACGAAGATAAGACAATTTTGCTGGCTGAAAGTGAGATTTGAAACAGTTACTACAGAGGTTCAAAGACTATAGCCTTCAATATGCATTGAATCTCAACATCAAGAAAAAAATTCTCACCATTAAACTGATAGGCAGCATCATGATACATGGAGAAAAGATTGAAGCTGGCGACAATGTTGTCTTACTTGAGTCCACAAGCAATGAACTTGGTACCAGGAGTCAGGAAATCAGGAGATGTATTGCATTGGGCAAATCCACTGTCAAGTATTTATCCCAATCACTGAAGAGCAATCATGTCAGTTTAAAGTTTATTTCAGGCCGTAGTCTTTTCAATCACTTACTGTGCAGTTGAGAATTGGGCAATCAACAAAAATGACAGAAGAAGGATACTTTTGAGTTGTGGTTTTAGAGAAGAGCACTTAATTATCCCAGGGACTGCCAAAAGACAAATAATGTTTTGGAAAAAGTGCAACTGGAATGTTCATTGGAGGCAAGGATTGTAAAACTTCATTTCACTTATTCTGGCATGTTGCTAAAAGAGGCTATTCCTTGGAAAGAGACATCATGCTTGGAAAGGCAGAAGGTCAGCAAAAGAGAGGAAAACTCTAAAAGAAGTTGACACAATGACTGAAGCAATGGGCTTAATTGTGTCCAAGAGAGTGAGAAAGGCATAAGATAGGACAGGGTTCAGATTGTTGTTTATATGGTCACTATGAGTCATACTCAACTTGATGTCACCTAAAACCAACACCCACCAAAAATCCATTGTTCTTGAGCCATCCCTGTTTGTGATGACCAAATATGTGTCTGAGTAGAATTTTCAGCAGCTGATTTTTCAGGAGGACACCAACAAGATTTCTTTCAAGGCATCTCTTGGTGGGCTAGAACTTTAGATCTTTTGATTTAACAGCTGATTTTATTTACTTTTTGATGCATTCAGCCAACCTTAAAGCATGCCCCCTGCAGCTAGCTACTTCTTCAAGATGTATTTAGTCATAACTCATTTCTCAGCGTCATTTTCTCTTAAACAAGCTACCAGTCACCTCTATATAAACTTACCATTTTTGTTCTAAAATGCATTTTTAGAATATGATATTTATTTGTGATGTATCAGAAAAAAATGCTGAGTAGGATTAGAAACAAAGGTAGCTTGTTGAAAAATTTGGCCTATATCAAATACATGCGTCCAAAATGAACAATTTTGAACACTACCTTGATCTCACACTTGACTCCTGAGGAGGCAATCTCTGATGGCCTCATTAGGAGGCCATTAAATTAGGGCTAGCCTCACACAGTCTAGTGTTTGATTTCATCTTGCAATCTCTTGAGATTGTAATTTAAATCAGGTAAATTGTTAGGAATCTAATTTTAAATAATTTCTCTGTTTTAAAGGTGTTCTAAAATGCATGTAATATACTTAGAGAGTAGTAAAGAAAGATCTCACATTGCTAATAAAAATAGTGCAGTTTTCAATCATGTAAGTGTCTACTCTTAAAAATCTACCACAATTTACTTAAGGGCTTAAACTTAGATTATGTCAGACTAGAAGAAAAGAAGAATTCCAAATATGAGAGATTTCTTCATCAAAATAAATATCCTTACTAGATTTTTTTAAATTTAGTTTGTTTATTTTTCATTTCAATGAACATCTACAGATATTTTGGAATTCCATTCATTCACTGTTGCACCCTTACTAGATTTTATGGGGCGCTCTGGTCGCCTAGTGGCAAGAAACTGAACTGCAGTCTCAAAGGCACGTGATTGCAGGCCACCCCAGGAGAAGGATGGGTAATCTCCTCCGCAGTGATTCATTGATTCTGAAATTCTGCTGCCAGAGCATCAACTCTAAGTCAGTTCCTACTCTACAGTACACAACAACAACAAGATTTTGTGAGAATTCAGGTTCAAGCTAATCTATAGTAAGCCTTGAAAGTGAGAGGTTTAAAGAGAAAGACGGATTGGTTATATCCAGGCTCCTCATCGTGTCCTGTCTGGGGAAAAAAAACAGTTTGGCATTTCCTCTTCCAAACTGTGCAAGAGTCTAAAGAATTAAATTCTTAATTAGATATTTTAAAATTTCAACCAAAAATATAATTTCCCCAAGAGTCCAAAATATAAATGAAAATGTGAAGAACAATCTAAGGAGAAAAGTGTGTCAGCTATTTTGTGCTATATATTTATATATATTGTAGAGTAAAATAATACAAATTAGAAGAGTCTAATCTCTACAGCTGATTGATACTGAGGATGGTATATATATAAAAAAAACAACTTTTCTAAACCAAATGATATTTATTCTAGAGGGGTTATGTGGGGTAGTATATTCACCTTCAGGGTAATTAATTATTTTGTATATGTAAACATAAATGAACACGCACACATACAATGGTGTTTATAAATATATATGTATCTATACCCACACATATGTTTGGATATATATTGTTGTTGTTGTTATGTCATCATATCACCTGTGACTCTGAAGCCCTGAAGCTCTGAAGCCCGCCCTGTCCTGAGCCTGTCTCACTGACTCCAACACACCAGCCCCCATTGCTCCAGTTACTGCATCAATCCATCTCATCTAGGGTCTTCCTCTCCTGTGCTGTCCCTCTACCCTTCTAAGAATTGGTCCCTCCTGGCCACAAGCCCAAAGTATCTGGGACTGATCTTCAAAATCCTAGTCTTCAAGGAGAAATTTGATTTTACCCTCTCCAAGACAGACCTATTTGTTTGCTTGGCAGTCCATGACATGTTCAAGACTCTTCTCCAGCACCACAACTCAAAGGCATCAATTCTTCTTATGTCATCCTTAGTCATTTTCCAGTTGTCTAACGTATAGCAAGTAATTGAGAAGACGAGATCTTGAATTAAGTGCACCTTAGCTTCCAGGTTTACATAATTAATCTCAATACTTGAAAAGATCCCCGAAAACAAATTTACCTAATTCAATTATTTTTATTTTTTCATTGCTGGTGCCAAGAGTGTTGATTGTGGAGCTGAACAAGCTTTGAGTGTTAACAACCTTAATCTCTTCTCCATCCATCATGGGACTGCCAATTGGTTCAGTGGTGAGAATATTTGTCTCCTTGATTCATATTGAACACTCCAGTCCTTGATCTTCTGCAATATGCACTTCAGCTCTGCCTCAGTTTCAGTACACAAGGTTGTATTATCTGCATAATATAGGTTGTTGATGAGTCTTCCTCCAATCCTGATGCCACATTCCTCCTCATAAAACCCAATCTTTTGAATGATATGTTCTGTTTATAAGTTGAAAAGATGTGGAGACAGGACACATCCCTGATGGTCTCTCCTCCTCATTTTAAACCATGCATTGTCATTGTTCTCTGCTCTGTTCGTGTGTGTGTGTGTGTGTGTGTGTGTGTGTATACCTTTTCAACCTGTATACAGATTATCTGAGAGGCTGGGCTCTATGAGGAGAAGAGTGGCGTCAGGATTGGTGGAAGATCTATTAACAATCTACGTTATGCAGATGACCCAACCCTGCTTGCTGAAACTGAGGAGGACCTGAAGTGCTTGCTGCAGAGGGTCAAGGACTGCAGCCTTCAGTATGGACTAAGACTCGATATCAAGAAGACAAAGATTCTCATCACTGGACCAATGGGCAGCATCAGGATGGATGGTGAAGAGATTGAGATTGTTAATAGCTCTAGTCTGCTTGGCTCCACAGTCAACACTCTTGGCACCAGTAGCCAAGAAATCAATAAACATATTGCAATGGGAAAGTCTGCTGTTAGGGACCTCCCCAAAGTACTGAGGAGCAATGGTGTCTCTCTGGAGACTAAGGTGCGTCTGATACAGGCTATGGTCTTTACAATCACTTGTTATGCATCAGAGAGTTGGACAATGACTAGAGAGGATAGAAGGAGAATTTATGCCTTTGAGCTGTGGTGCTGGAGAATAGTATTGAATGTACCATGGACTGCCAAGAAAACAGATTCATTCAAGAGAGGTTTAAACCAGGTTGTTCCTTGTAGGCAAAGATTCTGGGGCTTCGTTTGACATACTCTGGACATATTGTAAGGAGGGAGAGGTCCTTGGAGAAGGACTTCATGCTTGGGAAGGTGGAGGGATGGCGCAGGAGGGGAAGACCCTTTATGAGGTGGATTGATTCAGTGACTGGGGTAATCGGGATGCGTGTGTCAGAGGCAGTGCGATTGGCACAGGATAGAGCAGGGTTTAGGGCTGTTGTATATAGGGTCGCTATGAGTCGCAAGTGACTCGATGGCACATAACAATAACAACAACATATGTATATATAAGTGTGTATATATATGTATATATGTGTGTGTGTATATATATATATATGTGTGTGTGTATATATATATATATATATATAAAATATGTATGGATATAAATTTAACTTATACAATATGCTTATGTATGCATAAACCCATATATGTGTTCATGCATGTGTAGGCTTAATACTGATTGACTTAATATTGATAATATGTTTGCATGATACACATTTTGGCTGCTTCAAATGCTATATGGATATGAGATATGAAGTATTCTTTTACAATTATTCAAAATAATACTCTAAATTTCTTGTATTTAGTCTTGTCAATGTTATGTCATTATTCCTGAGTTATGAAATAATGTGCTCATCTTTTACATATATAAGAAGAAAATCTGCATCTTATCAGTGGTCCTTAGATCTTACAAACAGAATTTGCTGCCAACTATCTCACAGTGTTTGACATTGTCACTCAATGCTCATCAATTGAAGAACATTTTTCATTCTCTACAATCTCTATGTGCTGCTTCTGTCTAAAAATATATATTTAAAACAAAGGGTACTTTATTAAGCTTTCAAAAGTACTTCTAGATCCAAACCTTGAAACAGCAAGGGAAAAGCATGTTATTTTTTGCTACGCTTTTCAGTAGCTAAATCTGGAGGATGATAAACAATTACATGAAGAAATAAAATTAGGCAATGTGAAGAACTCTGTATTCAATGCTTCCCTGCAGATGCCGTGGATTGACTAGGGCATGTTTGAATTTAGCCTCAAGGTTTGGGGTCCATTTCCAGGCCAAAACCCAAGTTTCCAGTTCAAGGCTCCTGAATTCCATTATGATTTCCCGTGAATCAGGCAGGGCTAATTCAGTTTTGAACAATCAATCACTCTCACTCCATTTTGTGAGTGGGGGTGATTGATGGTCCTTTGTTGGTCATGGGTGACCTAGACGTAGGAAGCAGACCTAAGCACGATGCCTCATGTGAGAGTGGCTTATTTGGAATCAGTCAACTGCAGGGAACTCTCCTATGTTTTTCTTCTTTTCCTTAGATACACATGTAACCTTCCTTTATGTTTTCATGTTTATTTCAAACTATTATCCAATTACCCTCATTTTCAGAAATTATCCATATATTTACATTCCTGTGCTTATTTTCATAGCCTTTAGATAAAGCTAAATTTCACTATTTTGTACCAATCATTTTTCATTTATCTGCGCCTTTTAAAAATCATACCTTCATCAACTCTTATTTTCTCCCTTCTTACACCTGGACATTTACAATAGGAATTGTCTTTTTTGATGTTCTTTTCCTATATTATTGACAAAAAAAGAAAAAAATAAAAGAAATCTGATTGACTATCATTTTCCTCTTTATGATATTGTCCCCTTTGAGCTATTGGTGGAGGGAGGCAAAATAGAGAAACACAGCTCCTTGGCTGTGAATGAATGTTTTATTTGTAGACTTTGCAGCTGAGTATTTTACATTTTTTGAAAAATTGATGCTGTATTAAAAAATACTCATATTGTATATACTAAGATTATAGCTTCTGAAGACAAGGTGAGTCATGGGCAACATATAGAACTTAATACTTGAAGAAAATAAAACATCATTTAAAGACAATAAAGAAAGGAAGAAAAGACCAAGATGTAAGTTGGGAAAGACTGAAATTTGCTCTTGAATATAGAGAAGTGAAAGTAAATGAAAGAAAGAATTTAGCAAAGTAGCTGGATAAAATGTTTCAGAAGTTGATTCAGAAGTGAAACATTACAGTAAAATGCGCAAATATCTGAAGGTAGATTACCAAAAGGGAAGAATATGATTGACATGCCTTAAGTTGAAACAATTGAAGGAAAAGGGATCAAGCCTTTGAATACAATAGTGAAGGATTCTATAAGCAAGCGAAATAATAACACAGGAAATATCAAGGGAAAATGAAAACAACACATAGTCACTATATCCAAAGGGAGCTCTGGTGACCTTGTGGTAAGAAGCTACACTGCAATCCCAAAGGCACACAGCTCTAATCCACCAGTTACTCTGCTGGTGAAGAATAGCAGTCTCCTCCCCCTTTAAAAATCTGCTGGTGGGTCAGTTATAGATTGGATCTGACTTGACAGCAACAATGTACCAAAAAGAGAGCTCTGGTGACCCATGTCCATAGGGAATTTCACTACTAATTAAAAAGCATTCCTCTCTGGTATTTAAACATACCAGCACTTCCATGGGAGAAAGATGAGTAATCTTCTCCCATACGATTTAGACTCAGAAATCCACGGGAGGGTCATCTATAAGTGCATTCTGACTCCATGGCAATGACTTTGGTGCCCCCAAAAATTGACATTTAAGAATTTCAGAAAGAATGTAATCAATAGCAAAGAATAATGAAAGGGAAAATTCCAAGTTCCACTAAAGGTATTGATGAAAAATAAAGCTTCAGGACTTTATGGATACCAATTAAGAAATTAAAGCCGCCAAGAATTTCATTACTTGCATCTACAATCAAGTCGCAAGGAATCAAGTCCAAGGAATCAACAGTATTAAAAAACAAAAACAGGTGGCGGAAGCGACGCGGGCGGCGGCGCGGGGTCGGCTGCGAGGAACGGAGGCGGGCAGCGCTGGGGACCCGAGGGACAGCGCGGCGGGCCCGCAGGATGCTGCACGGCAGAGGCCTCATCAGCGCTCCGAGCTCGTGACCACGCGCCGCGCCTGAGGCGGCCCCGGCGGTGTCTCCTCTTCGCCGCTCTGCGCTCTGTAGCTCAGCGCACGCCCGGCGAGGTCAGCCCCCGCAGGAGCAGGACCAATGTACGACAGCATGTCCACCATAGGGTACATAAAGGAAGACAAACTGGAGAAGCTCACGCAGGATGAGATCATCTCCAAGACAAAGCAGGTCATCCAGGGCCTGGAAGCGCTGAAGAATGAGCATAATTCGATCCTGCAGAGCTTGCTGGAGACACTCAAGTGCTTGAAGGAAGATGACGAAAGTAACCTGGTGGAGGAGAAATCCAGCATGATCCGCAAGTCGCTGGAAATGCTGGAGCTTGGCCTGAGCGAGGCACAGGTGATGATGGCATTATCCAATCACCTGAACGCCGTGGAGTCTGAGAAGCAGAAGCTGTGTGCCCAGGTGCGCCGTCTGTGCCAGGAGAACCAGTGGTTTGCAGGACGAGTTGGCCAACACACAGCAGAAGCTGCAGAAGAGCAAGCAGGCCGTGGCCCAGCTGGAGGAGGAGAAGAAGCATTTGGAGTTCATGAATCAGTTAAAGAAGTATGACAACGACATTTCTCCCTCCGACACAAGGACAGTGATTCCACCAAAGAACCCCTGGACGACCTTTTCCCGAATGATGAGGACGACCCCGGCCAAGGCATCCAGCAGCAGCACAGCAGTGCAGCGGCCGCTACCCAGTAGGGCGGCTAAGAATCCCGGCACGCCTGCGGACGCTACACAACCTGGTCATCCAGTGTCTCAGGGCCGCTATGAGGTTGCCGTGCCCCTGTGCAAGCAGGCCCTGGAGGACCTGGAGAAGACCTCTGGCCACGACCACCCCGACGTGGCCAAGATGCTCAACATCCTGGCCCTGGTCTACAGGGACCAGAACAAATACAAAGACGCAGCCAACCTGCTCAACGATGCTCTGGCCATCCGTGAGAAGACCCTAGGCAAAGATCACCCCACGGTGGCCACGACGCTCAACAACCTGGCTGTGCTGTACGGAAAGCGAGGGAAGTACAAGGAAGCGGAGCCGCTGTGCAAGAGAGCCCTGGATATCCGGGAGAAGGTCCTGGGCAAGGATCACCCTGATGTCGCCAAGCAGTTGAACAACTTGGCGTTGCTGTGTCAGAACCAGGGCAAGTACGAGGAGGTGGAGTACTATTATCAGCGCGCCCTGGAGATCTACCAGACCAAGCTGGGGCCCGACGATCCAACGTGGCCAAGACCAAGAACAACCTGGCATCCTGCTACCTGAAACAAGGGAAGTTCAAGCAGGCAGAGACCCTGTACAAAGAGATCCTCTCCCGGGCACACGAACGGGAGTTTGACTCTGTGGACGCGACTCTCCTGTCTTTTATGACGGGTGACTTTCTTCCCCAGATGAAAAGAAACCCATTTGGATGCACGCGGAGGAAAGAGAAGAATGCAAAGGGAAGCAGTGGGACGGGGCGTCCTTCGGCGAGTATGGTGGCTGGTACAAAGCCTGCAAGGTTGATAGTCCCACCGTCACCACAACTCTGAAAAACCTGGGAGCGCTCTATAGACGCCAGGGCAAGTTTGAAGCCTCGAAGACACTCGAAGAGGCTGCTAATGAGGTCCCGTAAACAGGTGCTGTAGAGTCCACTCCGACTCAAAGCGACCCTATGAACCGCAGACCGAATGCTTGCCCTGCGCCATCCTCACGACCTCTGCCAGGCGCCAGCCCATTGTCCACTGTGTCCGTCCGTCTCGTTGAGAGTCTTCCTGTAGTTTGTTGACCCTCCACTTCCCCAGCATGATGTCTTTTCCAAAGACTATGCCTCCTGACAGCATGTCCGAAGTCCGTGAGATGAAGTATAGAAAGAAAGTTGAGTCACAGAAGCTTAAAGAAGTAACTTCTTGCCAGTTCTGCCCTGAGAAGACTCCTGCCTGGTCGCTGTATATGAGCTGCTAGGTGCTAGCCAAGCAGTGAGGTAGCATCCCACCACAGCCACAGTAGCAACAGAGGGTCAGCGAGTGCTGGAGAGGATGTGGACAGCCTGGGACTCCCACGCACGGCTGCTGGGACTGGAAAGTGGGGCACCTCCACTGGAAAAGTTTGACGCTTCCTTAGAAAACCAGGCTCCAGCATTCCCCCTGCTCACAGCTCTTCCCAAGAAATAAAGGCTGTGACGTGAGCAGACCACGCACACCATCTTCACTGTAGCAGTATTTACACAACAGCCCAAGAGTCCGTCTACTGCTGAA
This sequence comes from Elephantulus edwardii, assembly GCF_000299155.1. Classification (NCBI taxonomy): domain Eukaryota; kingdom Metazoa; phylum Chordata; class Mammalia; order Macroscelidea; family Macroscelididae; genus Elephantulus; species Elephantulus edwardii. The sequence goes on along the minus strand of NW_006399760.1, from coordinate 13,795,783 downwards.
GAAAGCCTGGTGCCTCCCCAGTGGGGTACTGTGCAGCCCTCCTCAGAAGCCATGGGACAGTGTGTGATGGGGGTGCATCCAGAGGCCAGCATGCCCAGTGGGAGGAGTCAGTCATGACAGGAGTGCTGGGGAGCCTGAGGCCATGGGCTTCGGGGAGCGGCCCGATACCCCTAAGGCTGGGCCTCTCAGGTCCACTATTGGCTTGGAGGGAGAAAGATGGGCGATCCCTCCTGTGTGATCGACGCTTTGGAAACAGAAACCTAACATGGCGATGTTGTCAGGCCTTGTGGAGTCCGACTCAGAGTGACCCATGATTCACAGGTCTGACCTTCCCTGGCTAAACCAAGGAGGAGTTTACACCCAGGGTCACTCTCAGTTGGGAACAGAGGGGGCGGGTAATAAAAATGAGTAAATGGGTAAACTGGCAAAAAGGTAACAGGTAGACATTGTCATGACTTAATCACTTGTAGTAAATGTTCTAAATGTGTGTGATTGAGAAACATGTAAACCTTCATGGAAATTAAAATAAAGAAAAGTGAAGACTGAAAAAAAAAAACCCACCCAAAAACAAACAAACAAAAAAACAACAACCCCCAAATAAATAAAATGATGTATTACATTGGGCATGCTGCTACCAAATAAATAAATAAATAAAATCTGTTTGTTGTTGTTGTTATGTGCCATCAAGTCGCTTGCGACTCATAGCGACCCTATGTACAAGAGCTATAAATGCTGTTCTATTCTGAAAATCTGTTTACAATAATATAAAACAAATACTTTGAGGACTAAAAAGCACTCAGTCCTAGACATACCTTTCTTTTCTTCATGTTCATACAAACCTTGGACAGAGAAGAATGTATACCTTTCATTTATGTTACTAGTGAAGAATACTGAATATATCATGGTCTTCCAGAAATATTATCTACTGTATCTTTAAAGAAGTACAGTCAAAATGGCTCCTAGAAACAAGGATGATGAGGTTTCATTCCTCATGCTTTGGACATGTTGTCAGGAAGGAGAAGTCCTTGAAGTGAGCATATCATGTTTAATAAAGTGGAAGCTCTATAAAAAAAGGAAAATTCTCAATCCAATCCAGTGGTTTGACACAGTGGCTGCGACAATGTGTTCAAATATAGCACTGACTTGAGCTCCGTTTCTCAAGTCATAGAAACAAGACTGAGCAGTATTTTAATCAGTTATACATAAGATCGTTGTTTTTGTTCGTATTGCTGTTGTTAGGTGCCATCTGGTCGAGTATGACTCCTAGTGATGCCAAGAACAAAGGATCTGAACCATATTCTATCCTACACCATCCTCACACTTTCTGACACACAAGAGCCCATTGCAGCAGTCACTGTGTCAATCCACCTGGTTGAGGGTCTTCCTCTTTTTCGCCAACCCTTCACTCTTCCCAGCATCAAGTCCCTTTCCAAGGAATAGACACTCTTAGCAACATGTCCAAAGTATTGGAGGTGAAGTCTCATCATTCTTGCCTCCAAAGAGCACTCTAGCTTCACCATCTCCAAGACATATCTGTTTGTTCTCTTGGCCATCCATGAGATGGTCAATGCTCTTCAACACTACAACTCAAAGGTTTCAATTCTTTTTTAATTGTCCTTATTCACTGTCCAGGTCTCAGAGGCAAAGCTAGTAAGCAGAAAGATTATATCCTGAATCAGAGGCACCTTAGTCTCCAAACTGATATCACTACCCCACATAATTTGGAAATGTCCTTAACTGCAGATTTTCCAAGTGCAATGTGTCTCCTTATTTCCTGACTGTTCATACCAACAGTGGCAATTATGGATTCAAACAAGATAAAGCTGTTGACAATGCCAATCTCTCCATACAAACATAAGGGTACTATGAGTCATACCTGACCCAATGATTTTTAACCATATCATTAAAGCCTTTTTACATGTTGTTGTTGTTATGTGCCGTCGAGTCGCTTGCGACTCATAGCGACCCTATGTACAACAGCCCTAAACTCCGCTCTGTCCTGTGCCAATCGCACTGTCTCTGACACTCCCTTCCCAATTATCCCAGTCACTGAATCAATCCACCTCATAGAGGACCTTCCTCTCCTGCGTTGTCCCTCCACCCTCCCAAGCATGATGTCCCTCTCTAAGGACCGGTCTCTCCTCACAACATGTCCAAAGTATGTTAGACGGAGCCTCAGAACCCTTGCCTACAAGGAGCCACCCTATTTAACCCTTTCCAGGACAAATCTGTTTGTTTTCCTAGCAGTTCATGGTATTCTCAATACTCTTCTCCAGCACCACAGCCCAAAGGCATCAATTCTCCTTCCATCCTTCTTGGTCATTGTCCAACTCTCTGATGCATAACAAGTGATTGCGAAGACCATAGCCTGTATCAGATGCACCTTAGTCTCCAGAGAGACACCATTGCTCATCAGCACTTTGGGGAGGTCCCTAACAGCAGACTTTCCCATGGCAATGCACCTTTTAATTTCCTGGCTGCTGGTGCCAAGACTGTTGACTATGGAGCCAAGCAAACTAAAGCTATGTACAATCTCAGTCTCTTCACCATCCATCCTGATGCTGCCAGTTGGTCCAGTGGTGAGAATCTTTGTCTTCTTGACATTGAGCCTCAATCCATATTGTAGGCTGCAGTCCTTGACACTCTGCAGCAGGCGCTTCAGGTCCTCTTCAATTTCGGCAAGCAGGGTTGTGTCATCCGCATAACGCAAGTTGTTGATAAATCCTCCACCGATCTTGACCCCACATTTCTCCTCATAGAGCCCAGCCTCCCAGATAATCTGTTTTGTATATAGGTCGAAAAGGTATGGAGATAAGATGCATCCCTGGCGTACGCCCTTCCCAATTTTAAACCATGCAGTGTTCCCTTGCTCTGTTCTGATGATATAATTGCTTTTATTATTACTGTCAATAGGAGTTTGTTAGTGCAGTGGTTAACCACACATTTTCCAACGTAAATGTTAGTGGTTTGAATCCAACAGTCACCCTGTAAGGGGGTGGGGTAGTAGCAGTCTTTTTTCTTAGCTAATATGCTAATTCTTCACATACTGATAAGGCTAAGTTCCAAATATTAGATCATTATGAGAAAATTATCAGATGACAAAATGACTGAGGACTATCTTATTATATTACTTTCAAATATTACTACATAACTTCCAAACCACTAAGAATAATGGCACAGGCAAGTTGACATATAGCCTTGACCATCACAGCTATTTACTCTTGCCTCATATCTTAGTGGTTTTCACAGCTAAACATTATGTTCTCAATCTGCAAAATAGTATATGTCTCTATGTGACAGAGCTATGTTCTGCCCTATCGGGTCACTATAAGTTGGAATAAATTTTACAGTGAAGTTTGGTTTTTTGTTTGTTTGTCTATTTGTTTTTAATTACAGTCACTTAAAGAAAATATTCACCTACACATTTCTCTGATAAGAAGCTGCCTCATGACCTCATGCTTCCTAAGAGCCACCAGCAGCACTGAGATTGATGTAGTAAGAATTTTCAAAGGAAGGCTAATAATGTGCACAGTTTTTAGGATTGTTATTTTGTCCCTAAACTCAATGAAATTGTGAAAACTCTTATGAGAAATGATTAAAGAAGTTGCAAAAATTTCACATACACAAGGCAAACAGAAAACACTCTTTTCATCATTTGGTAAAGAGGAAAAAGTGAGGGCCTGCTCTTTTTCCTGGCCCACAAAAAACAATAATCATGTGATTCAGGACAGTCAGATCATTTACTCATAAAATTATTGACACATATTTTTTAAAGGGGAAAATATGATGGTTCAGTAGTAACTCAGAGAAAATGACTAGTGATTATCCTCTAGATTACAAATGAAAGGAATATCATTATTTAGTATGTCGTTATGTGCCATCGAGTCATCTGTGGCCCTATATACAGCAGCTCTGAAGCCTGCCCTCTCCTGAGTCGGTCTCACTGATTCCAACAAACCAATCTCCATTGCCCCAGTTACTGTATATCAATCCATCTCATTCAAGGTCTTTCTCTTCTGTGCTGTTCGTCCACACTTCCAAGCATGATGTCTTTCTCCAAGGACTGATATCTCCTGTCCACGTGACTTAAGTATGTGAAACAGAGCTTCAAAATCCTTGACTCCAAGGAGAGACTTGGTTTCACCATCTCCAAGACAGACCTATTTGTTTTCCTGCAGTCCATGGCATGTTCAAGACTCTTCGCCAGCACCACAATTCTATGGCATTGATTGTTCTCTGTCATCCTTAATCATTGTCCAGCTCTCTGAAGCATAACAATTAATTATATCAAGAATTTAGTATGGATCAGATATTAATTTAGTTATCCAAAATGAAAAAAGAGCTCTTATGGTACAGTGGTGAAGAGCTGAGCAGCTAACAAAAAGTCTACACTTCTAACTCATCAGTTGCCGCACAAAACTTAAGAGGCCGCTGCTATGAATTGGCAATGGAGTTGACAAGGGCAATCCCAAGAGTTAACTTTCTCTGTCCCAACCTAAAGGGAAGGATGATTTGGATGCCCCAGAGCAAAGCTTATCATCCAATATGATGCTCTTTTATTGCCTCACAATCACAGAACTGTTACCAGGCAGCATTCCCCAAGCCTCTACTGAATCACAAAACTATCCCTTTGCTCTCAGCCATGTCTTCACCCTAAAGCCAGACTCACTTTCTGGACATGAGAACAGTAGAATTTGGGATTGGAAAGGACGACATATTTCTTTAATTATAGAGAGACTATATTGCTAACTACCTCCCAGATAGGAAAAGATATGTTGGTAAATTTTCTTATTGAGAAATAAAACCATTTTCTGAAAGTATTGCCACTAAAAAAGTCTATGTGGCATAAGCAGACCCCAATTTCATGATTCCTAACTAAATGAGAGCTAAGGAAGTATCCAGTTATCTTTTTATTATGAATATCAGTACATCGGAATGTGTGTATTAATGTTATTTGGTAAGATTACTGTTAGTCAAGGAATATGTTGGAGAGATATGAATGCTTTAATGCTAGGGACTGGCAGATGTGTATCAAATGTATATATAAACATCTGAAAGCAGATAAGAAAATATTGGCCTTGCTTCAAATGAGATGGAAACAGAGATAGGCAAGAATTATTTATCATAAATGGAGTGGAAAAAAGACCAGCGCCAGGTATGTTGAACCTCCAGGGTCTGTAGTTACAAGCAAATGAACAGTAAAATTTCAGTTGGAGGTTCTCAAAATGCTGCTCTGCTTGGTTAAATAAACAATTGATGAGAATATATGAGATTAAAAAGGTAAAGATGTTCAGTATTACATTCAAAGAAAGGGTAGTTGAACAAATATTAGTATTTACCTTTTTAATTGTGAAAAAAATTTGATCAAACAAGAACTTCTGCATTAATGGTTGTAAGTCCAGATTGTGGTATTCTTTCACAGTTTGTACCATGTAGAAAAATTTTTCTGCAGAGTGGAAAATACTTATGGGACAGGCGAATGGTTTCTAGAGTTAGAAACACAATTAGATTGGGTAAAAGAAAATAAAGTGTCCAAACCCATTGCCATTGGATCCAATTCCACTCTCCATTGTGTTTCTGGAGGCTATAAATCATGACAGGAGCAGACTGCTTACTTTTTTAGGAATTCTGGTGGTCTCAGGTACTACAAGCCAGGTGGCTAATTGAGTTTTGTTTCTAAATGTGTTTCTATGATGTTGTTGTTGTGTACTATTGAGTCAGAACCAACCCACAGTTGACCCTCTGAGTGTTTTCAGAAGCATTTAATCTCAAGGGAGGAGATTGTTCATACTCTTGCAGAACCACATGCCTTTGGGATTGCCACAAAACTCTTTACCATGAGACCATTCTAAATTAGGATGAAATTGACAACAAACTGTCAGCAGAGAATTGTGGTCTGTATTATGTATGTAGGAGATAAGAGGAAAAACAAATAATTTAAAAAAATTGAAAATGGACTCAACAAGTAAGCATTTAGTTCAATTTCTTCTGAGCAAAATACTGGAGAGTGTCCTATAGTTACAGAACTATAAAGAAAGCATCAATGTTTATGCAATGCCAAAATACTACTGCAATGAATGCAGGTGTTCAAATTGAGGAAGCTAACTACTGTGTTTAATAATTAAAGTTGGTTATTGGTTTAACAAAGCTCCTTTTGAAGAAAACATTTCTTTTGTTTTATGGAAGTTTAGATTACCCTGATCCTGTTTGAAATTGCATATGTTTTATTGTTGCTGTTGTTACGCACAGTCAAGTCAACTCTGATTCATAGCTATGTATAACAGCTCTGAACCCTGCTCTATCTTGAGCCAACTTCATTGTCTCTGACACACCTACCCCCAAATACCCCAGTCACTGAATCAGTCCATCTCGTCCAGGGTCTTCCTCTCTTGAGCTGTAGTCTTACTCAAATCTGCAGACTCTGTATTTGCCTCTCAGTTAAAGAAAGATGGAGAAAACAGGACTAAGGACTTTCTTGTAGTTTCTTTTTCTGTTTGTCTTTCTGAGTTTATTCTGCTTGCCAGTGATAGGCCATTTGATTGCCTCAGCTGTGCTAGGCACATATGGCAAGAAAGTGTTAGGAGAAGACTGAGATTTTCTGTGGAAAAAATTGCAAACTTGGAGACCTGTAACCATGTTTCTAAACATTCTGAAGAAAAAAACAACAACTATGTAAAACACAAAGGGTTGAAAGATTCTTGTCAATAAATTCATTAGAAATGAGGAATTTGAAAAATTCTCATGGAATGCATCCTTCATTGCCCTGTATCAAAATACATGTTCCATAAAATTAATCACATTTGAGTTCTGCTGAACCTGCCTGGCACACTCAGATAAGGATCACATGCATCATAGGGTCATTTTGACTCAAGCAGAAAATGTTGATGCTTATTAGAAACACAGAGAGTTCAGATTTCTGTTCATGGAAAGCTTTTTTCCTGGTTGGTCCACTTTGCAGAAGCAAGACACATAGTATAGATGCTATTGCCATGCATAAGAAACTGGCAGAAAGTAGTTAATTTGCTACATTTACTCAGAAAGCTGATAGCATAATTCAGTCAAAATAACCTATGTTTCTTAGTTAAAATGAAAAAGAAGCAACTAGAAGAAATTATTTGAAAGGTGCAAAATTTTAAAATTGACGTTTTCATTCTTTTGTTTACTTTCATGAGTTCCCCTCCCCATCATTTGTTTTTCTTTGTAATGGAGAAGAAAGTTTATTAATATTTTAGTTTTCTGTTTAAGGTCTTGGTTCAAAAACTCCATTTATTAAATTTGGTTAGCACACAAAGATCCTTTCTGGATACTCAGAGTTGGGGTCAGGGGTACCTTGGAGAGGGACACTATGCTTGGTAGGGTGTAGGGACAGCACAGGAGGGGAAAACCCTCCATGACGTGGATTGATTCAGTGATTGGGGTAATCGAGATGGGTGTATCAGAGATAGTGTGATTGGCACAGGACAGAGCAGAGTTTTAGGGCTGTTGTACATAGGGTCTCTATGAGTCACAAGCTACTTGATGGCACATAGCATCGACAATAATAACAACAACAGTTAATGCTCACTAGTTTGTGTTAGGAAGCCATGAGACAATCTAGGTGTGACCTGATTATATGTTATCATTTCAGAGCATGGCCAGTCACACACTTCCTGACACACTATAGCCCATTGCAGCCCTCACTATGTCAATCCACCTGATTGAGGGTCTTCCTTTCCTTTTGTGACTTGCTGCCTTTCCCAGCATCATGTCCCACTCCAAGAAATTGTTCCTCCTAGTAACATGCTCGAAATATGTGAGCCAAAACTTTACTATATTTGCCTCCAAAGACTCCTCTGGCTATATCCTCTCCAGTCCATGGGATATTCAATACTCTTATCCAACACCATAGCTCAAAAGAATCAGTTATTCTTCTGTCATCCTTATTTATAATCCAAACCTCAGATGCATAACGTGTGACTAAAATCCATGGCCTGAATTAAACACACCTTAATCCTCAAACTGACATCATTACTCCTTAATAATTTGGAAAGATCTTTAACTCAGACTTTCCCAGTGCAATATTTGTATTAATTTTCTGACTCCTAGCACCAAGGGTATTGATTGTGTATCCAATTAAGATGAGTTGTTGACAGTTTCACTCCTTTTTCTACCTATCATGATGTTGTCTGTCATTTCAGTGGTAAGAATTTTTGTTTCCTTGACATTGAGATGCAATTCCTATGAAAGCCATATTCTTTAATCTTCTGCAACAAGTACTTCAAGTATTCCTCACTTTCAGCAAGATTGTGTCATCCGCATAACATAGGCTATTGATGACTTCCTCTGATCTTGATAGATCATTCTTCTTCATAGAGTCCAGCTTCTTGAATAATTTGTTTAGCATACATATCGATAGATATGGAGAGAGAATACAACCCTACCATACTTCTTTCTTAATTTTAAGCCGTGTATTTGTTCCCTTGTTCTGTTCACAAAGCAGCCTCTTGGTTTAGGTAGAGGTTTCACCTGAGCACAATTAAGGGCTCTGGGATTTTCATTCTTCTCAATGGTAGGCCTAAGTTGTCATGATCCACATAGTCAAACACCTCTTCATAGCTGATAAAGCATAAATAGACAATTTTCTATTTCCACATTTTCTCAGATCACCTTTCTTGGAAATTGTAAAAAATATGGACCTCTTCCTATCCATTGATCAGACAGCTATCCTGCAAATTTCCTGGCATAGACTGATGAACACATCTAGGGCTGTATCTGTTAATTGAAACAAGTCAGTTGATATCCCATCAATTCCTTGGGCCTTATATTTTACCAACACTTTCACTGTAGCTTCAACTTCCTCTCTCATTACCATCGGCTCCTGCCCATATGTTTGTTGTTTGTTTATTGCTGTTGAGCCGAAGCTAGACTCATAATGACCCTAGGAACAAAAGACCTGAATCCTTTCTATAATTATCGTTGTTTCTCTAACTTCATAGTTTTCAGAGGTATGCGGTTTAGGAAGTGAATGCCACTCCTGCTTCCAAACCTGTCTTAAACAGGGAACTCCACCAAATACTATCCACCATGGGCATCCATTATGGCATTTGACCCACAATGGCACAAGCTTCAGCATTACAGAAAACCCAGATTACCTCAGTTTAGCAGATTGACAGAGAAGTGCTGCACAATTTAGGAGAATGTTCTTCCAAAAAAAAATAACCCTAGACCCTGGGCCCCATCGACTTTTAAATACAAGGCAGATATATTTATGTATGTATGTATGTATGTATGTATGTATATATGTATGTATCCACCAAATACTGTTCATGACGTGTAGACCATACGGTAGGTACTTCCTGAATTTTTTTAGTGTCAGTCAGTTCTCTTTGGTACAGTGACTTGTGTATTCCCTCCATCCTCTTTTGATGCTTCATGGGGCATTCAATAGATTGCTCATGGCATCTTTCAATATTGCAACTCGAGGCTTAAATTGGTTTTCCAGTTTTCTAAGCTTGAGAAATATAGTGCAAGTTCCTCCCTTTTTATTCTCCAATTCAAGCTCTCTGCATATACCATTATAATACTTTGTCTTCTGGAACTACTCTTTGAAATCTTCAGGTCAAATCTTTTATTTCAGCATGTTTTCCCTTTGTTTTGGTTTCTCAGTAAACTTGTGCAGTTTTTACAGTCTCTTAAGATGTGTGTTTTGGGTTTATGGGTTGTTGTTTAGTTTTGTTTCTCCTCTCTCTTTTTAATGACCTTCTCCTTTCTTCATGGATGATATCCTCGGTATCATCCCACAATTCATCTGATCTTCGATCATTGGTGTTCAATGTTTCAAACCTATTCTTAAGATGGTTTTAAAATTCAGATGGAATAGATTCAAGTTTTTGTTTTTGTTTTTTTTAATTCTTGTACCAGAGACCTGACGTGAGGTAGGACCCTGGGGATTTCTACACCATTGGAATGGGAGGGATGAGTCTTTGCCAAAGTTTACTGTACATCTGGGGGTAAGGGGCCATAATTCAAAAGACTGAGAACTTTGTAGCACTGGCCTAATGCCCAAGGCTAAAGTGCCTGCAAATACATTTTGGAAGTTCTGACTGTATTCTTCTACTTACCAGGATAACATCTGGACTTCCCCTATTTGGTTCTGTTGGGAAAAAGGAGTGACATCCACTTCCTAAACAGTATGACTCTGGAAACTATGAACTTTGAGAAACATTGATAGCTACAGAAAGGCTTCAAACCTTTTGTCCTTAGGGTCTCTATGAGTCAAGCTTGACTTCAAGACAATCAACATCAACAACCACAACAACAGACTTGTTTTAATTTCCTTCTGTATCAATTTTAACTTGCACATGAGTAACTGATAGTATGGCCCAGAGTCCACCCCTTCCCTAGTTTTGACTGCCAATATAGAACTTTTTCCAATGATTCCTTCCACAGATACATCTACCACAGATCAATCTGCCTATGCAGTCCATCAAATGAGGTCCATGTGTAAGTAAAGTAGTCATTTATGTTTCTCAAAAAAGTTATTTGCAATGAATAAATCGTTGAAAACAAAACTCAATCATACTATTTCCAGCATCATCTCTGTCACCAAATTCATATTTTCTTACTACTATTTCTTCTGCATTATTTTCAATGTTTGCATTCCAGTCACCACTTACTAATACATCATGATTTCATGTTTAATTAATTTTGGACTGCAAACTTTGGTAAAAATATTTAATTTCTTCTTCTTTGGCTCTACATGTAGGGGCATCTATTTGAATAATAATTCTATTAATAGGTCTTCCTTGTATGGATATGGATAATATCCTGTTACAATAATTTGTTTTAAGATAGAACTTAAAATTAACTTTTGACTATGAATACAAAACAATTCTTTTTTCCTTTCCCAACATAGTATACCACGCGATTATCCAAATTAAAGTGGGCAAGGCTAGTCTGTCTCATCTATCTAATGCCTAGAAATTTGATGTTTATGTGACATTGGAATTGACTATGTCACAAGAAAGCAATATCCTGCCAAAGATGTTTTAAAAATGGCTGGTAGTTAGGGAAAAGCCAGAAATCCAGGCAGGATTTAGAAGAAGCTGTGGCACCAGGGATATCATTGCTGATGTCAGATGGATTCACACTGAAAGTAAGGAATACCAGAAGAATGTGTATTTGTGCTTTATGGTTTATGTAGGGGCATCTGGCTGTGTGGATCATAACAAGTTGTGGCTTACACTGAGAAGAATGGGAATCCCAGAGTACTTGATTGCACTCATAAGGAACTTATACCTGGATTAGGAGGCTGTTGTGTGAATGGAGCAGGGGAGCACTAAATTAATGGTTTGGAATTGGAAAGGAAATGTGTCAGGGTTGTATTCTGTCTCCATACCTGTTCAATCTATATTGTTGTTGTTGTTGTTGTTAAGAGCTGTCGAGTCATAGGCGACTCATAGCAACCCTATGAACAAAAGTTCTCAGCACTTGCATGACTTTCATCCCTTCTCCAGGTTCATAGGCTTTCAAGAGGAAAGCTATTATGGAAGTGGATGCCTCTCTCCAACTTTCTTTTAATTTAGGAGCTCCAAAAAACATTGTCCACCATGGATAACCATTATCACATTTGACACATCAGTCACAGTGTTCATCTTCACAGCGATCACAAGTTATCTCTGTATGGCAAGTGGACACACCAGGGCTATAGGACCTAGAAGAATGTTTGTCTTAAAAAAACAATTAAAAATGGGCCTGAGGCCCTCAGGCCCTACCTTATTTTACCATTCTAGCATGCCTAAATGCTGGCAAACTCTGCGCCAGAGATTCCCAATTGATCTGGCAAGTCCACTCTGCTGACACACACTTGGAGCAAAAAGAAAGCCACAAGTGCCCTGAACATTCCATACTTGCCTCTTGTCA
>NW_006399760.1:13773052-13782760 GCF_000299155.1 Elephantulus edwardii | reverse complement strand
GGGAACTTTAAAAATATTTGAAACAAATGTTTGTGTAAAGCTAAAAATTAAAAAATGTTTTTCACAGATTATATTCAGTCAGAAGTAGGAAATACAATTCTAACTCAGTAGATCATGTGACTTAGTACACATTTTAAAGAGCGAGTCAGTTTGATCCTTTCAAGTATCTTTGCTGTCATTATTAGATGCAATTTAGTTGCCTATGATTTATGGTGATAATGTGAACAACAGGTCAAAACTTCACTCTAACCTGCACCAATGGTTTTTGGCCACTAAACAATGCAACTTATTTTATGGAAAAAATTACTACATATACTCATAAACTAACTTCAGAGTTTTCTAACCCACTGACAAAAGTTAGACACATGTATTGATTTTTAGAAAGAAATGGAGCTCATAAATACTGGCATATTAAATATTTCTGAGATGAGATGGATTGGCATGGGACATTTTTATTTATTCTACTGGAGATGAAAAGGTGAGAAAAAAATGGGGTCACTCTCAGAGTTAAAAAGGCAGTTTTTAGATTCATCTTGAAATGCAATGTTTTGAGTGACAGGATAATATCCATACACATACAAGGAACATCTGTTAAAACTAATATTATTCAAATTTATGCACCAACACTCAGAACAAAATAAAAGGAAATTATTTCTACCAATTTTTGCAGTAATAGATTGATAAAACATGCAACCAAGATTAATATTATTAATAGCGGGGGACTGGAATGCAAAAGTCGTGAACCAGGAAGAAGGATCAGCAGTTGGAAAACATGGAGTTGCTTACAGAATTGAGGCTGGAGATAGAAAGGTAGAATTCTGTGCAATCAATGATTTACTTTGCAGCAAAACTTTTAATAAGAAGTATAAATGCAGACTATACATATGGGTTTCACCTGGTGGTATGGATAGGAATCAGATTTATTTCATGTATGGAAGGAATCATTGGAGAAGTTCAATATCAGCAGTGAAACTTAGGCCAGGTTCTGACTACAGAACAGATCTTGAACTACTCATATGCAAGTTCAAATTTTAAAGCTAAAGAATAGCAAATCAAATCCCGAAAAATCAAAATTTTACCTTGAGGTTATCCCACGTGAATTTAAAAACTAAGTCAGGAACAATTTTGAGGCCTTGAACACTAATAAATAAAGACCAGATAAGCTGTGGGAGGATATCAAGAGTATCAACACGAAAAATGACAGAAGAAAAGACCAAAATGGATGTCAGAAGAGACTCTGAATATTGCACTAGAGAGCCAAGAAGCCAGAAAGGGAAGAAGTCAAGAAGTTAAGGAGCTAATTAGAAATTTCAAAGGGCAGCAAGGGAAACAAAGTAAAGTATTATAATGAAATGAGCAAAGAACTGGAGTCCACACACCAAAAGGGTCGTACTTACTTTGCATTTCTTAAGCTGAAGGAACTAAAGAATAAATTCAAGCCTTGAGTCACACTACTTAAGTATACTATTAATAGAACCTGAATGATCCAAGAGGTATTAAAAGAAGATGGAAGAATTATACAGAGTGGCTGTATAAAAAAAGAAATGGTTGACACAGAAGAATTTCAAGAAACAACATGTGATCATATATTCAGGCTTTTCTGAAGGACTTGACCAAAAAAAAATAAATAAAAGCCCCAGGAATGTGGAATTTATCGCACAATATCGCTCATCACACACAAGCAAAATCCTGTAAAGATTGTCTAGAAATGACTGGAACAATACATTGACAGATAAGTTTAGAAGAGTCTGTGGCACTAAAGACATCATCATCAATGTTAGATGATCTTGGCAGAAAGCAGAGTACTAGACGGATATCTATATGATCAATTGACTAGGCAAATTCATTTGACTGTGTAGATCACAACAAATTATGGTTAACCTTGAGGAGAATGAGAATCAAAAAAAACTTGATTGTGCTTATGTAAAACCTACACTTGAACCAGGAAGCAGTCCTCAGAACAGAGCAAGAAAACACCACATGGTTCAAAATCAGGAAGAGAGTGCATCAGGGATGTATCCTGTCTCCACACCTCTTCAATCCATATGCAGAACAAATCATTTGGGAGTCTCGGCTTTAAGAGGAGGAATGTGGCATCAGGAATGGAAGATGACTCATCAACAATCTACGTTATGCAGATGATACATCCTTGATGGCTGAAACTGAGTAGGACCTAAAGTGCTTGCTACAAAAGGTCAAGGACCGTAGTCTTCAATATGGATTGAAGTTCAACATCCAGGAGACAAATATTCTTATCACTGAGCCAACTGGCAGCACCATGATGGATGGAGAAGATTGAGGTTGTTAAAAATTTCAGCTTGCTTAGCTCCATGATCAACACTCTTGGCACCAGCAGTCAGGATAAAAGATGAATTGCATTAGGTATAACTGCTGTCAGGGACCTTTCTAGAGTACTGAGAAACAACAATGTCAGTTTAGAGACTATGGTCTTCAAAATTACTTGCTATGTATCAGAGAGCTGAATAATGACTAAGAATGACAGAAGAAGAATTTATGCCTCTGAGTTGTAGTACTGGGGAAGAGTCTTGAACATACTATGGACCATCAAGAAAACAAATAGATCTGTCTTGGAGAAGGTAAAACCAAGTTTTTTCTTGAAGGGTAGGATTTTGAAGCTCCATCTCATACACTTTGGGCATGTGGCCAGGAGTGGTTGATCCTTGGAGAAGGACATAATGTCAGAAGGGTGGAGGGACAGCACAGGAGTGGAAGACTATGGATGAGATGGTTCGATACAGTAAGTAGGACAATGGTGTTAGGTGTACAGGAGTCAGTGAGAATGAGTCAGCACAGGGCAGGCTTCACAGCTATTATACACAGGGTTGTTATTTGTTGCAGTCAACTTTAGAGTACACAATAACAAAAACAACAAAGTTAGGTAAACTAACAAAAATTTTCTAGTAGCAGTTTTCATGGGTTATTTTGGAAAAGAGTACTGAATATCTCACAGACTGCTGAAAGAACAAATAGGCCTTGAATAAAATGCAACCGGAGTAATTTTTGGAGTCAAAGATAATATAGCTTTGCTTCACATACTTCGAGCATATTGCTTGGAGAGGCTAGTCCTTGGAGAGGGAAATGATGCTTGAAAGGGCAGAGGGTCAAAGAAGATGATCTTCAATCAGGTGGACTGCCAGAGTGACTGTCACAATGGTCTCCAGTATGTCAGGAAGTATGAGGATGGCATGGGATAGGACAGGGTTTAGCTTTGTTGGTCACAGGCTCACTATGGGTTGTACTTGACTTGACTACATCTAATAATAACAATAATTTCATGGCTAAACATTTGACTTCTGAGAATTTGGTGATTTAAATGCACCCAACAACTCTGTACTAGCAATACTTGATCATCTACTCTTTAATGATTTCAGCCTAGAAAACCAGATTAAAGAGTGCTACTTTATCAGATAGAGTCCATTGGACTTGAAGGTCAATGTGACGGTACCTAACAAGAGAACCAACTTTAACAGCTAGGTAAGTGCCTTAGTTATCTAATGCTGCTTTAACAGAAATTCCAATAGTGGGTGGTTTTGATGAACAGAAATTTCTTTTCCACAGTTCAGGAATCTGGAAGTTGGAGTTCAGGGTAGTGGCTCCAAGGGAAGGCTTTTTAGATGTATAGGCTCTGAGGGAAAATCTGCCTTTTTTCAGAATCTGCTTGTTGATTCCTTGGAATCTCAAATGGTTTGGCATTGCTCTTCTCTCATCTCTACTTGCTTTCTTTCAGTCTGCACTTTTTTTCTTTTCTTATTTTTGTATTGGTTTGCTTACAAAGTTCATATACAGTATGTTTCACACTATTCTTCATTCACATTGTATTTCATACAGTTAATTACCTTTGGACCTTGCTCATCATTACCCTCTCTCTTTGCCTAGGTGTGCACTTTTTTATATGTCAAAAGAAATTGACAAACTAGATCTACCTGAAAAGACAGGGTAATAGTGTACACACATCTACAGTGATTAATTTTATAGAACACAGTGTGTGAATGGTTCTATGAAACACAATGTAAATGAAGGACTGTGTGAATGAAACAGAACATATAAGAGTTTTGTATTCAAACCAATATTTTTTTAAAGTAGGGAAAATTGACTCAAGACGTACTTTCCACTAATTTCAAGGCTTTATTAGGCTAACAACAAAATTACGAAAAGTCATTCTCAAATAGGATTATGAGCACAGATGAAAAGGTTTAAAGTTTGGGGGACACAATTTAATACATAACAATAAGCATGGTTTGTAATGAGCATGTATAAAATAAAATAGATGAATATTTTAGGAGGTTTCTCAACTTAGAAATGACTGACACATTGAAATGCCATTCCTTTAATGGGAGCTATTTTGCAGATAGAATTCTGTGTATTATGTGATGTCCCTAGCTCCTACATAACCACTTGAAGGAAGGCTCCTTCAACCACTTGCAAAAATAAAAAAAATATATTAGCATTGCCAAATTTTCCCGGTAGAGAAAAATCATCCCCAGTTGATAATCACTGATTTAGAAAATGTTGAGAAAGGACTTTCATTCTACATTAAATATTTTAATATTTCTTCTATCTAGAATTTACTTTGTTAATTTACTTAGCAAACAAATTTATCCTTAAAACCTAGGAAATTCACTTAGCCCAGACTCTGAGTGAATTATCTCAATTTCCAAATTGACATAGTCTAAATTAATTCAGTTTAGTGTATAAACTTAATAAACATTGCATTAGCCAGGGGTTCAGTTAAATTTATAATAATTTTTAGGCCTCTATCAATCAGTTCTAATTAGGATCTCTTAATCTAAACAAAACTTTGGAAACTATGCTGTAATTTGTAAAACAGAGAAATATGAAACAAAATGATAATTCTGTTACAGTTCAGAACATTTTATCCATTGGTCATTTTTTACTCTATCAGATAGAATAATTGGCTAGCTTGTGTAACTGTCACATTTCCAACAAAAACCAAAACAGTTATTGTTGAGGGAATAGCTTTAATAAGAGTATGCTGAGAGTTCAATGAAATATGTGTCATTTCTGCCGAAATCAGCCAAGAGGTTGGAAGAAATCGTGGGAATATGTATGAAATTAGGACAAGAGTTGAGGAAAGGACTGGAGTTGGTCATGTGAACCACAGAAAATATTACTTTTCTCTGCTTCCTTCTGCTCTTGTGTCTAAACCAAGGAGCTGAGCTCATCTATTTCCCATGTATAATTACTTTATCTTGTTTTCTGATTACCTCCACTGGTCCTCTATCTTTTCAAGTAACTTTATACTTTTGCCTTTACTCTAAATGCTATATAGGCCTTCTGCCAACAGATTCTTAAATGCGTATGCTGTTTGTTATAATCTCTTTATTGAGCTTTTTTCCTAATTCCTCCTCTTATTAATCTTAACATTATCAGTATTCAAATTTCAAAAGCACAGAGCTACTTATTTATTTACAAAATAGTCTTTTTTCCCCTTTTATAATAATAACTAAAAAAATTGAAACCATTCATGCCCTAGGCCTTGGCTCCTGATTTTTCATATCCTGGTGTAATAGAATCAGAATAAATCTATGGGATCATCTATTTACAACTTCTCAATGGGAGTTTTCAAAAACAAGCATACTTGTTTAAAAATTCTACCTGCATTTAATATTTGAAAGGCTCACTTTGAACAGATTTTTTAAGATTTCTGATTTTAAATAAAAACATGTTACATGAGAAAAGCTGTTTCTGTGCCATAAGAATGTGTGAAGTAATGTTCTGAATTATCTGATAAACACAGTACTGATACTTAGTATTCTCATATTAAGAACATTGATTGATATAAATCCTACAAAATGTCCTAAAGTATGATTCTTTATCCACTGACAGCATTTTAATTTTTTAAAAACAAGCAAATAAAACAATGTAAATATACTCTGGTTGAAATTGAAAACAATGCATACTGTATCAGATGAAAGTGAACTTTTCCATGATCAATTACTCTATATTTTCTATGTAATCTGTTAGGGAGAGTCTACACATAAGTACTTAAGCACACATGCATATTCACTTTTTATACAAGTTGTAGTATACTATTCATAACTGTTCTGCATTTTTACATTATGCATTTAATATGATAGCAATTTGAATTTTAAAGATCTCATTGTAATTCTTTATATTATAACTCATTTTTTCCAATACATATGTACTTCTGTTGACAGAAGTGAGTGAGATATGTACACACAAATATAAAAGCTAGTTGCCATTAAATTGATTCTGAACAGACTCATGGTGACCTCGTGTGTGGATGGTAAACTGTACTCCACAGTAGCTTTCAGAAGCAGATGACAGGCCTTACTTCTGAATTACTTGTGTCTGACTGTATTTCCTTCATCCAATATATCTGCCTGAGAAGTTTCCCATACGTGCACTTAAAGAATTCCTTAGCCATCACGGTATCACATACAGCATCACCTTGGATCAAAGGACTCAATTCACAGCAAATGAAGTTTGTCAATGGAATCATTTTCATAGATTTCACCAGTCATGCTATGTCTTCCATCCTTCTGAAGAAATTAGTTTGACAGAACGATTCCAGATACAACTACTGATTCCATTTTGGTGACAATATGTTGGAAGCAGGAACAACATCTACTTCCTAAACAACATGCCTCTGGATAGTCTATGAATTTTGATAAAAGTCGATAGTTACAGAAAGGCTTCCGACCTTTTATTCATAGGGTCACTATGAGTCATGCTCCACTCAACGGCAAACAATAACAACAACAACATAACACGTTGCAAGGGTAGAGCCATGTTCTCTCCCTGACCCATTGCTTTGAGTTGATTCTGATTTATACTGACTCTCCATCGTGTTTCTAAGGCTGTAAATCTTTTAATTTTTTTTATATTACTCTGATTTGTTTACAACGTTTGAATACATTGTTTTCCACAAAAGATCCTTTCCATATCCTCCACCCTATCCACCCATCAAATTGTGTAACCCTATGCTTAAAACCCTATGCTCCTCCCATCCATACCTCTCTATTTCCACCCTTCCCCGCCCCCCGCCCTGGATCCTCATACTCCTTCTGCAATAATGGTTTTATACAGTATTTGTCCTTGTGGGACTGAATTAGTTCACTCAGCATAATGCTCTTCAGTCCCTCCCAAGTTAGGTAGAAATTTACAAAATGATTGCTCCTGCATGTTGCATAGTATCCCATTGTATGAATTTACCACAGCTTCTCAATCCGTTTGTTTGTGGTTCGACATCTGGGCTGTTTCCTTGTTCTTACAATGGTGAATAATGCTGCTATCAATACTGGTGGAGAAGTTTCCACTTTAGCCTCAATTCTCATTTTCTTGGGGTATATTCCAAGCAATTCAATAGCTGGGTCATATGGAATTTCTATGTCCAGTTTTTTGAGAATGTGCCAAACAGTAAGGCTGTAAATTTTTATGAGAAAAGAATCTCCATCTGTCTCCCACTGAGGGCTGATGTATTCAAAATACCAACCTTTAGGTTAATAGCTTGAAAGTTTACACACTATGTCACCAGGGTTCCTTAATGTCCTGTAGGAAGCTATGCTGTTGTGTTGTTGCATACTGTAGAGTTGGAACTGACCCGTAGCTGACCCTCCAGTGGGTTTTCAGAGGCAGTTAATCACACAAGAGGAGACTGCCCATCCTGCTCCCTTAGAGCAGCTTATAGCCTTGAGCCATGTGCTTTCGGGATTGCAGAGCAGCTTCTTGCCATATATACTCTAAATCATTGTTCAGTTCTAAGTCATTGTTCAGTATATTGAGTTCTTTCTTCAATAACTGGGATTTATGTATCCAACAATCAAAGGAGATGAGAGTGACACCACTCACTATTAACCCTAGGGGTCCACTAAAAAACAAGCAAACAACCTATTTGTTAGTATTTATTACAGTCCTTTGTCCTACAGGTCTCAAGGATTTAGTTATAAATCAAGGGATACTCCCACCTGGAGAGGTAAGACTGATTCTGATAAATCGAAAGTTCAGAACGATATTAAGCTCATACCTACCTCTGTGATATACTATTTGGCATAATTGAACCGGATTATTAAGGGGAAATAGGATAAGTATTATATACAAGGGGTAAAGAATAATGTGTTTGAAATCTTGCTTCTGGCTCATTACTTCTTGATTTGAATCAAGAGTCTGCTTTATTTGCCAATCCTGGACTCATCAGCCTCTAAAGAAAGCAATATGCTGCCCTGCCTTCTGACTTTGGATTTGTTTGCCTCCACAAATTTCCTCTCCTGATTCTACAAAACTGAGATTCACCAGCCTCTGCAAGCTCATGAGCCACTGTTCCTTTAAAATAAATTTTCTCTCTATATATGTATGTTAGTAGATGCTTGTAGAGTCAGGTCAGATTCAGAAAGACCCTACATACTAACGTTAACAGCTTTTGTTTTGTTTGGCTCGACAATCAACACTCTTGCTACCAGCAGCCAGGAAATCAAAAGACAAATTGCATTGGGAAAGTCTATTGTCAGAGACCTCTCCAGAGTAGTGAAGAGCAACAATGTCAGTCTGGAGACTAAGATGTGCCTGAGCCAAGATATAGTCTATGCAATTACTTGCTATGTATCAGAGAGCTGGACAATAAGAATAATTGAGTCCACTGTTTCTGTGTGTATGTGGGAGTCCATCTCACCAACAGTCTTTTGTACCCTGTGAACCTTTCAACTAACAAAATATGTTATAATTCCCCAGATATTGAGTCCTTATGATCATGTGTCCAAAGTTTTCCACTGGATAACTTTTCACAGAAGATTATCATGCCTTTCTTATTATTAAGTCTTTATTATGGAAACTCCACAGAAAACTGTCCATCATAGATGACTTTGTTGGTAATTAAAATACTAGCAACACAACAAAATAGATGTCCCACAGTATGACAAACTTTAACAAAGATGGTGGCCAAAAATAGTGGAATCTTAGAAATAAATGAATAGATCAAGGAGAGGAAAAGAGTGTACTACATATAGTGAGGAATTGAGAGTTTTTTGTAGAATAGGTATTTAAAAATAACTTCTGTATTCCTTCTTGACTAAAACCAATGGAACTATCAACTATTGAGAACACTTTAGAGGATTTCACCTAAAACAATATATCCTATAGCAAAGAGCATCAGAGAGCAGAGATTACAGCAAAGAATGATGCAGAGTTTTAGAGTTCCAGAGAGCTACTACTTCAGCTCTCATGACTACAGGAGACTAAAGGCCATGTTGGATATTATTCTCTATGGATCATTAGATACTTCATGCATGTTGTGACTCAATGCAGGTAGTACATTTAATGTAGTTTAATATATTTACATACAAATAAAAACCTAAGCCTAGACCAAGAGGCAAATAGAGCAAGGGAACACTACAGGGTGTGTAGTTTTATCCTCTCTTTATACCTATTTCGTCTGTATCCTGAGAAAATGATTTAAGATTGAAATGAAGAAGAACATGGCATCAAGATTGGAGGAAGGCTCATCATTAACGTGTTATTGTATAGATGACACAATCTTGCTTACTGAAAGTGCAGAAGACTTGAAGAACTTATTGTAGAAGTTCAAAGAATACAGCTTTCAATATGGATTGTATCTCAATGTTAAGAACAAAAAAAATATTACTGCTGAACTGATAGGCAACATCATGATTGATGGTGAAAAGATTGAAACTGTCAACAGCTTCATCTTAC
>NW_006399760.1:13763939-13766532 GCF_000299155.1 Elephantulus edwardii | reverse complement strand
GTGTGTTGTGTTGTACATAGGGTTTTCAGAGGCCTGCCATTTCAGAAGTGGATGGCCAATAGCATGCTTGAAAAAATGGAGGGTCGGCAAAAGAGAGAAAGATCCTCAACCAGGGACACTGATACAGTGACTACTGCAATAAGCTTTAGTGTGTTAGGATGTGTAAGGATGTCTCAAGATAAAGATCTGCGGTTCATGGGATCACTATGGGTTGTACTTGACTTGAAGGTACCTAACAACAACAACATACTTGCACATAGCAAATAGCTCTGGTGGTCTAGTGTAAGAAAATGTACTGCCAGCCCAAAGGCACATAGTTTTAATCCATCAGCTTCTCTGAGGAAGAAAGATAGGCAACCTTCTTCCCCTGTGATTTACAGCTAGTGAAAGTCTACTGAATGGTCATCTACACATTGGTTCTAACTTAAGAGTGATCAGCAAGAAATTAAGCCTTGCAAAAGCACTTTCAAATAATTATAAAGTTTCAAAACCAGAAAGTTTCATAAGTCCAGAAAAGCCTTCCCTGTTTCTTTTAATGCAAAAAAAAAAAAGCTGCATCAAATTACATTAGTCAAAATAAGAAAAGGTGTTCATCAGTGTTGTAAAACAAAATAATCCACTGATCACATAAATTTTCTTTATGTGCTAGCACCAGGTTCAGGAAAGTCACTCTAAGTGCTACAACTAACTGCAACCGAAAACCCCTCACAACTTGAAAAGATATCATCTGCTTGTACCACATCCGCTAATGGTGATTCTCCCCTCTAAAACATCTTTTATTTTGTTACACTTTCGAAATGGATGGCATTTGGGAATTCTGCTAGGAAGTCCAATTAAAAGATGCAGAAATGACAGTCAGGACTATTTGCTTATCTCAAGCACAAGTCAAAACTAAAAGCCAGTGCTTTGCTTGAATGAGCTTTTTTGATGTTTGGGATATGCTCTGATTTTGACCTATAATTTTTTATAAACTAAAAATGTGCTTTTTAAGTTTAAAAAAAATGACAGAAAGGGGTAGAAAGGGTTCACTAAAGGGGAAGCTTTTTTAAAAAACTGTCATTGTTGATTTTATATGTATTCATCATGGGAGGGCTTTAATAACTGCCTGGCTTTGTTGATAGCATGACCGTGTTTGTATTGGTCTTTCTTCTGAATACCTAGGCAAGGCCCTTTCATCTTACTCACACATTGCTCAACCTTGGATCAATGCCAAATTCTCCACCTTCATGAGTGATTAATTTATGCTGCCTGTTGCTAATACTGTGTGCACTTGATGGCAGATGATATTTATTTTGGACGGAATGAGTGTAAACCTTGAGTGTTTGATCATAGAAGGGCGGTACACAATCTGTGTGGCCACAAGCTCCCATAAAGAGATTGTGGGCTGTATCTTCAGGTCGCTCCTCACATCCCTTTGGCTCTGTCATAGGAAGAGAGTTTTCAATCCACTTTATCATTCACAAGTTACCTCCAACTCAGCCTTGTCATTGCGATTCATCACACTCATACTGGCTCCTTTTATGTGCTGTATCTTTCTGAAGTCTCCACACACCAGGCTTGTGCCACAGGGTACACATCTACAACAAAGATCTCAAACATAGTTTAAAAGGAAACACCATAAAAGAGAAAAATAACGGTCACAGTTGCTACTAGAGGCCCATTCTCGCAAAGCCGGCAGGTTTTCCAACTTCAACCGTAGCTGAATTACAAGGGCAGCTATCAACTCAGCTGCCTTAGGTATGAGGATGTGTACTCACACTATGGTGCTATCTTTTTTTCTTTCTCTTCTTCCTTCACAGTACCGGCCCTCCCACCTAACCTTTTAAACTTTTGGGTAGAGAATACAGTGCCTTTATCTTCCCTCAGCTCGCTGGTGAATTCAGGAAAGAGAAGATGGGGCAGTTTGACTAGGAGAGGTGATGATTCTACCCTCTGCTTTGTTGTCGGGCCACATCTTTCACCTGATACCTACACCTCAGATGCACCTAATTTTTTTCTAATTAAGACTGTTGTTGTCATGTGTTGTTGAGTCAGAACTAACTCATAGCTGACACTCAGTTGGTTTCCAGAGGCTATAAATTTCATGGGGAAAGATTCCTTATCTTTCTCCCAGTAGAGCATCTAGTAGATTCAAAATGCCTGCCTTTAGATTGACAGGGCAGCAACTTACTACGAAGACATCAGAGATAATCAAGATTTGTTGTTTTGTTATTTTGTACTATTGAGTAGGACCTGCCTCATAGCTGACCTTCCGGTGGGTTTTCAGAGGTACTGAATTCAATGGAAGTAGATTGCCCATCTTTCTCCTAAGAAGCAGCTGGCATAGTCAATCTTTTTGTTTAGTTTGAGAATTCCTGGGTCATTTTAAATGTTTTTTCAAGTTCATATTATCTTTGTAATATACAGACATAGTAACACCTGGGACAGCTTTAGTTGTTCAGTTTAGGAAGCAGGAGGAACAAAGTAATATTGCTACGTAATTGGTACGTAATCCCCCCCCCACATCCCCCAATCCCCAAATATAATCCTTTCTGCAACCCTCATTCCATACTCTTACGATAACCATAATGCCCTAAAATATAAAATATTCTCT
>NW_006399760.1:13762007-13763839 GCF_000299155.1 Elephantulus edwardii | reverse complement strand
AGGAAAGGGAGCAAACCTAGAGAGAACAAACTTGTGAGTTACAAATAGAAGGGCTTTGGGGGTGTTGCTTTCAGGTTTACTGGGGGAGAGGGTGGTGGAAAGTAGCCTAGATAAAATTCTCTGGGTACCCTTTGCTTGTTTTCCCCATCCAAGGGTCAGATGGCACAGTCTGGGGATTGAGGAGCTCACCCTGAGGGCCGTGATGGCTCGCCCCAAGCCAAGGGCCAAAGACAGCTCGCCCTGTGTAGAGGGTCATGACGGCTTGCCCCAGAGGGTCGAAGACAGCCTGCCCCGGGCAGAGGGCCATGATGGCTCGCCTTGAGCTGAGGGCTGAAAACAGTCCGCCCCGCCAAAGACAGGAAGACAGCCTGCCCCAGGCAGAGGGCCATGATGGCTCGCCCCAGGCCAGGGGCCGAAGACAGCCCATCCCAAGCAGGGCAACATCCCCCAGGGACTGGCTGGTACACTCCCGATCCAATTGCCCTCACCCCAGTGTGGTCCTCTCGTCTGACCGAGGACTATGTGACCAATGACAGCGTCTTCAGTTCCAACACCACCACTTTTACCCCCCCATAAGTGGTCATACTATAATTAGAAGTAGGTGTCACTGCCCTCCCCCTTTATAAATATCAAAGGGAACCTGAGAGTTGTGAACAGATTCCCCCCAGGTCTAAACAGTTTTTGGCAGAAGCATTCAACAGATCAAAATATGTGGTGCATTATGATAGGATGTCGATCCTCTTGGGCATGCTGCCACTGTTAAGTGTCATCAAGTAGACAACTCACAGTGACCTTTAACAATCCATTGTATGGGTGATCATCTTCTCTGGCTTGTCCAAGGAAACCCAAACCTGCAGGTGGTGGGGGTGCCGGTCCCATCTCTCTCTCGGGCAGCTGGCGGGTGCTCATCATTTCTTGTGTGGGTGGCCGGCAGGCGCGTGTCCTATCTTCCACATGGGCGGCCGGCGGGCACTTGTCATCTCCTGCGCCGGCGGCCAGTGGGCACGCATCCCATCTTCCACGCATTCCATCTTCCGTGCGGATGGTGCCCGTCAGCTCCCACTTCCCTCGCTGATGCCATCTTGGCTCCAAGAATTCTCCCTAGAACAAGTCCACTTTGCAGCAGTGTGGTGGCTCCACTGCACCAGTCCTGGGGAGGCCCGGTGCCCACCATCCATCCTGGGTGAGGGATTTCATAGGTTCTGGCTGTGGGAGCTTCATGGAGCTGCAGCAGCGGTGCAGGGAGATGCAGGCTCTGCAGGAGGGGGTTGGAAGCTGCAAGACTCACCCATTCGTCCTTGGGAATCCTTGAATTCCTATTGTTGAGCCTAGATGTTCACTGAAGACCAATCATCAACTGTTTAACTGTTCAATTTTCAATAAACAGAGGTCTGTAGAAGGCCTTAGTGGCCCTGCTCCAAGTGGTCTGCTGCTTCCGCAGCTCACCACATTGTCTCTGCCTCCACCCCCATCTTGGATCTCCCAAGTCATGCTCTTTTTAATCACTTGCGTCACATCTGAGAGCTGGATAATGATTAAGGATGACAGAAGAGGAATTGATGTCTTTGATCTGTGGTTTTGAGGACTCCTGAATATCTCCTGGACTGCCAAAAGAACAAATGAGTATGTCTTGAAGAGAGGACATCCAGGCTGCTCCTTGGAGATGAAGATGATAGAGTTTCACGCCACATACTTTGGGTATGTTGCTACGATAGGTTATTACTTAGAGGAGAGGTAAGTTGCTGTTGTTGTTGTTGTTATGTGCCATCTAGTCATTAGTGACTCATATTGACCCTATGCACAACAGCCCTAAACTGTGCTCTATCCTGTGT
>NW_006399760.1:13750467-13756311 GCF_000299155.1 Elephantulus edwardii | reverse complement strand
TGAAAAAATAAAGAAATTAAATAAAAAAAATTAAAAAAAACAAAAAAATTGGGAAGTAGCTTGAAGACTATACCATCAATAAGGAAGTCTGGTAACTACCTACCTCAGACATTAAACACAGGACATCAGACAACCATCAAAGGAAGAGAAGAAATGTAGAACAAAGAACTTTCTCAGACTCCTGGACCTTTCTCTCCTGGGCCATTCCCCTAACCTATTCCCTCTGGCCACTCCCTTAACAGGCCTGGCTTGATCCTGCAGTGTCATCAAATGGGCTTTAGGGACAATCAATCTGATGTTATCTCTCAAGTTGCTGTCATCTGAATAAAGCACATTTAAAAGAAAAAAAAAGAAGTAATATTGCTATAAATGGGACACAGAAAATGTTCTAAGAAATTACATTACATGCAGAAGAGGCTGTGCTGATGTAATTCAAATTACTCATCAGCTGACCTGATGAAAATGCCATAGGTTCTCTCTCTAAACTCATGATCATATATCTATCTTAAATTCTAAATCCAGCCTGCACATCTGGCAGTTCTCTGTTGACATATTGTTCCAAACGTTTCTGGATAATTTTCAGCAGAATCTTGCTTGCGTGTGATATCAATGATATTGTTCAATAATTTCCACACTCTGTTGGGTCACCTTTCTTTGGAATGGGAACAGATATCGATCTCTTCAGTCAATTGGCCAGCTCGCTGTTCTCCAGATTTCCTGGCACAACTTAGTGAGCACATCCAGGGCAGCGTCTGTTTGTTGAAATAAATCAGTTGGTATGTTGTCAACTCCTGGAGCCTTGTGTTTTGCCAATTCCTTCATAGCAACTTGAACTTCTGACATTATTCTATCAAATATCTTAAATATCTATCCAGGGACTATTTTGAGGATTCATATAATCATATTGCAGCTACCCATATAATCCAGAATAATCACTATATTTTAAGGTCAAGTTATTAGTAATCTTTATTACCGAAATGCAGCACATTTCACACTCAATGTAACATAATCATAGAATAACACAATGTAGTAAAAAGCCACAGATTTTAAAATTCTGCCCACCATACTAGTAACGAAATCCTTTTTTCATCCCTAGTAAGATCCTCTTCCCTAAAACTCCGATATTACTACTCTAACTATCCAGAGTAAATAAAGTAGGCTTTCTGTTTCCAGGCTTATTGATATATGGGAACTACATGTAGGACATATGTAATAATTTAGAAATGAAAGTAGGCAAAAAGAAAGGGTTAAGTGTCTGGACTCTCACCTGTCGTTCTGTTTTGGTTGTTCCTCCTCACAATGTTTATTGAATACTTTTGATTTATTTATATGGAAAAGTGCAACAATGAATGAATGGAAATCCAAAGTCTCTGTAAACTTTCATTAAAATTAATTTAAAAATAGAATATTCAAAGGTAGCAAATGAAGTTGTTGTTGTTGATTGCCTTCGAGTTGAGTGACCCTATGAACAAAAGGCCTTTCTCTCATGCTATCTGACACTTTCTCTGAAAAACCTCTCTCTCTCCCCTCTCTCTCTGTCTCTGTCTCTGTCTCTGTCTCTCTCTCTCTCCCCCAACTCTTTCTCTCTCTCTCTCTCCCTCCCTACTTTAAAACAAAGCAAAAGATCCTTATTACATTCTTTCTTCACCAGGGATAGGATGACTCAGAATAGAATTGTGTTTCCTTTCATTTTAATGTCAAATATCTTCTGAAAGGTAATGCAATGGAAGTGGGCTTCTAGACTGGTGAGTGAACAGATCAATGATTAACTCTTTTGGTCTAAGCAACTATATAAGATGCAGATGGATTCAAGAACTTGTGTGATATACACAGTGAGAGTCTGGGGAAGGAGAGAATGCCAGAAAAGTGCTACCTGGTCATTGTTGTTGTTGTCATTATGTGCCATCGAGTTGCTTGTGACTCATAGCGACCCTATGTACAACAGCCCTAAACACCTGGTCATTAGACTATAATAACCATTGCAGGGAAGAGGAAAGAGCAAAGAACAAAGAGAAAGCAGATCATTCTACAAATCAACTACTTCCAAACAACTACTTTTGTCTGGATCAACCACAGTTATTCTACATACAGCTCATCATTTCAGATCACACACAAAGGGTGGAACTCTAAAAGCACACACTGAAAGATTTTTCCAAATGCTGATAGAAGAATGACGCTAGGCAGCAGGAATACATTTTCATAATCCTCTTTCTATAATGTTTTACTGCTCCCCTCAAGTCACCACATTCTTTAGGTATTACCTTATTTGTTTGGACTTGGGTCTTCAAGTTGGCCTCATTGTATTCACCCTGAAGCAGTATGAAGCCAAGCTGCTGGAAAAAAAAAAGTTTTTGTCTATGGCTGAGATATTTCATAGTAAAAAAAAAAATAAACTTCATGTTCAACTCAATCCCAATGATGTTTAGATTTAAGTGGCTAGTATAATCAATCATATTCTAAATTAGATTTTTAGAATCACATCTCCACTTCCACATGTTGTCAGTGTTCAATGGACTGGTGACAATGATTTCAATTTTATATAAAAGTCACTATGCATATCTTAGGATTCATTTTTAATTAGACTTGACATTTGATGGGAACACTATTTTTTAAAGTTTTATTTTATATTGGTTTGCATAATAAATTTTGTATACATTGTATTTCACACTTTCCTTCATTCACATTGTATTTAATACAATCATTCCCATACATTATGCTTTGTAAACTTAACCGCATTGAATTATATCTACCATTTCCCTCCCTTTTCAGGTCCCCTCCCAGATCTTTGCCATTTCCTTAACCCTACCTTTCTCCACTTACCACATTCTGTGACCCTATGCTTTTCCTCTGCTATCCTCACCTCTCTGTTCTCACCTGATTAGCACCTTGAATCCTCATACATGTTTTATTAATTATCCTTCTATTTTTTACAATAATGGTCTTATGTACTATTTATTCTTATGAGACTGAGTTAGTTCGCTCAGCACAAAGCTCTCCATGCTTTCCCAAGTTTATGCAGTACTTTTTGAAATTGTTGCTCCTGAGTACTGTGTAGTATTCTATTGTGTGAATGTACCACAATTTCTCAACCCATTTGATTGCGGTCCAGGATTTGGACAATTTCCACATTCTTACTATTGTGAGTAATTCTGTGAGGAACATTAGTGTACAAATGTCTGTTTCAGATTATATTCCTAGCACTGGAATAACTGGGTCATTTCTAGTGACATTTTTATGTTCAGTATTTTTTTTTTTAGTAAACTAATGACAACACTACTGTTGAATATTTAATACATGTTTTCCCGTTTGTTTTTAAAAACAGTAGGTTCACAGATTTTGGAGTAAAACCAATAAAGATGTAGGTATATGCTTTTCCACAGAGCTATGAGTTGAAACTGACTTCTAGCTGATTCTTCAGAAGGTTTTCAGAAAATATAAATTGTATGGGAGGAGATTGCTCATCTTTCTCCAAAGGAGCAGTTGGTGGATTTAAACTGCCTACCTTTGGATTTCCCAATACCTGTTTAAGCTCTTAATCATTTGAGAAGTTGAATTTTATGAAGAAGAATGTGTCACTTGTATCAGAAGAACACTAATTGACATATCAGAATCCTTGAAAAATGGTGTCTGAAGAAAATAAGACACGAGGGCATTGGGCTATAAGTGTCTCTCTGAAAGGGATGGAGGGAGTAAGAATAGCACAGCCTCCCACTGCCCCAGAGCAGAAAGCAAATAAAGAGCCCCATGGTGCCTCCAGAGCCACACCAACAGTGAGATGTTCATTTATTCACAGTTGACTCACAGACTCACAGTTGCGGTACTGAGAATGGGGTTTACTAGGGAGGTAAGTTGAAGAGTGGGAGAGGTAAAGGATATCACTCAATATAAGTCCAGGTTTTAGCCCAAATTTCAAGGCATAATCCCTCAATTTGTCCAGGCTCTAGTTTGAGTTCAGCAGTCAAATCCAAATCATCAAACAATGTTTACCTCAGAGCAGTTTATAAGTCAGCTTCTCCTTCAGGCATCAACAAGAACAACAAAAACCTTAAATTGTGGCTATCATCTCAGGGATTCTCTGCTTATACCTTGGCACAGCTTCTCCACAGCAATACCATAGTCTCTCCACCAACATCACTAGGGTCTCTCTCTCACCAGTGTCTTGCTCTAGTTTTCTTTAGGTCTTGCTTCTCACTATGGGAGGCATTCTTTCAAGAAAATGCTGATTTGCAAAATTATGTGTCTCCTGCTTAAGATAGCTAGAGACAAGAGGGGGATAATTGTAATGGGGGAGAGGGGCTACCTGTTTAAGCTAACACCACAACTGGCTTTTTTATTCATTGTGTAAGTTTTATTGGAGCAGGGACATGTTCACCTAAACTGTGGATATATGGTCTTGCAAATCATCAATAGCCATGGTACCACTATAAGAGAACATTTTCCACACTGAGAGAGATAGTGGTAAACAGCCTGTGAAGACACTGGTAGAAAGAGGGTGAGGTGACTGTGGCACTGCAGCACTGAGGCCTGAAAAAGCTGACTTGTCATTGCTCCGAGATAAAGTTTACTAGTTTACTGAAGAAACCAGAGGCTTCTTGCATTTGTCCAGCTGAGCTGAAACCAGACTTTCACTAACTGAGAAATTGTGCTATACTGTTATTATTGATTGGGACTGTTGAGCTTAGGCTGGACTTGTACTGGCGATATTTTTTGTCTGCTTCACTCTCCAACATAATTTCCTAATAAACCTCACAACTGTGAGGACTCAATGATTTGTAGAAATAGATGCAGGAGCATGGAGATGACATGTCTGACCATGTAGGTATTTTTATGCCACTATGTATGTTATTGATGAGGACAATCCCCTTCTTGAATCCAGCAGAAGTCAGACTCAGCCACCTTCATGTTGCACCTGTTCTTTTTTCACTAAACAACAGCCTGCATTATGCAGATGACACAACTTTACTTGCTGAAAGTATGGAGGACTTGAAGTGCTTGCTGCAAAAGAATTATAGACTTCAGTAAAGATTGCTTTTCAACATAAAAAGAACAAAACCCCAAAGTCCTTACCAGTGTGCCAATAGGCAAAAAACATGAAAGATGAAGACAAAAATAGAACTTGTCAATGATTTCATAGTATGTACATCCACAGTCAGCAACCTTGTTACCAGGAGTCAAGAATTCTAAAGCATGTTACACTGGGCAAATCTGTTGTCAGATATCTCTCCAAAGTGCTGAAGAACAAGGATATAAGTTTAAAGACTAAGGTATACCTGATCCAAGTTGTGCTCTTTTCGATTGTTTTATATTTACTATTCATTTGAAACTTGGGCAGTGAATAGACAGCTGAAGAATAGTGATTTTGGGGTGTGGTGTTGGAGAAAAACACTAAGTATTGCATAAACTGCCAAAAGAACAAACAAATACATCTGGAAGTGGGCACAGTCAGTATGTTCCTTAAAGCGAAGGAGAGTGAAACTTCATCTCACATACTTTGAGTGTGTTTTTACGAGGGGAGGGGTCAGCCCTTGAAGAAAGACATCATGCTCAGAGAAATGAAGTGTTAGTTAAGGAGGGGAAGATCCTATAATACGGATTGGGACAATGACTGTGAAAATGGGCTCTAGTGTGGCAGAGACTTTGAAGATGATGCAGGATAGGGCAGAATTTGAATTTAATGTTCCTAGCCTTTGAGCTGTGGTGCTGGAGAAGAGTATTGAATGTACCATGGACTGCCAAGAAAACAAACAGATCCATCCTAGAGAGGGTTAAACCAGGCTACTCCTTGGAGGCAAGGATTCTGGGGCTTTGTCTGACATACTTTGGACATGTTGCAAGGAGAGCCAG
>NW_006399760.1:13748458-13749957 GCF_000299155.1 Elephantulus edwardii | reverse complement strand
TAGTGTTTCAATGGGACATACTCAACTCAACAGCACCTAACAACAATAAGAAACCTAGAGTCTGCAGTAAACCTTTAGACCACCAGAACTCCCTGGTTTAACTTGTTGTTGTTGTTAAGTGTCATTGAGTTGTAGATGACTCACAATGACCCTCTGAATGAAAGACCTGAACACTTGTATAACTTTCATCATTATTCCAAGATCATAGAGTTTCAGGAAGCTCACAGATGGTAAAAATATGTAATGGTGTTTATGAATATTAGGTTACCTATGAACATACAAAAATTATCTCATATATGTTCTTGGAAAATAAGCCAGAAGTAATGATAATTTTTAAGCAATCTACTTTTATAAGAAGGAATTCTGGTGGTGTAATCCCCAGGAAATTTGACCTGAAGATTACATTTCTCTAGCTGTTCACATCCACCAGCATCAATTTCCTCTCCTCATATGTAATTTAGAGCCTTGGAAACTTGTAGGAGGGTCAGATGTCCCTATCTGACAGAAATTAATTTGTGAGTCTGAGGAAAAGGAGCCCTGGTTATGGAATGACAAGTGCTACTGAAAGTCAGCAATTAGAATCTAGACACTTCGCAGAATGGAAGTGTGGCACTCAGCTTCTGTAAAAGTTTACAGCCTTGGAAACCCGATGGGTAGCTTTACCCTAGAAGTGCAGCTAAGAGTCAGAATTCACACTACGGTAAAGCCTAGTCTTGTGACCATATATAACATGCATTTATTTTCCATTCTGTTTTGTTTTCAAAATAAATTTTCGTTATTTAAATATTTTTTATAATTTTTTTTAATGTGTACCGTGAAATTCCAGGAAGAGTGCAAACGGTCATTACAAAGACAGAAGAGGAAGAAAAGACCAAAATGGATGTCAGAAGAAACTCTGAAGATTGCACTGGAAGGTAGAGAAGCCAAAGCACAAGGAAGAATCCCAGACACTAAAGAGCTGAGCAGAAGTTTCTAAAAGGCAGCATGGAATGACAAAGCAAAATATTACAATGAAATATGTGAGGAACTAGAGTCGGAAAATCAAAAGGGCTGAACTCGTTCAGCATTTCTTAAGCTCAAGGAACTGAAGAACAAATTCAAACCTCAAGTTGCAACAATCAAGGATGTTTTAGGCAGAATGTTAAATGATCCAGGAGGTATAAAAAAAAAAAATGTATGGAATATACTGAGTCATTGTATCAAAAGGAATTGGCAGTTACAGAAGAATTCAATGAAACAGCCTTTGAGCCAGAGCCTATGGTGATGAAGGCAGAAGTTCAAGCTGCTTTGAAGGAAATAGCAAAAAATAAGACCACCTAAATAGATGGTATACCAATTGACATATTTCAGCTAACAATGCTGTTGTGGATGTGCTCACCAAGTTGTGCCAAGAAATCTGGAGAACAACCACTTGGCCAACTGACTGGAAAAGGTCTATATTTGTTCCCATCCCAGAGAAGGATAACCCAACTGAGTGTGGAAACTACAGAACAATATCA
>NW_006399760.1:13723035-13747157 GCF_000299155.1 Elephantulus edwardii | reverse complement strand
TGATTCAGTGACTGGGGTAATCAGGATGGGTGTGTCAGAGGCAATGAGATTGGCACAGGATAGAGCACGGTTTAGGGCTGCTGCACATAGGGTCGCTATGAGTCGCAAATGACTCTACGACATATAACAACAACAACCGTCAAATTTGATCTGTCTGGTCACAGGAGGCGATTGTCCCTTCTTCTCCAGTAGCACATTTGGTGGATTCAAACAGTGTATGTCTGAGATTGCAGTGCAGTTTCTTGCCACTAGACCACCATATCTCACTATGAAAGGAGATTTTGAAAAGTAAAGTTACTTTTAATTGGACTATACGTAGCGTGGGAAATGAATATTTTAATGTATTGTTTTATTTTGAACGTTTGGCTTTTTTTTTCAACTAGTAATACAAATATACTCTACTTTCATTTTTTTAAGTAGGAAAAAGGCTTATTAGGAGGAAAGGGATAATGGTAAAATTAAAGAAAGCAATTAGCTTTGTTTGAAACACAATGTACCTCAGTAGTATATGCAAACTCTAAATAAGGCTTTTTAGTTTAGAACAAGCAAAACACTTAAGCCAACCTAAAAATAACTTTCTTCTCATTACTTTGAACCTACAGTCAGAAAAACCTAGAAGGACACAGGAAAAAAAAAGGCCCATAAATGGTTTCATAGATATCCTGCAGAGAGGTTGAATTGTATGTTTTTAATTATACACATTAATGTCTCCTAGGAAAAAAAAAGTGTCCAATAACAATGCTTTTTCAAAGGTTATGCTCCAAACTAAGCCCACAATAATCATTTAGGAGGTCTTTGAAGCTGTGGAACATTTTCTAATTCTTTGGCAAATACTTTCAGAATACATGCAAACTTTACTATTGGAATTTGTTCTTTAGGGCTTGAGGTTATGACTTCATCAAACATAAAGCATTATCTCATCCAAAGCCATGGAGTAGGTTCCAACTTAGTAACACTCCCAACTTCACCTAGGTTTCTGAAGTTGTAAATCTTTAAAGGTGAAAGACTATCTATCATTCTTCCATTGAGGGAATGGTCTAGGTAATGGTGACCTATTTTAATGTAATACCTGATATTTAAGTAAAAACATAGGTTGAGGATCATTCTCAAATAATGGAAAAAATAAGGACCTATTTGGTGTGATTCAAGCATCACCAGTGAGGTCCATGTAGCCCTATAAAATATCCTTCACTTATCTTTTCCTCAAACACAAATACACACAAGATAACTAGGGTCTCTTTTTTTCTGAGATAGTTTATTTCCTTTTTCCTAATTTTAGTGTCATTTAGAGCAGGCTTTTATCCTCTTCCCCATCACTCACACAATAATAGAATAAGTCTATATATCACTTCCAAGTGGAAATGACGTGGCTGTGATGTGTATTGTACATTAAAGGGAGTGAATGGATAAGGAAGTTAAGAGCATGAATAGCCATTAAACCATTAACCTACAGAGATAATTTGATTAGATTATCCAAGAGACAGAAAAAGTAGAAATTTAAAAGGAAAGAGAGATAACAAAGAGAGGGAAGAAAAGTTCTACTTGAAAATATTATCTGGTGAGGGTCTTTCCTATGGGGAGTGCTAATTTCTCTTCCATAGACATTGAACTGTTAAATCACAGGCTACATTTTTCTGGCAGTCTGAATCCAGCAATAGCTTCAAGGGAGAAATATGGGTCATTTTCTCTCATGCAATTTGCAACCGAAGACACCAAAGAGAGGGCCATTTATGAGACAGTTCTGACTCTATGGCAAAGAGTAAGAAACCTAGTGAAAGGTACTTCCAAAGGAATTCTAGTGGCATTTGTCCAAGTGTAACCAAAAGGTCAGAGATTCTAATCTACCAGTCACTGTTCCTATGGAGAAAAGACTGGAAGAGAACTATATTTGTTCCCATTCCAAAGAAAGGTGACCCAACTGAGTGTGGAAACTCCAGAACAGTGTCATTGATTTCACATGCAAGCAAGATTCTACTGAAGATTATCCAAAAATGATTAGAACAGCACATCAGCAGAGAACTGCCGGAAGTCCAGGCTGGGTTTAGAAGGGGTCGTGGTACTAGGGATATTGTTGCTGATGTTAGATGGATCTTGGCTTAAAGCAGAGAATACCAGAAGAATGTCTATCTGTGTTTCATTGATTATGCAAAGGCATTTGACTGTGTGGATCATAACAAACTGTGGCTGATTCTGAGAAGAATGGGAATCCCAGAACATTTAATTGTGCTAATGCGAAACCTATACTTGGACCAAGAGGCAGTCATCAGAACAGAGCAGGGTAACACTGCATGGTTCAAAATTGGGAAGGGTGTACGCCAGGGATGCATCCTGTCTCCATACCTTTTCGACATGTATGCAGAGCAGATTATCTGAGAGGCTGGGCTCTATGAGGAGAATTGTGGCATCAGGATTGGTGGAAGATCTATTAACAATCTGTGTTATGCAGATGACACAACCCTGCTTGCTGAAACTGAGGAGGACCTCATGCACTTTCTGCGAATGGTCAAGGACTGCAGCCTTCAGTATGGACTGAGGCTCAACGTCAAGAAGGCTCTCACCACTGGACCAATTGGCAGCATCAGGATGGATGGCGAAGAGATTGAGATTGTTCACAGCTTCAGATTGTTCGGCTCCACAGTCAATACTCTTGGCACCAGCAGTCAGGAAATCAAAAAGCATATTACGATGGGAAAGTCTGCTGTTAGGGACCTCTCAAAGGTACTCAGGAGCAACAGTGTCTCTCTGGAGACTAAGGTGCGCCTGATACAGGCCATGGTATTTGCAATCGCTTGTTATGCATCAGAGAGTTGGACAATGACTAGGGAGGACAGAAGGAGAGTGGATGTTTTTGAGCTGTGGTGCTGGAGAAGAGTACTGAATGTACCATGGACTGCCAGGAAAACAAACAGATTCATCTTGGAGAGGATTAAACCAAGCTACTCCTTGGAGGCATGGATTCTGGGTCTTCGTCTGACATACTTTGGACATGTTGCCAGGAGGGACGGGTCCTTGGAGAGGGACATCATGCTTGGGAGGGTGGAGGGACAGCGCCGGAGGGGAAGACCCTCTATGAGATGGATTGATTCAGTGACTGGGGTAATTGGGATGGGTGTGCGCAGGATAGAGCAGGGTTTAGGGCTGTTGTACATAGGGTCGCTATGAGTCGCAAAGGACTCGACAGCACTTAACAACAACAACAAACAATGTTAATATGGAGAAAAAGGAAACAGTTTGTTTCTTTAAAGAAGCAGAAAACCTTATGGCCTTGGAAGCTACGTAGATATTCTATTCTGTTCTACAGGGTCACTATGAGCTGTAATAGATTCCATGCTTTGAGGCAAATCTTCCTAGAGGGTTAAGGATCATGTTACCATGACCACATGGATAATTTAATAATTATTCAATTGTTGTTGCTGTTGATTGCCTTCGAGTTGAGCACGACTCATAGTGACTCTATGAACAAAAGGCCTGAAGCCACTCTACAACTATCAACATTTATTGAAGTCTGTCGAGTTTCTGGAGACATGTTGTTTAGAGAGTGGATGCCACTCCTGCTTCCAAAATTATTCAATTTATTTTATTTAAATGAACTATTTTCAGACTGAGACAAAAATAATATTGTATCTACATATCTTTTTTGTCTCAGTCTGAAAACAGTTGATTTAAATAAAATAAAACAACTTTTATTACTTTATTAAGCATAGTTCTACACATATTGTGTACTTACTCAGAAAAGGTCAAAGTCAATTATTCTTGAATATGTAGTAAAGGGTACTTTGAGTATTTTGTGATGGGAGTTAGGTTAAACTGTTAGCATTTATGAAGATTAAGATCTGGTGGCCTAGTGGTAAGGAACTTTGCTGCCATTTCAAAAGTAAAATGTTCAAATCTACCAGATGATCTGTGGGAGAAAGATGAGCAATCTTCTCCCATGTGATTTATAGCTTCTGAAAACTAGCTGGAGTTTCAACCTTGGTTTTGACATAACAGCAACAACTTTGGTCACATTTAATCTTACTTGAATTCATAATCAACTCTCATGGTAGCAGTAGTCAAGAAAACAAAATACATGTGGCATTGGGAAAATTTGCTGTCAAGGACCTCTCCAAAGTAATAAAGAACAAGATGTCAGTTTAAAGATTAAGGTAATCTTGATCCAAGTTACCTTCTATTAATTTACATCCTATGCATCTGAAAGTTGGACAATGGATAAGAATGACAGGGAAGAATCACTGTCTTTGAATTTTGGTGTTGGAGAAGAATACTAAAGACCCCATAGATCCCCAAAAGGAAAAAAAAAAGACTGCCTTTTTCTTAAAGTTGTTTTTTAATTCATATACATTGTATTTTATGCATTCCTTAATTTACATTGTTGTTTAAAATTAAGTACCATTGATCTATGCTCACTATTACCCTGTCTTTTTCAGGCTCCACTGAAACTTTCCTAATTCTTTTACTCTCTCTCTTCACCTATTAAACTATGTGACTCCATGGTTTCCTTTCAAACAGACTCCTTCCCCTTCGCTATAAATTTCTTTGCACATTTATGCATCTTACTAATTATTTTTCTATTTTTATAATAAAGGTATTATGCAGTATCTTTTCTTATGAGACTGAATTAGTTCAATCAACATGATGGTCTCTAGCCTCTTCCACTCTTATATAGTATTTTTCCTAATTTGTTGCTCCTGAGTGCTGCAAAGTATTCCATCATGTGAATGTACTATAATTTTTTAATCTATTCATTTGTTGATGCACACTTGGGCTGTTTTGATAGTCTTGCTATTCTAAATAACACTACTACTATCAGCATCAGAATACAGATCTCTGTATCTGTGTTCTATTTTTCTCATGGAATATCCCTAGCAGTAGAATAGCTGAGTTATGAAATTCCCATGTTCAAATTTTTGAGGAAAATCCAAATGGCTTTCCAGAGTGATTGCACCATTTAACAATCCCATCAATAATGATTGAGAGTTCCAATCTCTCAACATCCTCTTCAACATTTTGGAAGAAGTGTGTCCTTAGAGGAAAGGATGGTGAAACTACATCACATATATTTTGGGCACATTGTTTGGAGGGTGTAGTTCTTGAAGAAACACAAACACACACACAAAGCAATAAACAATCATATAGGGGAAAGTATAGGGTCATAGAAATAGAAGTGACCTTCAATAAGATAGATTGAAACTGACTAACGGTGGACTAGAATATATCAAAGATGATGAGGATGGCACAGGATAAACAATGTTCAGATATGTTGTATATAGAGTCATTATGAGTTGACAAGAGCATTGTTGACGTTATCTGTAGGAAATTGAGGTTAAAACTCAAAAACTGCCCCTTTCTGGAGGTTGTAGTTCATCAGCTGCTCCCCAGGAGAAAGATAGGAACTATTTTTTTGTGTGACTTATAATTTCTAATTCAATGGAGGGTCAGTTAAAAATCAGTTTTGACTTTATGTAAATGAGATTTTTAAGTTTGTACAAATGGAGAACATATGGAAATTTACACACTTACACTAATTCAGATCAAGCAACAAAAAAAAGTCAATAAAATCACCTCATCTTTACTCAGTTGAGGAGTCCAATCACTTACTGTGCATCTGACAACTGAACAAGTAAGGATTACAGAAGAAAAAATGATGACTTTGAACTGTGGTGTTGGAGAAGAGTATTGAATATCTCATGCACTGCCGAAAAAAAACACAGATGACTCTTGGAGAAAGTGTAGTCCCAGTGTTTTTTGGAGATAAATATAATAAAGCTTCACTTCACATATGTTCGACATGTTACTAAGAAAGATGATTCCTTAGAGAAGAATATCGTACTAGAAAAGACAGAGGGACAACAAAAAAGAAGACCCTCAACCATAAATTGACACAGCGATTGCAGCAATGGCTCTAGTATGTCAGAGACTGTGAGGATGTCACATGATAGAACAGGATGTTGTTCATAGGGTCTCTAAGAGCCATACTTTACTCAATGGCAACTAATAACAACAAGCCGTTCTGAGGGAAGTGAAGTCTGCCGATTCTATACATCCTTTACTTTGGTGTAAGGGGGCCATAAGAAGATCAATAGTGTATCATTTTTATTCATCCCAACCTGAGCAATGTCAGCTAAAACCTAACATGGAGCCAGAACTCCTAACAAGTAATGAGGAATTCTCTCCATCACCCTATGCATCAACGGAGACAAGATGAAGGAAGGTGACCATCGCTTCCCCTTAGCCAGAGCAACATAATGTTCCTATTCCTTTTGCAGTAAAGATATTGACGAGAAAGAGGAAGGAAATAAACATCAAAAGACTTTTAAATAATACACAGAGTTTTATAACAAAATTTAAAAAACATATAAAATTTAATTCCAAAAAGTTACTTATAATTCAAAGAATGAGGAATCCTTGCAGGCTTAGTAGTAAGAAGCTGTACTGCAATACCAGAGGCATGCGGTTTGAATTCACCAGCTGACCCCCGGGATGATGATGAACAATTTCCTTCTTTGTGATTTACTGCCTCAGAAAACCCTCTGGAGGGTCAGCTATGGCTCAGTTGAGCTTCAATGGCACACAACAACAATAGAGTCAAGGAAATCTTTAACTAACTGAGGAAAAAACATACATGCTGAGATAACACCAATATTATAGTTATTTGACAAAAATCCAGATCATATAGAAAGTGGTAATCATAAAATTGAAGGATAAAGCAACCAAAAATAAAAATTCAGTGGATGTATTCAACAGTGGAATGAAGGACCAGTGGAAGGTATCAATAAATTTAAAAATAGAAACTGCCTAATCTGAACAATGGAGATAATAGCATTAAAATAGTTGAAAAAGGATGAATGAGTTTCCTAGACCAGTGAAATAATGATGAAAAATTTGACATTTCTTATATCAGAATCCTAGGAGAAAAAGTGATAGGAGAGAAAAAAATCCTCAAAGCAGTGATGCCTATAAATGTCCTGAACCAGATATAAGTCTACTTCAAGATGTGAATGAATACCAAAAAAGATAAAGATGAAGAAATTTAAATAAAGATTTGTCATAGTCAAATTCTGGAAAGTAAAGACTAAGAAAAATTTTAAAAACAATGAGAGAGAAATAGTACTTTTATCTGTAGGGAGTGAGGGAAAAGGACAGTATCATGTGTTTAATTAGGTCCACTTGGAACAGTGTTTGTGATTATTTACTAAGAAAGTATTGTGATGATTCTCCATGATCTGATATACCAAGTTGTAAAAGGACCAAATTGTAATACCTTTAAGTCTAACACAGTTGTGAACCTTTGTAAAAGGAGTTTCCCTGGGATGTGTCTGGTAATACTTTTTATCTCACAAGAGAAAAAGCCAGCAGATCAAGAGGAGCTCGGTACAACCAAGAAGAGAGTTGAAAAGCATGCTGTGTCTTTTAGCTCCAAATCATTATCATTACACTGAGAACCTTCTCAATGGAGAAGAAAGCCAAGGTATATGTAATTGTCCAGTGAATGCCTACCAATGTTGAAAGAAATTAGGACCTTCTTCCATAACTGAAAGAAAGTTCTTCCATAACTGAAAGAAAGGAAGATTTCTCCTAAATTTGACTCTTCGAATTTGGAATTCTAGTATCCAAAACAGCAAGAGAATATACTACTTTTTATTAAAGTTATACATTTGTGGTATCTATGTTATAACAGCACTGGACAACTAAGAAAATTGAAACTAGAAGGAAGCAGGGAAAAAAATTAAAGGCTGAAATAAAAATATGATAAACAAAGCACAGATATCTTTGAGTGATGAAGGGAAAATCAAAACATTCTTAGAAAAAGGTGAAGTCATAGCTAGCTATTCTCCCATGAAAGAATTCCTACAAGAAATTATCTAAGCTTGAAGTAATGCGGAAATGATGAAAGAAGGAAGTGAAATAGAACTGAAACTAAAAATACTTGCTTAGAAATCTCTAGATAAATTGCCTATTAATTAAATTATGCCAACAACGTACATGTTCTTTTTTTTATGTTGTACTTTTTTGTACATGTTCTTCTAAAGATGACTAGTGAAATAAACCATAATAAATGTATTTATTAAAAGATGCCTTTTCATAACACGTCCAATGCAAACTAATCAGACAATAAAGCTCTTTGTGATCTATTGTAAAGTTACCATGAATAGATTTTTGAAAGTAGCTCTTCAAAACCAAGGCATTCTTTCTAATTTGTCTTAGCCTTCAAGCTTTGCTAAGACTTGTCCCCTAAAGTTGAACTTTCTGGTATTTGGAATTTCAGCTTCATAGCAATATGCCAGCCATGATATTATGACAAAATGACAGATTTGGTGAGAAAGAATAATACACAGCAATATAAATGAACATACTATTGATGCATTCAACATCTTTGATGAACACAAGGGAAACTGAAAAAACAATAGCATGATAAAAGTAAATTAAAACAAGTAATATATTATTACACTTAAGTAGCAACAAGACATTAGCAAAAAACATAGTAAATATTGTAAGTAACTTCATACACATAAATTTAACAACTCAAATTAAAGAAATACTTTCCTTTTTAAATTACCATAATATACTGAAAATAAACAGACATTTTAAATTAACTATCAAGGAAATATAAATCTCAAAAAGAAGAAATCTTTGGGCCAGGTGATTTTATTACAGAGCTCTACAAGAACTAAAACTATTATAGAGTATAAAATACTAAAACTGTATCATGGGTCAGAGATGGTGAAATTTGCTCAGGATAGGGAAAGGTCTAGAGATATTAGTTCATGGGGTAGTTGACTCAATGGCACATAACACCAATAACATCCCAAAAAAGAAGAAGAAACACTTTGAATTCTATTTGTAAAGAGTGTATGTCAATCTCTTCTCTCTCTGTGTGTGTTTCTCTCTTATTGCCATCAAGTTGATTCTGTCCTATATATATATAGAGAGAGCTGACTCTCTATCAGGTTTCCAAGGGTGCACTTAAGGAGATTATTCATCTTTCACCTATGGAGCCACTGATAGGTATGAACTTTAAGGGAAGCTCAGACTTTAGGTTAGCAACACAGATCTCTACAGAACGTGCTACCAGAACTCTTCTTTACGAAACTAGTATATCTTTAGTATGAAAACTATATGTACAGTTAAAAAGAAGGCAAGGAAATGCTTGAATGACATCCTTCATGAATAGAATACA
Organism: Elephantulus edwardii; assembly: GCF_000299155.1. NCBI lineage: Eukaryota > Metazoa > Chordata > Mammalia > Macroscelidea > Macroscelididae > Elephantulus > Elephantulus edwardii. The sequence continues at coordinate 13,737,979 of NW_006399760.1, read as the reverse complement.
TACACAATGTGTTAAACAACATGTTAGGAAGCAAAAATTAACAATATAGGAAAATAAATAAACACCAAGACTTCATTACAGAAATGTAAAGCTTGAATACTATTCTAAATAAAACCTGTAAAATCCACCATACTAAGAGACGAAAGGGGGGGGTAATCCATGTGTCAGTTGATGCGTAAGAGGTGTCTGAGAAAATAAACATCCATTAATTTTACAAATTAAAAGCTGTGTGAATAGACAGGGAAATTTGCTCAACTCTAAAATGTTTGCCAATTACTGAAGCTAATGTTTAACTTGATATTAAAGACTGAATATAAAGACTAAAGAGTGAGTAACTGTCTCAAGTCATAATATTTTCAATTGCTTTGTAGGCATGTTACAGTTACACCAACTTAAGAGAGGTAGATCCCCAAGGAGATAAATTGATATAGTGACTACAGCAATTGACTTAAGCATAGCTGGGATTGTGGAAATGGCCCAAGATACAAAGGTTTCATTGTTCTTAAGGTCACTATGAGTTACAGTTCTCAACAACAACATTATGGGGGAAAGGCAATGAAAATTACAAAAGAATAAAGAAATAAAACTCACTACCATTAAGTAGATACTGACTATTATTATTGTAGGTGCCATTACATCAAATACAACTCATAGCAACCCTATGAACAATGGTTCTGAACTCTGCCCTATCCTGTGCCATTCTCATTATCTCTGATGTACTTGAGCCTGTTGTTAAAGTGACTGTGTCAATCCATCTCATTGAGGTTGTTCCTCTCTTTTGCTGACTCTCCACCTTTCTAAGTCTGATGACTTTTTCCAAGGCCCATGAATTTTTTCAAGGAGCACTATGGCTGTGCTTTCTCCAAGACATAACTGCTTGCACTTTTGGTAGTCCATGGGGTATTCAGTACTCATCTCCAGCACCACAACTTAAAGCATCAAATGTTCTGTCTTCTGTAGTCATTGCCCAACTTTCAGATGCAATTTTAACAAGTAATTGAAAAGATGTACTTTAGTCTTTAAACTAACATCATTACTCCTTTTTTTTTTTCTTTCCTATACCAGTTTTATTTAAAACACAAATAAGTATTTCTTTTTTCAGGGATGGCAAATGGTTGAAATAACATCATTACTCCTTGTGTTATGTTTCCAAGATTATCACTTTTAATGAGAAGAGGCTACCATTTTTATATCTTAGAGCCATTAGTGATTCAAAACACTTGAGATTTTTTTATTAGTAGCACAACACACTATAAAGTATACCACCACAGCCCTTAAAGAAATAAAGCAGAGAGACACTGTATTCATGGTGTAGATAGTACAGTATATTGAAGGTTTCAATTATCCTTGAACATACATAATAATAATCTATAAAAACGTTACAATGTACTCTTATAGATTTAGGAAACTATTTTAAAATATGTATGGAAAAGCAAAGGAATTAGGATAGCTAAAAGAATATTGAAAAAATGAAGTAGGAAAAAAAGACTAGATAATTTAAAATGTATTTCAGGGCTCCAAGATGGCAGCAGTGGCAGAAACAGTTGTAGTGAGCTACGGGAGCAGCAGACCACTTGGAAGAAGGCCACCATGGCCTTCTACAGACCTCTGTTTATTGATAACTGAACAGTTAAACAGTTGATGACTGGTCTTCGTTGTGGATGGAGGCTCAACATCAGGAGATCAAAGATTCACAGGGAGGAATGGGCAAGTCCGAGGCCCCCAGCCCCCTGCTGTCAAGCCTGTGCCACTACTACAGCTCCATGAGGCTCTCACCGCCAGACCCCAGAGATCCCCTCACCCGAGATGGATGGTAAGGTACCGCCCAACCCCTTCCCCCAGGCTGGTGCAGCAGAGCCATCACACTGCTGCAGAGTGGACTTGTTCTGGGAGAATTCTTGGAGCCAAGATGGCAGCAGCAGGAGATGCAGCAGCAGGTTTGGGTTTCCTTGGGCAGACCAGAGAGAAAGATTACCAATACAATGGATTGATGAAAGTCACCGTGAGCTGTCTACGACTTGTTGACACTTAACAGTGGCAGCATGTCCAGCCCTCAGCTGGGGGCAAGCTGTCTTTGGCCCTCGGCTTGGGGTGAGCTGTCTTCGGCCCTCGGGGTGAGCTCCTCAGGCCTCAGGTTGTGCCATCCGACTCCTAGGTAGAAAAAAACCAAACTGCCTAGGGTATACAAAGTATTTTATCTAGGCTACTTTCCTCCACCCTCTTCCCCAGTACACCTGTAAGTTACACCCCCAAAGCCCTTCTATTTGTAACTCACAAGTTTGTTCTCTCTAGGTTTGCTCTCTTTCCTATAGGTAACCTTAACACTGAGTTTTACTTCAGATCTGACCCTGAACCCAGTTCCAGAGACAAAAGGGAAATACAACTGCCGGCTAAGGAAGCAAAGGAGGATGGAGCCTCAGGGTTCAGTCAGCCATCCCCACTGGACCAGTCCAGAGGGGAGTAAATGTCAGGAAAATATCTTCTAACAGAACAAGAAGGCAAGCAGCTATAACCCAAGACCACCAGTAAGGTGATAACGTGTGCTCCCTTTCCACCTTTACATAAACACCCTTGTTCAGCATGAAGAATCCAGAGAGTCTGTGCCCAATTCCCAAGTAAGAAACCCACAAGTGAATAAGACAGTTTGTTTAATCGCCATTAGACTATGTTTACCATTGCCCTGTATCATCTGGTTCCCACTGGATCGCTTTTATTTCCTTCACCTGCTCTCCCCACCAACCAAATTGTGCATCCCTGCAAATTTCAACCCTGCCTATCCTCACCCTTCTGCTCCCAACCCTAACCTCCTTGTATTCCCAACATGTTTTACCCAATAAAATTTTTAAAAACATTTATTTCATAGAAACAGAAATCAGGACTGTGAAGTAATGGTAGAGGCACATACATATATACAATTAAACATAATAGAGAACCCAGAAATGTTGTTATGTGTTATTGCATTGATTACAACTCATAGGGACCCTATGAACAATAGCTCTAAACTCTTCCCCATTTTGAGACAATTTCATTGCCTTTGACAGACCTGTACCATTCTGTCAATCCATTTCATCCAGGGTCTTCCTCCCCTGCGATGATCTACTCTTCCAAGCATGATGTCCTTCTCCAAAAACTGGACCCTCCTGGCATCATGCCCAGAGTATATGAGATGGAGCTTTACAATTCTTGCCTCCAAGGAGCAGCTTGGTTTTTTCCTCTCCAGGACAGATTTGTTTGTTCTCCTGGAGGTCCACGGTATGTTCTTCTATTATCCTTTGTGGTTTTCCATCTTGCTTATGTATGGCAAGTAACCTTCCAAAAGAAGACACATAGTGATATCAGTAACCCTTAAGCAAAAACTGGACCTCAATGTAAACAACTTTATATACAAATGAGTGGGAAATAGATTACAGATTTAAATTGTGAAATGCATAAGAGAAAATATTGGTGGATTGGACTTTATCACTCTTCAAATCTTCCTCTGGGAAATAACATGTTGAGAAGAAAAAGAGACAAAGTATGGACTAGCAAAAAATATTTTTAACTACATATCTGATCAAAACTTCTGGCTAGAATATATAAAACACTTAAAACAAAACTGGAAAAATAACAATTAAAAATGAGCCAAGCACAGGTAGACACATTTTAGTGGGGGAATAAAAGCCTGTTCTTTAGAGAAACAAAACCAGTGAAGTTTATTTAAGTTTATATAGATGAAACCAGAGTGCTCCTTGGAGGCAGTGATAATAAACCTTCATCTCACATACTCTGGGCATGTTGCTAGTAGAGAATATTCATGTTTGTGAAGGTGGATGGACAGCTAAAGAGAAAAAGACTTTCAACCAGGTGGATTGATACAATGAGGGCAGCAATGGACTGAATTGTGTCAGAGATTGTGAGGATGACATAAGATATGACAAGGTTCAGATCTGTTACTCCTATTAAGATTGTTATGAGTTCTACTTGACTTGATGGCACCTAACAACAACAACAACTAGATTTATAGGGAGTTTTGGTAGCCTAGTGATAAGTAGCTGTGCTGCAAACTCCAAGGCACACTGTTCAAATCTGCAAGCTGCTCTGTGGGAGAAGGATGAGCAATCTGCTCCCATGTGATTATGTACTATGAAAACTCTTTGGAGAGTCATCTATTAGTAGATTCCAACTTGCTTTCTCACAGCAATAACTGGTAGCTTGATGGTAAGGCATTGCACTGCCAATACAAAGACAACAGGGTTCAAACCACCACAGCTAGGCAAGGCAGTCTTCCAGGTCATTTGCAGCTTCTGAAAACCCATTGAAGGGTCAGATATGAGTCAGCTCTCATTCAGCAGCATTCAGTGAAGCATACTGATGTACTCCAAGATAATTGGCTTATACAATTAGAGGAGTTGGCAAATTTCAAATCTACTGATAATAAGCTCATGACTCTTGCTGGTTCATGTGATTGTTGTTATTGTTGTTATTGTTGTTAGGTGGCTTCAACATGACTTTGACTTATAGTCACTCTATGACAGCAGATCTAAATATCTGTTCCTGCATTAACTTCATCATCTGACAACTTCAACCACTTGTAGTCAATGTGTCAACCGTCTCATTGAGAGTGTTCCTCTCTTTCACGGATCTTCTACACAAGCATTTCTTTCTCTATGAACTGGATCCTTTTGACAAACATGACAAAAGTATGTGAGAAGAAGCTTCATCATCCTTTCCAGATTGCTTTTCCTTTAAGACTGATTAATTTGTTCTTTTGGAATTCTCAGGAATCATCAATAATCTTTACCAATATCAGAATGCAAAGTGTTTGTAGACGTGGCAAACCTAAACCTTCAAGTCAGGCAAGAGGTGGAAAGTCCCGGGAGGAGTTTTCATGCAGAGAAGATTGTAGGATCTGAAGGAGAGTCAACTTTGCCCCAACATTTGCTTGTATTATGGATGCCGGCCAGGACCCCAAAACATTCTTCTACCAACTGGAAAGTGCTCATAATCAGAAAACAAAATTGAAGGTACTACATATAGTCTATCAAACCACTGAAAACTACAGTCTAGTCAAGTTCACATATAGCATTACTATAGTATCCAGCTAGAAGACAGTTTTTAAATTTCTAAACAGTAAAGAAAGGTGAAACTTTTTAAGATCTGGCAATTGCACCCCAATACAATTTCAGAGAATTAAAGTTATATTTACAAATATGCATATGCTGATGTATATAGAATACTCACAACAGCTTTTTTTTTCTTACAACTAGAAAAAAATTGAAAATAACTCTTTTGTGTTTTCAATGAAAAAAGGGACTGATCCATTCAAATCAAAGAATACTAATCAACGGTAACAAGTAATAAACTGATTTATGCAACTACTTGGATAAATTATTCTAGGGAAAATAAAGTTGTGCATTGCTAGATTCCTTATGCATAGAATTTTGAAATAAAAAAAATAGGTATGAAGGGGGAAAAGTGTTTCTGTTAAGAAGAGAGAAGAAAAAAATGGATACAATTTCAAAAGGGAAATAAATATGAAAGATGCTTTTGATAGTAGGAGTATCTACCTTTTCTATACTAATATCCTATCTATGATAGTGTATAATTTTTAAAATGTTGATATTTGGGAATTGGATAACACAATTTTTTTTATGTATAACGACCCTATGTACAATAGCTCTGAACCCTTCCGTGTCCTGAGCCAGTCTCACTAATTCTGATCCATCAACCCCCATCGCCCCAGTTGCTGTATCAATCCATCTCATCCAGGATCTCCCTCTCCTGCATTGTCCCTCCACCCTACCAAGTATGATTTCATTCTCCAAGGACCTATCACTCCTGCCGCATAACCAAGTAAGTGAGGTGGAGCTTCACAATTCTAGCCTCCAAGGAAAGACTTGGCTTCACCCTCTCCAAGACAGACCAATTTGTTTTCTTGGCAGTCCATGTTATGTTCAAGACTCTTGTTCAGCACCACAACTAGAAGACAGTCTTCTTATGTCATCCTTAGCTATTGTCCAAGTCTTTGAAGCATAATGAGCAATTGAGAAGACCATGGCCTGGATTAGGTGCACTTTTGTACCTAGACTGACATCTTTGTTTTTCAGCACTCTGGAAAGGTCCATGACAGCAGATTTTCCCAATGCAATTCGTCTTTTGATTTCCTGACTGCTGGTGTTAAGAGTGTTGATTGTGGATCCGAGGAAGCTATAATTGTTAACAACCTCCATCTCTTCTCCATCTATTATGGTGCTGCCAATTGGCCCAGTGATGAGAATCTTTGTCTTCTTGATGTTAGACTTCAATCCATATTAAAGACTACAATCCTTGACCTTTTGCAGCAAGTGCTTCCATTATTCTTCTTCAGTTTCAACAAGCAAAGTTGTGTCATCTGCATGTCATAAGTTGTTAATGAGTCTTCCTCAATCCGATGCCATACTCCTCCTCATAAAGCCCTGCTTTCTGAATGATCTTTTCTGCATACAAATTGAAAAGGCACATGAAAGGGATGCATCCCTGATGCACTTCTTTTCTGATGTTGAACCATGCAGTGTTTCCTTGCTCTGTTCTGAGGACTGCTTCCTGGTCCAAGTAGAGGTTTTGTATAAGCATGATCAAGTGCTCTGAGATTCCCATTTTCCTCAAGGTTAGCCACAAGGATTTCTATTTTTTCTTCATTCTCACAACTGACACAATCAGGATTCAGAGTTGTTTTTCACCTTATTGAAATTACATAGGATAAAATAATTGCTCAATTTTTTTTTCATTTAATGATAAGTTTTATTTGTGTGTTTAGACCATGCTGAAACACTTCTTTTCCTGTTTCTAGAACACCAAAGTTGCATCAAATAATTATGCATATGTCAAAAGCCCTGGTGGTACTAAACTGCTAACAAAAAGCATTTACCAAGGAAGAAAAAGAATATAACCTTCAGTGAATTGTATGCCAATAAAAAGCAAATAAAAATATTTATTCTTGGCCAATAATGTCATAATAAATGGAAAAGCACCAAAAAATTTCCAGAGTTTAATTTTACCAGGATTCACAATCAACATCCATATAGCCGAAGTCAAGAAATCAAATAATTTATTATATTAGGTATATTTGCTGCAAAAGATTTCTTTTAAAGTGTTAAAAAGCAAAGATCTCACTTGGAATACTACAGTACACCCAACTTACATAATGGAAATTTCAATTGTGCTTGCAAAAGCTGAACAATAAAGAAGATCTAAGAATTGACACCTTTATATTGTAATATTGGTGAAGAATATTGAATATTCTATTGATATTAGAAGATCAAACAAATTGGTTTTGGAAGTTCAGTGAGACTGCTCCATAGAAAGAGCATGGTAATTGTTCATTTCATGCCCGAGCATGTTATAAACTACAAATAATGATGTCAATTTAAAGACTAAGGTGCGCCTGATTCAGTCACAGTCTTTCTAATCACTTTCTATGCATTCTGAGAGATGGACAATGAACAAAGAAGACAAGAAAAGAATAGAAGCATTTGACTTGTGGTTCTGGAGAAGAGTACTGAATATCCCAGGAACAGCCAAAAGAACCAACAGATATGTCTCAGAGAAAGAGTAATTAGAGTATACCATTAAGGTAAGGTTGGCAAACTTCTAGCTTATTTTGTGCATATTAATAAGAGAAACTGTGGAGGGTGAGTGAAGGAGAGGAAGAGCTTTAACTAGATTTATTGATATTGCATCTACAGTAATGGGCTCAAATGTGTTGGGGATAATAAACTTGTTGCAAGATAGGACAAGTTTCAGACTGTAGTTCATACAGTCATTATTAGTTATATTTGACTTGATAGAACTTAACAACAATGTCATGAAAAGGCATCATGCTTGTGAGAGAGTCAGTGAAAAGAAAGAATTTAATTGAGATGAATTACAACATTGGCCACCACAATGGACTCAAACACAGTGAGAATGAGAGAATGACACAGATTAGGCAGTGTTTATATATAAAGGCATTTGACTGTGTGGCTCATAACAAACTGTGGCTGACTCTGAGAAGAATGGGAATCCCAGAACATTTAATTGTGCTAATACGAAACCTATACTTGGACCAAGAGGCAGTAGTCAGAACAGAGCAGGGTAACACTGCATGGTTCAAAATTGGGAAGGGTGTACGCCAGGGATGCATCCTGTCTCCATACCTTTTCAACTTGTATGCAGAGCAGATTATCTGAGAGGCTGGGCTCTATGAGGAGAATTGTGGCATCAGGATTGGTGGAAGATCTATTAACAATCTCCATTATGCAGATGACACAAGCTTGCTTGCTGAAACTGAGGAGGACCTCATGCACTTGCTGCGAAGGGTCAAGGACTGCAGCCTTCAGTATGGACTAAGGCTCAACGTCAAGAAGACAAAGATTCTCGCCACTGGACCAATTGGCAGCGTCAAGATGGATGACGAAGAGATTGAGATTGTTCACAGCTTCACATTGCTCGGCTCCACAGTCAACACTCTTGGTACCAGCAGTCAGGAAATCAAAAAGCGTATCGCGATGGGAAAGTCTGCTGTTAGGGACCTCTCAAAGGTACTCAGGAGCAACAGTGTCTCTCTGGAGACTAAGGTGCGCCTGATACAGGTCATGGTATTTGCAATCGCTTGTTATGCATCAGAGAGTTGGACAATGACTAGGGAGGACAGAAGGAGAGTGGATGCTTTTGAGCTGTGGTGCTGGAGAAGGGTACTGAATGTACCATGGACTGCCAGAAAAACAAACAGATTCATCTTGGAGAGGATTAAACCAAGCTGCTCCTTGGAGGCAAGGATTCTGGGGTTTCATCTGACATACTTTGGACATGTTGCCAGGAGGGACGGGTCCTTGGAGAGGGACATCATGCTTGGGAGGGTGGAGGGACAGCGCAGGAGGGGAAGACCCTCTATGAGATGGATTGATTCGATGACTGGGGTAATCGGGATGGGTGTGTCAGAGGCGGTGTGGTTGGCGCAGGATAGAGCAGGGTTTAGAGCTACTATATATATATATAGTAACAAGGACCTTGAGGACATCTAACAGAAAGAAATAGTTAGACAGTAATAATAATGAGTTATTTTTATTCTAGTTGACATTTGCTAAGTACTTACTAGATACTTCGCCTCAGTTGGAAGTACTCAATCCTATGAAGGAGGTATAATTATTTTTTTTTTCATCTTTACAGATCCTGAGTATCAAAAGAGGGTGGGAAACTAACATTCAAGTGCTCATTTTTCTCATGAGGATACAGAGCTCTTAAGCTATAAAGTACTGTTTCAGAGAAAACTCCCTAGTGGTGAAGTAAAATAAATAAATTCACACAGATTAGATACAAAATTGAAAAAACTTACAGATAAGATACCTCAGTCAAGTCTTTCCCAGGAATCAGGACTTCTTCAAGTCTCTGTAAAACTCTTTGTTGTTGAACATTAAAGACAGCACATTATTTTTTCACAACATATAATGGGACTTACTGGGAACTTGAGTAGGTTGAGTTAGTGCCCTTTACAATACAATTACTAAGGGTGTGACATTCATTCCAACTCATGATCTTGTGATCTTATATGAGCGAGTAGAAAGCCCCATAGAGTATCCTAGCCTATAATTTTCAGGGAAGATCACCAGATTTTTATCCCAGATTGGTTCAAACCTCTAAGTTTTTATGCAACAGCTGAACATTTAGCCTTTATGCCTTTTAAATATTAAAACCTGGAATGGGATTTGAGATATTTACAATGGAATGTATAATCACCCTGACAAAATAAGTCCAGAATTGCCTTATTGTGCTGATAAAATAGCCTTCAAAAATGTTTCATGCACCTATTTTCCCCCCTTTTCTTCTGGTCTAGACCTTTTCAGTGTATCAAAGCCACTATAAGTTTTCCCACCCTTTCCTACCAACAATGGTCTCAATTTTACTCCAAAGCATCAATGTCTGTAATAAGCTCTCCAAGACTCACTGCTGCAAAATAGCATCTCTAATTCTTCTGTATTCCAGTAATCAGCTGATCCACTGCTCAGATGTGACATTTTCATGCTCAATAGGGACGCTGAATAGGAAAACTCCCCACACCCTCTCCTCCTCTTGATCCCACTAGGACAGAGGTTGCAAAGTTCTATTGCCTTGGGTTTCCAAAATCTTTTAGTGGTTCTAATGAAAGAGCTCTTTCAGCTTTTAGTCAATCTTTGTAATCGTCCCCCTTCCCTGGGAGTGAGGCATGTGGCCAACAGAGCCATAGGACAATGTCAGTGACCAACACTCAAACCAATGCAAGATTCAAAATTTCCCCTTGCCTCTAACACTGATCCATTGTTATTGGAACACATTTGGATATCTCATGGGAGTTATTTTTCTCCGTATTATATATGTCAGTTTAAAGATAAAGGACACTGAAGCTGTATTTTGGTGGAAAGACTGTGGCTTAAATTTGAGGTTAAGAGAAATTGTGTCCAATATGACAGATGATTTGAGTGAAAGCTAAGCATCTCATGGGTAAAGTAAATTTGAACCAAAACCACAGGTTCTTAAACACATATTTATTTATGGAACTTCTATCACATTGCTATGGCAGATTTTAATATCTAAAACACTTATAAACACATATTGGCAGTATTTTTCTAATTTTTCATTTCTTATTAATCTCCACTAACTACTATATTCTATTTTGGGTTTTCCCAGTGTGAAGGATTAGAATAAGTAAGAGAATATACCATTTAATGGAACATTATGGTGCACTAAGAATCCCACACATTGTTATATCTAATTTTTATGTTGTTTCTATGTACAATGGATTTTCTAGGGGGTTTTAAGAGACAAGTAGTTGCATGGGGGGAGATTGTCCATCATTCTCCTGCAGAAAGCTGGTGAATTTGAACTATGTGCCTTTGGGATTGCAGCAGAGCTTCCTACCACTAGACCACCAGAACACTAATTTTTATAGAAGCCCTCTTATATATATGAAAAACGAAATCCTGTGATATTAGAAACCTTAAGAATTGGCTTTCCTGGCATTGAATGATCTCCAGCTACCTTGACTGTGGACACATGATCTTACAAATCATTAACAGCTGTAGAACCAATATAAGAGAGTTCTTTCCACATTGTGAGAGAAGGTGGTGGAGAGAGAGTGAAAAGACTGTGGTAAGGCGTAACCAGAGGAAGCCTAGAAATAAAAGCCATGGTTAAAGATCTTGCTTGCTGGTGATTAAAGTTAAAGCTGACCTATATCTGCTCTGAAGTACATTTTGTTGTATAATTGAGAAAATCAGAGGCTTTTTGCCTTTATGCAATTGAACTGAACCTGGACTTTCAATAACTGAGGGATTGTGCCTTGTTATTTTGTCTTAGGACTGCTTTGGATGATATTCTTTACCCCCTCACACTCCCAACCTATTTCCTTAATAAACTCTACAACAGTGAGTAATGTTTTTGAGTCCCTGTGCAACAAAGATTGGATCCAATGATTGGTCTAGGTGCAGGAACATATGAGATGGCATACCTGACTAGGTATTTTCTAGTACTATGATGTTATTGATCGGGGACAGTGGATAGAAGTCAGACTCAGCCACTCTACACTGCATTTACTCCTTACACGTTTGGTTTCAGAGGTGGTAAATTCTTTCCTTCAGACTCATAGAAACACAGTTTAATTTTGTTAATGTGGGGCTGGGCAATATATGCAGTTACTGTTTGCTCTGGGAGAGGGGAAGAGATTCAAAAGTTACTTTTGCTGCTATTAAGATGCAAAGACATGTAGAGAAGCCACTTATGTCCAGAGACAAAAGGGTAGAGGACTGAGATGAAATGGAGAATTATTTGAATGTCTACATATGAAGTTCCCCCCCTTCTATGTTATAATGTTGAGATATATTGTAAAAATAAATATAAGGGATATGTTATGTTTTTTCTTTAACTATACTGGATCTTGTTTGTTGTTATTGTTATGTTCTGTAGAATCGCCTGCGACTCATAGTGGCCCTATTTACAACAGCCTTAAACTCTGCTCTGTTCCTTGCCAATCTAATTATCTCTGACACACCTATCCTCATTACAGCACTGACTGAATCAATCCATCTCATTGAAGGTCTTCCTTTCTTGCGCTGTCCCTCCACCCTCACAATCATGACATCCCTCACCAAGGACTGATCTTGTCTTGCAACAGGTCCAAAGTATGATGTATGACAGACGAAGCTTCAGAATACTTGCCTCCAAGGAGCAGCCTGGCTTCACACTCTCCAGGACAAACTTGTTTGTTCTCCTAGCAGTCCATCATGGTATATTCAATACTCTTTTTCAGCACCACAGCTCAAAGGCATTAAATCTCCTTCTATCATCCCTAGTAATTGTTCAGCTTTCTCATGCATAACAAGTAATTGCAAAGACCATCGCCTGTATCAGGTGTACTTTAGTCTCCAGACCGACATTGTTGCTCTTCAGTACTTTGGAGAGGTTTCTGACAGCAGACTTTCCCAATGCAACTTGCCTTTTAATTTCCTGGCTGTTGGTACCAAGAGTGTTGATTGTAGAGGCAAGCAAACTGAGGCTGTCAACAATTTCAATCTCTTCATCATCTATCATGATGCTGCCAATCAGCCCAGTGGTGAGAATATTTTCTTGATGTTGCGCTTCAATCTATATTGAAGGCTGCAGTCCTCGACCCTCTGCAGCAAGAACTTCAGGTGTCCCTCAGTTACAGCAAGTAGGGTTGTGTCATCTGTATAATGCAGATTATTTATGAGTCTACCTAAAATCCTGATGCCACACTTCTCCTCAATAGAACCCAGCCTCCCAGGTAATCTGTTTCACATATAGATTGAAAAGATAGGGAGATAGGACACGTCCTTGATGCATACCCTTCCCAATTTTGAACCATGCAGTGTTTCCTTGCTCTGTTCTGATGACTACTTTTTGGTCCAAATACAGTTTTAATTTAAGCACAATCAAGTGTTCTGAGAATCCTATTCTTCTCAGAGTCAGCCATACTTTGTTGTGATCCACACATTCAAATGCCTTCACATAATCAATGAAATAAAGATAGGCATTCATCTGGTACTCCCTGCTTCCAGCCAAGATACATCTGACATTCCCTATAATATTTTATTATGTCAAAATTGCAATGTTAGCTTAAACGTTGACCTTTCTTAGCCATGACAATTAGTCCCCTCTCTTCTCCAACTACCTTAATTGCAGGCTTGTGCAGGCAAATTACCAATAATTGTGGGACTAAGATAAGACAGAGAGTGCTTCCCACAGTGGAGAAAAAGACTTGTGACAGTAAGACTTGAGGGAAACTAGAGCAAGACTCTATTGAGAGTGAGACCCTGGTGATGAGATCCTAGTGACGGTAATGTAGAAACTGTGGAAATGTGTGACCTGAAGCTTCTTGGCCACAGTTAAGGTTTTTCTGTTATTGCCTTTGACGATAGAAGGAAAAGCTTAACTGAAATTGAAGCCTGGACTAACAAATCGTGTGTTGGGACTATAAAGCTAAGATTTGTATTGTGAGATATTCTTTCCCTCCCTTACTTTCTAACTTACTTCCTCAATAACTCCCATTCTTAGTATCACACTGTGAGTCTGTGAGTCAACAACTAATAAACGAACATATAGCTGTTTCTGTGGCTCTAGAGGTACCACGGCCTGGGATATGGCTATTTATCTGTTTTTAGCTCTGGGTTGATGAGAGACTATGCTATTCTCATTCCCTCTAGTCCTTTCAGAGAGATGTTCAAAGCCCTTTTCCATCATGTATCATTTTCTGCTCACTCGACATTTGGTGTCAGAAGGAGTGGGATTTGTCATTTCAGACTTACACACTCAAAATTTAGTTTTATAAATGTGGGACTTGGGAAACAGTATGGTTAAAATGGCTATTGTTTATTTCTATAAAGTAAGAGGCAATTTTAAAAGTTGCTTTTGTTTTAGTAAGGTGAGAAGAAAAGTTGAAAAACTAGTCTTTGCCCTGAGACAATAGTACATGAAGAGGAATCTGAGAATTTCTTTAAAAGTCTATGTATGATGCTTTTTTATCCCCCTGTTATATTTTATAATGTTATATTGAGATATATAGGAAAAATGATTAAGGTATTTTTACATTTAATGCTAAGATATAGTAAAAGAAAAATTAAGGGTTTTGAGAGGCCATATTGTAATTATAGGGAAAATGTAAACCAGTTGGATAATAATTGGATATTCCAAAAAGGGGAAATTTGTCCTAAAATAATACTTACGTAGTAAAATTTGGTTTAATGTGTGCAGGGTAGCCTAAGAAAGATTAAGCCCCACCTAGTACTTGAGGGAAGTTACATTTGAAAGCAGACAAGCAAAAAAAAAAGAAAGACTTTTGCAATGAAACTAAGGCTAATGCTTAACTCATGTTGACCACCTGAATCTACTTGAAGAGAGGAGGGAGAAAGTACCAGAATTGTTTTTCCAGGAATTTATAATTAAAGGAAGCTGACAACTATGCTCAGCTTACAGTGACCACCACCTGGGTCCTCTTGGTGAGTAGAAGTGGGATATACATGATAAAGAAGAGATAGACTGATATTGCGCTTGTTCCCTCAGGATGGTCCATCTAGCATGGTGAATGAATAAAAAAATAAGGACGACTGGTTCAAGGAGTCCTGAGAATCCCTAATGTGCTGACTTGGTTTATTTGGTTCTAAGTAGAGTAGGGGGACTAACCGGCCTGAAATAGTAAGAAGAATTCGGCACAGATGTAGATCTTACAGTAAAAAAAAAAAAATTAACAAAATCAAGCCCTACCCAGTACTCTAAGGAGAATTACATTTAAAAGAAGAAAAGTAGGAGTCGCCGCTGGAGCTGGACTGCACCCGCCGCGGCGTCTCCATGGCACGACCCTGGCCTCCGACTTCAACGACTTCATAAGGAGGCGTTTCTGGGCTCAGCCCTGTCGCTCCTGGTTTCCATCGTGTGGGAAGAACGGAGTAACAAGTCTCAC
>NW_006399760.1:13720654-13722525 GCF_000299155.1 Elephantulus edwardii | reverse complement strand
GCTCCAGAAGAAACACCTCCAGCAGGAGAAGGAGTGTCTCATGTCCAAGCTGGTGGAGGCCGAAATGGATGGAGCTGCAGCTGCCAAGCAGGTCATGGCCTTGAAGGACACCATCGGGAAGCTGAAAACGGAGAAACAAATTACTTGCACGGACATCAACACCCTAACAAGACAGAAGGAACTCCTCCTGCAGAAGCTGAGCACATTTGAGGAGACCAACCGCACTCTCCGAGACCTGCTAAGGGAACAGCATAGCAAAGAGGATTCTGAAAGGCTGGTGGAGCAACAAGGAGCACTGCTAAAACGGCTGGCAGAGGCAGACTCCGAGAAAGCGCGCCTGCTGTTACTACTGCAAGACAAGGACAAAGAGGTCGAAGAACTACTCCAGGAAATTCAGTGTGAGAAGGCTCAAGCAAAGACAGCATCTGAGCTTTCTAAATCCATGGAGTCCATGCGTGGGCATTTACAGGCTCAACTTCGATGTAAAGAGGCCGAGAACAGTCGCTTATGCATGCAGATCAAGAACCTGGAACACAGTGGAAACCAGCACAAGGCAGAAGTAGAGGCCATCATGGAGCAGCTGAAGGAACTGAAGCAGAAGGGAGATCGAGACAAAGAGACCTTGAAAAAGGCCATCCGAGCCCAGAAGGAGCGAGCTGAGAAGAGTGAGGAGTATGCTGAGCACCTGCACGTGCAGCTTGCTGACAAGGATCTTTATGTTGCCGAGGCTTTGTCCACTCTGGAATCATGGAGGAGCCGCTACAATCAAGTTGTGAAAGATAAGGGTGACCTTGAGCTGGAAATTATTGTCCTAAATGACCGGGTAACAGATCTGGTGAATCAACAACAGACCTTGGAGGAAAAGATGAGGGAAGACCGGGACAGCCTCGTGGAGAGACTCCACCGTCAGACTGCTGAATATTCTGTGTTCAAGCTCGAAAATGAGAGGCTGAAGGCTAGCTTTGCCCCAATGGAGGACAAACTCAGTCAGGCACATCTGGAGGTCCAACAGCTGAAGGCATCTGCCAAGAACTATGAGGGAATGATTGACAACTATAAGAGTCAGGTAATAAAGACTAGATTGGAGGCAGATGAAGTGGCTGCCCAGCTCGAACGCTGTGACAAAGGGAACAAGATCCAGAAGGATGAGATGAACAAAGAAATTGAAGCGGCACGTCGGCAGTTCCAGTCCCAGTTGGCTGACCTGCAGCAGTTACCTGATATCCTCAAGATTACAGAGGCTAAGCTAGCCGAGTGCCAAGATCAGTTGCAGGGATGCGAGAGGAAGAACATTGACCTCACAGCCATCATATCAGACCTGCGCAGCGGGGTAAGGGACTGGCAGAAAGGGTCCCACGAACTGGCCCAAGCAGGGGCCCGCATACCAAGATGAGCTGCATGGCCCCCAAGGGAAGATCTCTTCTTTTTCTTGGCTGCTGCTTTCTGAAAGGAGTGAGCTATCATCAGTGCTATGAAATAAAAGTCTGGTGTGCCAAAAAAAAAAAAAAAAGAAGAAGAAAAGTAAAAAAGGAGAGACTTTGCAATAAACTGAGGCAAAGTAAAGGTGATTCGTAGACTTAACTCATGATAACCACTTGGGTCTACTTAATGACTGGAAGTGGAGCATGAGAATCCCAGGGAGGAAAATGTGCAACAATGAATGAATGGAAATCCAAGTTCTTTATAAACTTCCATTAAAAATCTCAATTAAAAAAATAACTCCCTTTCCAGGATTATACATTAAAGGAAGCTGACAATATGTTTAACTCCGGTTAAACCGGAGTTAGCACGCCGGTTCACTAAGTGAATAGAAGTGGAAGATACATAGTAATGAAGAGACAGACTAAGTTTGGACTTGTTCCTTCAACACC
>NW_006399760.1:13718695-13719998 GCF_000299155.1 Elephantulus edwardii | reverse complement strand
TCTCTCTCTCTCTCTCTCTCCCTCTCCCTCTCTCTCTCTCTTTCTCTCTCTGTTGATGTTATTGTTGTTAAGTGCCGTTGAGTCGCAGGCGACTCATAGCAACCCTATGAAGGAGAGACCTTGACGCTTGGGTGCCTTTCATCCTCTCTCCAAGTTCAAAGGGTTTCCGGAGGCACTAGATGAAGAGAAAATGTTTCATTCTGTGAGCTAGTGTTGATTACTGTTACCTAATGGCATGTTTCTGAATATACTTTTGTTTATAGTTGCAACTGTTCAAAGTTTCTACTGTAATAGAAAACTCTTCAGATTAAATAAAAAAAAAAGACATGTTTATTTTCTCTTTCTGATTTCATAGGACTGGGCAAATCAGAAACTGACTACCTAAAATGGGGAATGAGTTAATTATGAGTAAAGCAGTTGGCTTACATACTCCATGAATATAGTAAATGAAAGGCTGACCTTTCAGATAATAAAATATAATCTTTAGAAAAGTCAGGCAGTATTCTGTGGTGTCAGAAACCCTAAAAAATTAGATTTTCTAGCCATTACATTAGCCCTTGTTGGGCATGATCTCCAGCTAACTTAACTGATTTAACTGCAGATAAATGATCTTCCAAATCATAAACATCCTTAAGACCAAGATAAGAGAGAGCTTTCCACACTGTGAAGGAAGGTGGTGATGGTGATGGAGAGAGGGTAGAGAGACTGTGGTACTTCTGTGAAGAGACTATGGTACTGTTGTGAGGAGACTGTGACAATGTGTAGCCAGAAGAATCCTGGAGATAAAGGCCACAACAAATTGTGGCTAAACTTGAGAAGAATGGTGACCCATAACATGTGATTATGGTCATGCTAAACCTATACCATGGACTGCTAAGAGAACAGAAAGATCTCTCCTGAAGAGGGTGAAACCAGGTTTCTCATTGGAGTCTAGAATTTTGAAACTCCATCACATATGCTTTAAGCATCTTACCAGTCCTTGGAGAAGGCCATCATACTTGGAAGATGGAGGGACAGTGCAAGAGAAGAACTTCCTTGATGAGATGGATTGACTCTGAATGGGATAATAGAGGTAGATGTGTCAGAGACAATGAAATTGGCGGAAGATAGAGCAGAGTTCAGGGCTACAGTAGGGTTTCAGAGACAGTAAATATCATGGGAGAATATAGATAGACCATCCATCTCCAAAGAGCTGCTAGTGGATTTGAACTTAGTGCTTTTAGTATTGCAGTGTAGCTTCTTGCCTCTAGGCCAACAGAGCTCAATTATATTTGGGTTGGTAATGCAATAACTTACCACTAAG
>NW_006399760.1:13704621-13705727 GCF_000299155.1 Elephantulus edwardii | reverse complement strand
GGAGGGTGGAGGGACAGCGCAGGAGGGGAAGACCCTCTATGAGATGGATTGATTCGGTGACTGGGGTAATCGGGATGGGTATGTGAGAAGCAATGCGGTTGGTGCAGGATAGAGCAGGGTTTAGGGCTGTTGTGCATAGGGTCTCTATGAGTCGCAAAGTACTTGGTGGCACATAACAACAACAACAACAATTGTTAAATGTCATAAAATAATCTCAGATTTTGATATCTGTTATATACAATAAAACAAAACCCTGGCTGGTCTTTAACCATATTCAAATCTCTGTCTCTACTGTGCCTAACCTGATTATTACAACTGTGTTAATTGATTTTTATGGAGACTCATTCTAATGGGGATGAATTTTTTGTTGATACCTCATTTTTATTTTTCTATATCACATCCAATCTCTAATGTTGGTGAGAAGTAGATAGCATGCTTCTTCTTTGGACAGACAACATCCTAAAGATTTGATGTATTTAATAAAAAAATGGGTGGAGTGGGAGATCATTCCTGGATGATGATTACATTGGTGTATTGGTCACTTTTATCAACCTTATACTTCTTGACATTTGATAGCACTGCCTGTTAATAGATTTACTAATCTTGAACAGCTGCAGAGTTGCCTTTCATAGTAGCTTTCTTTGCTATTTAGTCACAATAGCATCTGACCATTGCTCTTTTTCCCATGTGGTCTTAATGTCTAGTCTCCACACAAACTCACAATTCAGCCTCTGGGCCTAAGACCTTGACACTATTATGTACAGGCTGGACTTAATCCAAGTTTTGTGGACCCTGAAGTATAAAATGCTTTGGGAAATGTTTCAGGAAGAAACTGAGTGACCCTTCAGTGGATTTTCAGAGGCACAGGAGGAAAATTTCCATCTTTTACCCATAGCTATAACAGACTATTAACTAGAAATCAAACCTGGTTATGAATATAAATATTTACTTAGCATAAGAAAGTAATTTATAGCAAATTACATTTAAAAAAAAACCCCTACACCTTAAAAAGCCCTAAATATAGGACAAACTACAAGTGATTGTTGCTGCTGCTTCCGTCGAGCTGGAATCCACCCATAGCTGACCCTCCAGTGGATTTTCAGAGG
>NW_006399760.1:13696621-13703783 GCF_000299155.1 Elephantulus edwardii | reverse complement strand
TACAAACTTTTAGGATTATTTTTTTGCTTTTTCATAGAGTAATTTCTGTCTCTGTACATCCTAGATCTTGTTTTACATTCACCATTCATATAACTCTGGTGCTGAATGTTGAAGAAAATGTTCATTTTATGAGACAATTTAAGGTTCTCTTTCTTTGTGTCATAACTCAATCGAGTGAACTGCAAGGGAAATAGATCTAGAATATATATCCTGTACCAAAACTACCAGAAATCATTTAACTATTTATAATAGTGATTGCCAATCACATCAATCAACCAAATAGCCCCAATCACAATGTAAAGCCAACACAATTCCTAGTCAGATTTCCAACACAAGCAGGATCCTATGACCATTTACACATCACCCATATGAGAAGTATGACAAAGTAAAAGAATGGTAAATCCAACTGATCTTATCTAAACATTGTGAAGAACTTTTATTATGAAAAAGAATTAAAAATCCTGTGATTATGTAAATAGATACATAATCTTTCTGGACCTTGAATGGACCTATACGAGGACAGTGAAAAAACAAAAACCAAGCAAAAAAATGACCCACCCAAAAATAATCTTTAAAAAAAGTGAGAGCCTACTATCCTTATTACTCATGCTCATTAAACAAATAAAAATCGAGTTTTGTGTTCTAAGGGAGAAGACAGTCAAACTCTTCTTGTGCAATTTGCATACTCTAAAATTAAGTAGACTATGAGTAGGTTCCAATTCAAGGAAATAAGAGAGATTCCCTTATGTTCTTTAAATTATTTAACCTTCATTAAATGTTTAGATTTCAGTGGATGCTTGAATAAAAATTTTCACTTGCATTAGATTAAACATTGGTTTTATTTTTATAAAGGAAACATGGATCTCATAGACTATAGTGGTAGAGTTATAAATAGCTTTGTACTTTGGTGATAAGAGTTGCCAAAAATAGTTTTCTTTTTCTAGTTTTGCAAAAAGGGACCCTAGATATAATATCTGTAAGGGGTTGCTAAAACAATCAGAAATCTCCTCTTGGGTGATTTACGGCTTAGGAAACCCAATGGCATCTTAGTTACGAGTTAGCGCTAACTCTTTGACAATGAAAAATTTCACAAGAAAAATTTAAAAAGAAATATAAATTGATTAATTTGTTCAAGAGTTTCTACAAATCATTTGATTTCTTGGCTTCAATAGCTAAATCTCTATATGGAAAAAAAAATCAGAGAATTTTACTAACCCAGTATCAAATAGTAGTCTCAGAAATTTTCGTTTTGTATAGATTTGTCTTTCCTAATGTTAGACAATTATGGGAAAGAATATTATAATTTAAATTATGGCTGCTGAAAGATGCATTCCTTATGTCCTGAATCACAAATATGTAAAAAAAGAGATCAAATAGAGAAGAAAAAGGGGAAGAATTTTACCTTTGAACATTTGCACATGGAAGATTATAGGCATAAATGGAAACTGTACAGAGGCCTTGCAATTATAGATTGATCTACCTGTATATTTTCAGAACTAAGTAATGTTATAGCTTTCAAGGGAGGATTTTAGAAAAAAAATTAAAGCATAATAGCATTTTTTTAGTTATATACAAATGATAAAAGCAAAGACATCAAAGTGGGTAGCCTTTCAACTCATGCTCAATTAGAATAAAAGTTTGGTTGCTGTTTTAAACATTTATGACTAACTAACTGTGACAGGCTCTCAGCTTTGCAAACGGGATGATTTTCAATTGACTTTTGATCTGACTGACAGTTCCTTATACACTTCAGTGTTCGTTTATAACACACAAGCCCACATCTGAATACACATGTGACTAATTAGTGACTGTTTATGGACTATCCACATAAATTTAACACACAAGAATGGAAGCACTTTAAAAGTAGAGGTCAAGTTTTAATGAAATAACATTAATTAGCAAAGGTACTTAACCTATTTTTTTATATTACTAATTTTTTAAAAAAATGAATAAACTCTAAAGTGCGATTTTTGAAGTATTCCTGGTGAGTCACCTTAGATTATTTTAAAAGTTAATACTATGACTGACTATAAAAATATTTTAAAGTATTTTTTAAATTAATTTAAATATAATAAGCTAATATTACACTCAAGGACCTCTTTTTTTCAACCAATTTATGTCTCAGACATGTTAAGATGTATAATATTCACTTAATGATAAAATTATTGTTAATAAAACAAAGATTCTTACCACTGGACCAATAGGCAACATCATAATATAGGGAGAAAAGACTGAAACTGTCAACAGTTTAATCTTTCTCAAATGCACAATTAACACCCTTGATATCAGTGGTTGGGAAATCAAGAGATGTATTGCATTTGGAAAATTTGATATTAGGGATTTCTCAACTCTTTGAGAGTATTGATGACAGTTTGAGGAATAAGCTTTGTCTGATTCAGGTGATGGCCTTTCCAGTCACTTGCTAGGCATCTGAGAACTGGACAATGAGTAAGGATGACAGAAGAAGAATCAATGCCTTTGAGTTTTGGTGTTGGAGAAGAGCACTGAACATCCCATGTACTGCCAAAAGAGAGAAAACATATCTTGAAGAGAATGCAGCCAGAGTGCTCTTTGGAGGCAAAGATGATGAGGCTTCACCTCACATACTTCAAACATGTTGCTAGATGGGGCTATTCTTTGGAGAGGGATATGTGGTTCTGAAAGGTAGAGGATCGGTGAAGGAGAACACCCTCAATCAGTGGATTGACATGGTGACTGACTCAATGGGTTCTATCTAACGTGTCAGGAAGTGTGAGGATGGCACAGTATAAGACGAGTTCAAATCTGTTATTCATAGGATCGTAATGAGTCATACTCATTTTGACAGCACCTAACAACAACAGCTAATGATAAATTTTCTCACATATTACCTGAACTCAGCTCATGTATATAACTAATAAGTTCCCTATAATTTGATGAACTTGGTTAAATAAATATAATTGGTGATAGGTGAAATAAAAGTAATAGGTAAGGGTAAAGACTATATTTACTTCATTTTATCTAAATTTATAGAATTCTAAGATTTATGAGACACCCTAATACTTTGTTTACTGAGGAAAACTTTGCTTATTTTTAGAAGCATACTATTTCCTATGACATGTTGATTTTACCAGGAAAAAGACATGCTTAGAAACATGGATGGTCTGTGAAAGAGAGGAAAACCCTCAGTAAGATAGACTGATGTAGTTATTTTAACAATGGGCTCAAGAATATCAGAGATGAGGAGGAAGGCAAAGCATAGGGCTAGGTTCAGATCTGTTGTTTATTAAGTCGCTGTAAGTCACAGTCAACTTGACAGCACCTAATTGTATTGGTTTTGCCTGGTTAAGGTGTTGTGCTACAGACTTGAATCCACTAGCTGGGACATAGGCTAGGGATGGAATATCTTCCATTAGATTTACAGCCTCTGAAAACCCATTGTAGGGTAAGTTATGAATTGATTCTAACTCAGCAGCACATACCAGCAACAACATAATGAGCAAAAGTTAATGATAACAAATGAAGAAATTCAAGCTGCATTAAAGAGACTGGCAAAAATGTAAGGCCCCAGGAATAGGTGAGATATTGATTGACCTTTTTCAGCTAGCAGATGCAACCCTGGACATGCTCACCAGTCTATGCCAAGAAATTAGTAGAACTGCTGCCTGGCTGATTTACTAGAAGTGATCCCGATTTATTTCCATTCCCAAGAAATATAACACAATATGGAAATGTTCAAACAATCTCATGAATGTCAAATGAAAGCAAAACATATTGCTGCATATTATTCAAAAACGGGTGGAAGAGTAAATTGACAGGGAACTACCAGAAGTTCAAGCTGGGTTTATAAGAAGCCATAGCACTAGTGGTATCACTGTTAATATAAATGGATCCTGACTGAAATACCAGAAAAAAATCCTATGTTTTATTGACTATATAAAGACATTTGACTGTACAGATTACAACAAACTGTGATTAATACTGAGAAGAATGTGAGTCCCAGAACACTTAATTGGTCTCATGTGAAATCTATACCTAGATCAAGAAGTTGTCTGAATGAAGCAAGAGAACACTGCATGGTTGAATATCAGGAAGGATGTGCACCAGTAATGTATCCTTTCCCCATATCTATTCAGTCTGTATGCTGAACAAATAATTTGTGAAGCCAGACTCTTTGAAGAAAAGTATAGCATAAGGAAAGACTATCAACAACCTTCAGTATGCAGATGACATACTTTGCTTGCTGAAGGTAAGAAAGACCAGAAACTCTTGCTACAGAGGATCAAAGACTACAGCCTTCCTTATGGGTTACATTTTCTTGAAAACAAGGATGGCAAAGCTTCATCTCTCATACTTTGAGCTAGTTGGAAGGAGAAGCTATTGGAAGGGGAATCTGCTTGGAAAGGTGGAGGGTCAGCTGAAGAAAAGAAGACCCTCAACCTGGTAGGTTGATACAGTGACTACAGCAAAGGGCCCGAGTATGTCAGAGATAATGAAGATGTCACAGGACAGGATAGGGTTCAGATCTGTTTGTTCATAGGGTCATTATGAGTCGCACTTGACTCAAAAGCACTTAACAACAACATAAAAGCAATAGAGTTTCCTAACACATGACTTTCCTAGACTGTAAATCATTAGCAAACATTGAACAATTATCTGGCATACATTTAGAAATAACTATTTCCACAATTCTTTCATTAAGATTTTTTCAAGTATTGTGCCTCTTATTTAAAGCTTAAAAATCTTCTGTGTTTTCTAGACCTAAAGGAAACATGTAAATTAAAATGATTTTTGTAAGTTTATTCTCGGATTATTTTATATAGCTAATATTCCAGAACCATGTACTTCAACATACCCACATATATTCTTCAAAATCTTCAATGGAAAATGTTCATACGTCTAAGACTATAATAACTTTTTTATAAAACAGTGATTCCTTGTCACGTAAAATGAAACTATAAGCATTCCTTTGTAGGTTTGTCTCAAGCAGCTTCTTGACAGTTCTAGCATTTGCCTTTAAATATCTTATTGAAATGTATATTAGCACTGTAGTATTTTATATTGGTTAGAAAATAATTTCTTTATAGAATATGCAGAAAGCAAGTATCAGTATCATACATTAATACTAATATATAATTATTAATAAAAGCATTAATATTGACTAGGAAGCTCTTATATCATAGTAGCAAAAAAATGTGCTTTAATTTCAAAGGCTACCAGAGCTGCTCTGTGGGAGAAGGGTGGGAAATTTCCTCCCATGGGATTAAAACTGTTTCTGAAAACTCATTGGAGGACCAGCTATGAGTCAGTTCTGTGTGATTCACAGACGCAACAATATTGACCATTACAGTTTAGTGTCCTTTCTTTCCTTTATTGTTGTTATGTGCTGTCGCGTCGCTGGCAACTCATAGCGACCCTATGCACAACCCTATTTCCTTTCCACATGAGATAAGTAATTTACTTTTTCATCTTTTAAAAAATGTGGATAGAATATGGTCAGAATTGCATTATAATTTGGATAGTACTACTTTGGGTGGTATTAATTTGAGATATAACTATGGATAGTATTTAAATTCTCACAATGCCAAATGTTTCTATTCATAAGCATGGTGTATTCTTCCATTTATGCAAGTTTTTAAGGTTTTTGCAGTATTGTTTTATAGTTTTCTTTTTACAACTCTTTTATATTCCTTGTTAGTTTTATTTCAAAGTATTTTACCTTTTTCATAGCTCTTACACATTTTTGTGTTTTATTGACTATACGAAGACAGTTGACTATGTGGATCATAATAAATTAAGGCTAACATGTTGGAGAATGGGAATCCCAGAGCACTCAATTATTTCTCATATATTTCTTTGAATATTTGTAAAATTCTCCAGTGAAAATCTACAGGCCAGGACTTTGTTATTGTTGTTATTATCAGGAGCATTTTTTATGACTAGTTCCATTTTTCCCTTTGTTATGGTTCTGTCCAAATATTTTCTCTTGAACTGTGTAATTTCAACTATTTAGTATATTTCTAGAAATTTTCATAGGTTTTCAAATTTGTTATAGTATAGTTGCTTGCTATATACTTAACAGTATCCCTTCTTTACTCAGTTCTATTGTAATCATTGCCCAATTCATTTCTTATTTGCATTATTCCTTTGGTTATTTTACCAGTGGTTTTTAAAATTTGTTAATTTTTTTAAAAAAAACTATTTCTTTTTTCCTATTTTTAAAAATTTATTGCTTACTTGCGTTATTCTTTTTCCTCTGAAGAGAGTAGATTTTCTTTCTTCCTTTTTTCCTTTCTTCCTTTCCTTCATTCCTTCCTTTATTTCCTTTCTTTCCTGACTGCTATCTTACTCATTGTTAGAATTGTTTGGTTAAGGTCCTGATGATTTAGACTCTACTTTTTTTCCCCTAAAAATGTGTAAGTTTATTGATATAAATTTACTTCTAAGCACTGATATATTCCTTGCCCAGAATTTTTATGTGCTTTGACTTTAATTTGCATTCAGCATTTTTATTTTTCATATCTTCAGGTACCCAGTTGCTTGTAAGTATATTGTTACAGAATATACATATATTTGATGTTTCCCCTGGTTTTTCTATTATACATTTCTAATTCTATAGCATTATGCTTCAAGGAGATGCTTTGCATTAATTCATTCTTTGTAAATTTGTTAAAGTTTACTTCATGCACTAATATATTCTTTAATCAGAGGACCAACCTCCATGGACACTGGGAAAGAATAACCATTGCACTTTGGGGGAAGAAGTTGAGCTATATTATATTTCTTAGCAGGATTTTTAAAATAACTATATCAACTAATTA
Source organism: Elephantulus edwardii (assembly GCF_000299155.1). Lineage (NCBI taxonomy): Eukaryota > Metazoa > Chordata > Mammalia > Macroscelidea > Macroscelididae > Elephantulus > Elephantulus edwardii. Next base: position 13,696,983 of record NW_006399760.1, on the reverse strand, counting down.
TGTAACTATTAAATCCTTACTCATGCCTAAAACTATGCTAGGAATTGTGATACATAAGATACATAGGCCAACATCTTGACTTTGTCAAATTGAAAAGGTTAACAATGGAGTCTAAGTCAAGAGGTACAATATTGACTTCATCTAGGGAGAGACTGCTGTTATTGCTATTAGATGACATTTAGTTGACTTTGACTCATAGGTCTACAATACATAGTGTTGGTGGAATGGTTGTAATGGAGGTAGGGGGGAACACTAAACAAAATAAGCGAGTGAAGGATAGTGCAAATTAAGAACTCTGTGGAACAAAATGTCCACGCAAACAACACAGTGTAAATTAAAGTTGTTGTTGTTATGTGCCATCG
>NW_006399760.1:13680976-13693341 GCF_000299155.1 Elephantulus edwardii | reverse complement strand
GTACCTGAAAGATGCCTTTTTGCTATTATCTGTAAATTAATAATAAAAATATTAATTCAAAAACTCCAAACCCTTGTCCTAACCTGTGTCATTCTCTCAATCATTATTATTCTCAATCCCATTGTAGCTGTCATTTTATTGTATTGGGGACCTTCCTTCCTTTGATGACTCTCCATTTTTCTAAGTATAACACTTTCTCCAAGGACTGGCACCTCCTCAATGCACAAAAAATATGTGTTCTAAAGTTTCACCATCCTTTCCTTTAAAAATACTCGGATTACACTTTGTCCAAGAGATGTTTGTTCTTTTGGAAATCCCTGATGTTTTATAACACCACAATTCAGAGACATTAGTTCTTCTTCAGTCTTTCTTTGCTTTTGCCCAGCTCTCAGGTGCATAGGAAGCAGTAGGAAAAAGCAATGGTCTGTATCAGGTGCACCTTTGCTTTTAAGTTAATATTCTCCACATTCCTTAGTATTTTAACGAGCAGCTTGGCCTAATGCATGCTTTTTTTTTAATTTTTTAGTGCTTGCTATGACGAGAGTTAGAAATGAGAATTGGGATCATTATTTTTTAGGGAATTTTTAGTGCTAATATAAGTATTTCACTTGATGTCATTGAGTCAATTCAGACTCATAATGACCTTCCATCAGGTCTCTGGGGCTGTAATTCTTTACAAGAGGAGACTTCTTATTTTTCTCTTGCACAACTTCTGGTAGATTTTAGCTTCTTGGAGTTTTATGAAATTTAGATTAACAGTACAACACACTACAGACTAGACAACCGGGCATCTTTAGCCTAAGTATAGGAGTTACCTATTGGAGAATTGAATAGATAACTGTTTCAGGCATTATCTATTTATTAGCCTAAAATTCACTAGGGCTTTATAAGCATGCTATGGTTTGCAATGTCTAACTTTGTTAACAGACATTGTACACATATGTTATTATATTTTGGGATGGAATACATACAAACACAGAGGTGAACAGTCTGTTAATGAGAATATTGATGATTAAGATGATTTTATGCAGAACATAAGGGTAAAATTGCTCTTAACTCAGTTTCACTAAATTTGGAGGTGTGTGTATGAGCCAAGCCATGGTATTCTCCACCATTTCTTATGCAATTGAAAACAAGACAATAAATAAAGAAGACCAAAATAGGGTCAATGCCTTTGAATTGTGGTGTTTCCATACATCCAAGAATATACTGACTATATCCTGGACTGCCCAAAGAAGGTAAAAAGGAAAAAAAAGCCTTGAAAGAAGTGCAACCAAAGTGCTCTATACTGACAAAGATGCAGAGCTCTTATCTTTTCCATGTTTGATACATCATCAGAAGCAGTCAATCCTTGGGAAAGGATGTCATGCTTGGAAAAGTGGAGAGTCAACTAATAAGAGGAAGAGACCCTTAATGAGATCATTTGACATAGTGACTGCTTCAATGGGCTTAGACACAAGGAAATTTGTAAGAATGACATAGAATTAGGCAAGTTTCCAATCTGCTCGATGTAGGATTTTCATGAGCCAGAGAAATTTTAAGGCAACTAACAACCTGAATTTAATTTTTAAGATTAATTAAGTATAAATCATAGCTATCCATTTTTAATTATCATGGCATCAAGATCTCTTTTACAGATATATGTACAGAGATGCACACATTCTCCTGTTTTGATACAAAGTTGTGGGAAAATTGCTTTAAAGATTAGAGAGCATTTTATTATTGATTCACCCCAACATTATAGTAACTGATTTGTTTATTAATTTTAATTTATATATTTTTTTCCTTTCAAACTAATCCATGTATCATTCTTTGGCAAAATGGGTACCAAAACTAAAATTACTCAGAGATATAATTTGCTTTGTCACCAGAAAAACCACATGCATATCAAATTTATATAGATAGCTAAATGCCAATAAGAACACAGTAGACTTATTTAAGACTAGACCAGAAATAAAATAAAAAAAAAAGCTAAGGAAGGTATGTAGAATCTTAAGGGTTTATGATACAAAGGAAACGTCTTTTAAGTTTAAAAAACTCCATGAAAGTGACCTCATTGCTACGGTAGTATTTAAATATACAAAAAATATTAAATGTTTAAATTGTAGAAAAGATTTTGTTCTTCTATAGTATCTGATAATTGCAAGGCACAGAAGCACTTCCTTGGGAAATATTTCCTCTCCTCAGATGCAAGTTTAGATATGAATAGAGTCACCATAGAGTCATTTATGTTTGAGCTGTATAAAGGGAGAAATATTTGGTTGTCTTAATCAAGGTTACACTCAATATCAGAAAGGAAAAAAAGGAAAAGGGGGTAAAAAGGTAGGGGTGGGGGTTAGGCAGCCCTGAGCAAAGCAACACATTTTATGAGCACATTGTAAGTTCTTAATTAACATACAATAACTGGATTAAATGGGGTAGGATTAATTATTCCTATTCTCCTCAACATAATCTAGAGAATTAGAAGATTAATTATTCTAATAATTCTCTTTTTAATCTAGAATATTAGAATCACCTGGGAAGCTTTATAACTACAGATCCATCTTCAGATACTCATTTATTTGTCCAATATTTATTTAGCACTTATTATGTTTGAATCACAATGATAAGAGTCTCAGAGATGATGGCTTCTTCCACAGAGCTCAATTATAAGGGGGAAAAAAAGGTTAAGAAAATTAACCACTATAATAAAGGTTAAACAATTTGAAAACAAGAATCTTGGGAGTATAAAGACATTTTACAGAGGAAGAAAAGTTCTTATCTAGCTTAACTCACGCATGGTGATAAGAAAATACTTTGTAAAATTAAAACACATTTATCATGTGGTCATGAAACAGAGGGGCTGTATTTGTCAAAAACATATAAGAAAAAGAAATATTTTCTTTAAGTAAATTAAGTTTATACTACAGATGCAAAACATACTACCTTGAACATCTTTTGTTTTATGGTAAACCAAGTTGAAATTTAGTGGATTAAATTATTATTATCTTCCATGATTGTGTGGATTGACTGACACAGTTAGTTGATCCTTGTTTGAGATCACTACTGTATTTGAAGATGACAACTTGGGAAGCAGTCTTCAGAAAATCTCTCAGAATAAGTATCCAAAACAGCTTCTGTAAGCACAGAGCTAGAGTCTTCCTGATTCTTTTACATGGTTTTGTCTCCAGTTTGAGAACCTGGACTCCTTGCTTAATAGTACAAGTTTCCAAAAGAGAGTATGCCAATGGTAAACATTTTAAGTGTGGAAGAATTGGCCACTCCTACACAAGTTCTGCTTCCAAATATACGTGAATTCTCATCTGTGATATTCTATTCATCAGAACAGTCCCAGAGCAGCCCAATTTAAAATCAGCAGAGTCGAGTCAGTTGTGTGAGCCTGAAATCTCTGTCAGAGAAACAGTTTTGTGCTTAAAGAAGGGCACTCAGCAGCAGCCGTTTCAAAAAAATACTACATAACTTGGGAGAGACTGGAGAACATTATGCTGAGTGAACTAATTTAGTCTCATAAGGACAAATACTGCTTATGACCATTATTGTAAAAATAGAAGGATAACTAGTAAAACACGTATGGGGACCCAAAGGGAGAGGGGGCTTGAGCAAAGGGGTGAGGATGGTTTAGGGCCAAAAACACAGGGTGGCACAATTTGGTGGGTGGAGGGAGAGGGTAAGGGAAATGGGAAAGATCCTGAGTGGATTTGAAAAGACAGGATAATGATGAGCACAGTTCAGTGGTGATTAGTTTTAGAAAACAATGCATGGGAATGATTATATTAAACACAATGTGAATGAACAATAGTATGAAACATAATGTATACAAACATTTTAAGCAACCTTATATAATTTTTTTAAAAAAAAGAAGGGCTTCAGGATTGGCTTAATGTTCTATAATTTTCTAGACATACTCAATAAAATTTTAATAAGAGGCTCCACATTAAATATTACACATAGTACTAAGAATTGTGGCAGCAGTTAGGGGACAGAAGTCTAGACTTCACTTCTAAGTGGAGAATGGTAATTATATACATCAAGGAACAGCATATAGTGGTGATCTGTGGAGATAAATTCCTGTTACTGGGTGTCTGTGAGTTGATTCATAGTAACCTCATATGGAAAATAGAAATGTCATAAAAAGTTTTCTAAACTGTAATCTTTAAAGGAAGCAGTGGTGGCCTAGTCGCAAGAAGCTATACTGCAATCCCAAATTCACGTGGTTCGAATTCACCTGCTGCTCTGTAGGAGAAGGATGGGCAATCTTGTGCTACTAAGTTCTTCTGAAAACCTCCTGGAGGGTTAGCTATGGGTCAGTTCTGACTTGATGATGCACAGCAACAACAACAATCATCTTTACAAGTAGTAAATTTCCAGGTCTTCCACACAAATGTTGAGTGAGATTGAACACCCACATTGTGATTATCTCATATCTTTGCAAAAAATGATTTATCCTAGCACAATTAAAAGCCTTAAGATGGAAAGGATGCTTCGTAAGTATGAGGGAAAAGGATTCCAGTAAGTTAATTGAGCTCCTGTGGTAAGGAGATACACTGCCAAGTCATAGATGAAATCTGTCAGCTGCTCTGCAGGAGAAATGTGGGCAATCTCCTCCCATGAGATTCACTGCCTTTGAAAACCTGCTGGAGGGTCACCTATGGGGAGGTTCTAACTCAACACTGCACAAAAACACATGTTAGACTTGAGTCAAGTTTGCATTAAGAAAGCTATGGCATAATACTTTAGTTTTATGAAAACTGAGCTATTTGCTTAATTTTTGAAAAATATAATTCTAGTAACTCCCTAATTTTAGTTCTGTTTTAAAATGACTAGAAATATCATATTAAGTCCATACATAAGATTTTTGTTCAAGCCATCAAGATGATTTGTTTTGAGAAAGTTCTGAAGGTTTATAAATCACTTACTGGTCTAGTCAATGTACCATCAAGTCTAATGTGGACAGTTTCGTTATATGAAACTACACATTTACTTTATAATTTGTCTCATTGAAATAAAAATGGTCATCCCATATTATTGTTGCTGTGACATGATTTTAAAAATAAAGCAGAAAAACTCAATATAGCATGGATTTTCAGTATCCCATAATATAATTAGATAATCTGGTACACACACTTCTAAGTATGATACAATGTATATAATTTCTAAATACTCATTTATCATTTAATAGTTTCTATTTTGCCCAGCTGTTGTTAACAAAAATATGCTACTTATTTTATGATGTATGATAATCATGGCTTGGCTATATTTAAAGATAGTTTTCATAATTGTTATTGTCATTTGATGTCTCCTTCCTATGAAATATTGAGAATTTAATTCTAGGATAAAGTGTCAAATATGAGGTTGCTGACTACATAAATACTAACCCCCCTATCCCCACTGCAATTTCAAAGAGCAACTCAGGTGAGAGTAAATAAATAAATAAAAGGTTTAGTTAATGTTGGGCATTTGCTTGGAACCATGTCATTCAAACTCCTTCCATTTGACGACAAAATTTACATTGACACATGAATGATGTATAATGTAGTGTAATTACTTACGGGGTCTTTGAAAAGAGAAGCCCCTTTTTTTCCAAGTGATTTAACTTTGAAAAGGAATCACTTCTTATGCCCTACAAATACTACTAAAAGGCATTTTATGAGGCTTTTTCCTCCTGCATATTTCTACACATGGACAGACTATTGTGTGTTCTAAAACCTGTATTTACATGACACACTTTTATGGTCCAATGGGCAAACACTACTTAGTCCTAAAATAACATCACAGTAATGACTACAGTCAAGACAGCAAGAACACTCCACCATTATTATCCATATCAGACTGCACCAGATGGGATATCTGTGGTGGAGTGTTGACAGTGGTGAGCATTGAACAACTGTTTCTGGTATTTTTGTGTACTTTCAGGCCTAGTAACAAAGTATTCAAAATAGGGATTCCATAAGCTGTTTCACTTGATGAAAAACATTGGGTATGCTTTCTTCATCTGAATTTACTGGAGAAAGACATAACACAGAGAGTTGAAGATGAGTTACATTAAACAGGATTTAGCCAAATTTCACTATGTATAAACAGGGCTTCTTAACCTCAGCAGTGATGATATTTTGGGGTTGAATTATTCCTTACTGGAGGAAGAGAAATTATCCTGTGTATTATAAGGTAAGAGATTGAGATTGTCAACAATTTCAGCTTGTTTACATACACAGTTAACACTCTTGGAACCAGCAGCCAAGAAATTAAAAGATAAATTGCATTAGGTAAGTCTGCTCTCAGGAATTTATCCAGAGTTCTGACGTGCAAAGATGTCAGTCTAGAGACGAAGGTGTGTCTGATACAGGCCATAGGCTTCACAATTATTTGCTATGCATCATAGCTGGGCGATGAATAAGCATGATAGAAGAAGAGAGGGTGAAATCAAGTTGTTCTACGGAGGCAAGGATTTTGAAACCATCTCACAAACTTTAGGCATGTTTCCAGGAGGGGCCATTCCTCCTATTATGCTTGGAAAAGTAGAGGCACAACATAAGAGAGAAAGATTGCGAATGAGATGGATTGACATAGTGAATAGGGGCAGATTTGTCAGAGACAGTAAGACAGTAAGTAAGCAACAACAACTTGGATGATAATAGTTTTCCCCTACCCCTATTAAGACAAGCAAGAATGTCTCCAGATATTGTTCACTGTTCTTTCGTGGGCGCATTTGCTCCTGTTGAAAATAACTGATGGGTAGAGTTGCACACTACAATACCTAGACTGGAAAGTGGTGTGGTCTGTAGAGCATTGAACTGCTAACCCAAACATTGTGTTTTTCAGAGAGAAAGATGACTAATTTCCCTGAGTGATTTACAGTCTTGAAAATCCAATGTATGGTCAGCTATGAGTCAATTCCAACTCAAAGGCAGTAAAAGTGAGAAGTATTTGGTGATAAGTTTGCACCTGCTCTTTTAAGCAATTAAATTATGCTACTTAGTCAGCCTTACCAATACTAGATGTTTACTCAATTTGAGATGCCTTAAGTACAATGGCTTTCTTACAACATACTTCATATACATATAAAACTTTTCTCTTTCATTTGTCTATTAACTTTGCTGTGATGGCTACAGTGTGTAAGCATTTTGCAATATTTTTTTGTCCAAAATATTAACAAGAATATAAAATTGGGAATATTAAGGGACAAATAAGGATGGACTTTTTAAGACAAGGATCTCATGGGTATATTTTGGAGAGATATCAGATAGTTTGGCACCCACTGAGCCATGGTTCTGAACACCTATGGCTCTGGATTAATTCCCACTCAGGGTTAAGGAGAAGATCATGACTGTGAAACATTTCATAACAGAAATTGCTTCCTTTCAACATCACTGAGTGTTTTTGTTACTTGTCTCATCTTCTATCTCTGAAACAGAGGCTGCTTCCAGGAAATCAGGTAGTTAGAAGGAAGATAGGGACAAGATTATTTACCACATCACTGATTATAAACATGACTTGAATTGTAATAATATACAGAAAAGAAGTCAGAAAACTCACTTCTTTATTATTGTGATTGTCCACTAATGGTTTTAATTATTATGCAGGAACTGTCAATTCTGTCACTAGATGTAGTCAGGGATTCATTGTTTCAGTTAATCAAATAATTCTGCTTTACATAAAGTAAATACACATATGTGAATTATCAGTTTTTAAACTGCTAAATAAAAACCCCCTTCTTATTTTTTCTAATACACTTTAATCTTTTTTTCTTTCATATTTTAAAAGGGATTCAGGGTATTTTGTTTGCACTGGGGCCATCACTGTATAACTGAATTATCATTAGTCTCTAGTTATGAAGAGGTACCTTCTGATAAGGATTTCTGACTGATAGAATCCCAGGAAAAGCAGTTAATAACACTCAATATTGGCAAGCACAAAATAAATATAAATAGTGAATAGAAGAGTCTCGAATATACATAGTATTTTATTCTATTTAGTGGACATTGCCAACTATTAACCAATGTTCAATAAACACTGAAAAAAATTCAAATCATCTCTAAATTCCCAGTAAGTAACCAAATTGTGTGAATTATTTTGTTAGACATAATACATAGTAAAATGAAGACAATAATTTGACTTTTTAAAAAGCATGTTTAACATTAGGAATTGTGATCTTAATACTGCATTGATTTTCAGCATATGTGGTTTTATTTTCTTGCCCCTTTAAGAAAAAAATATTTCCTATAACAAGTATTTACCTGCTATTATTAAGGCTTTAATGTTCTAAATAGTTTGAACTATTATCCAGGATTAGCAAGATTTTTCTGAAAGTAAAAGTAGAAACAGACAAATATAATCCTTGAATGTAAGGAACCTGAATATGATCTCTTCATATAAATATATTAAATCTATAAACAAATTCATGCTCAACAGATACAAAGCTACTGAATAAGCTTGGTTGGTGTCTAAATATACTTTACTTTTTTAATGGCTTTTTCTTTATAGTTTTTAAAGTGCTTCTCTTTTGCTTAAGGAACAAAAGAAGAATCAGTCTGCAGTTAATTCTTATAATTTCATCATCTAGTAGCAGAGGACTAGTCTCTTAGTGGATAAAGTGTTAGTTTTATATTCCAAAGGACAACTTCAAATCCTGTTAAGGTTATATTTTTATTAAAATTTCCATTAATTTTTCCATCAATGTGATTATAGATTAGTATTAATTAATTCTTACCCCTTTTTGAAAGAAATAAATTGAGCCATATCTGATTCAAACTTAAACAAGACACACTATTCAGGCTTTCTTGGTAACCCTTTCCTGGGGTTCAGAATTGGTTGGGGAGAGAGGGAATAAGATATCTTTAATAGCATTTTATTGAACTTAGCAAATTAAATGGTCTACCCTGAATTTTGAAAATACTAAATTACCATATGGGTGATTTCTTTCTCATCCCATTTGGCTTTTATTGTTTACCAAGAAAATAATAAAAAAGGATTATTTCTGCTAAATATTGTGATAATTTGTGTGAACTGATATTAATGAGAATTCAGGTAGGGGTTTCTCTTTGCTAAAAACTGCTACACCAACATATTAGATTCATATTATAGAAATCACTTGAATATTTTCCTTAGAGTTTTAATACATCATTATAGCAAATGTTTTTTTTTTATTCTTTGCACATACCTGTCAAATGATCAAGAGATTGCATCTCTTTGATCCAGGAGAGCTTGTGGATTAGAACCATGGATAGGCAGTGCAATTGGAGATCAAATAGGACCAGCCCTTGGAGAGAAACATCATGCTTGGGAGGGTGGAAGGACAGTACAAGGGAGACAGACTCACAATGAGATAGATTGACTCAGTGACTGGGGTAATGTGTCAGAGACAATATGGTTGGTTTTGGATAGAGCGGTGTCCAGAACTGTAGTACATAGGGTCACAAACAAATTGACAGACCCTAAAAACAACAACCACCACAAGGTAGGCACCAAGTATCTTACTTGCATTAATGCATTCTAAAACTTCTAAGAGAAATGAGCATAAGAACTTGGGTATCAACGACTTCACTGAACAGATTTTAAAAGCAGCTTTAAAACTGAAGGATCATTATAAGCTTTTGTGAGAGAATGCTATAAAAAGTGGGAATGCAGCTTAGTATAACACTGAGTTTAATACTTGTTTGCTCCATTCTTTGAAATGTTGCAAGAGCAATGCAATGCAGCTTATATTCAACCTTATTCTCATCTAACTTTAATGGAAGGCTTACAGTATTGTAGGATGAAGAGAAGTTGATTTCATCATGTAGTCCAAAAGGAGTTGTATGCTAACTCAATGGTGGAGACTTTCTGGTGGTTCAAAATACACTAACAGCTATGATAGAGAAAAATAGGCACTCTCTTGTTCTGGCATAAGCAGCCTCTGAAAACCAGCTAGCGGATCAACTATGAGTGGGTTGTGATTTGACAGGATCCGAGTTTTGGAGCATAGAACTATTATACTCAAATTCAAAGGGGAATTTCCTCAGTGTGTTGCTGACCTCTCTATTTTTTAAAACTGTAAAGCAAAATTAGATTAATATTTCAATAGAAAAATGAAAACTGTGGGCATATATTAAAATTCAATCTCGAATGATGGCTCAAGATAACTCCCAAACACAAAAAGAGCTCAAACACTAAATACTTGTGTTGTTTGTTGAAATATTTCCTCCATGTGAGTGCTATTGGACTTTCATTTTAATCAGTAAAATTAGGAGCGAAAGTTCATTGGACACTTTTGATCCGGATACTGCCAGAACTTATTTTAATTCAGCTACCCTATCAGAAAGATATTGTTATTGTTTTCCTCAATTTTAAGATAAATAAATTGACATTTAAGAGATTAATTGGTAAAGAGAGTACTATAGTGGCCTAATCAGTAGTGAGTTATGCTACTGACCCAGAGAAAGTACCTCTACAGAAGTTCAAATCCCGTAGTGGCTCCACAGGAAAAAGATCGTCATACTTCTCTCATGCGACTCACAGCATCTGAAATGCTACTGAAGAATGAGTTATGAGTTGATTCTTACTCCAGGGCAATGAGTAAATGAGTGAAATATTTTGCAAAGAGCAGACCTAGGTAACAGTAATCTCAAAATAAATGTTAAGAACTTTTAAAGTTATCAGTTTTGTTAGACATATAACTGAAAGTATTATGTAGAGAAAATGGAAACAATACTATCTTTTTTCAAATCATAATTTATAATAGATGTGGAGCTCCCTCTTGAAGCTGTCCTGCAGCCAGGATTGTTACATTAAGGCAAAAATATTCTAGCAATCCGTAGAAAGACACTTGCCATAGAGTAGAAAAAGACCATCATGCCCAAATCTCACAACACATGCAATCCATATGGGGCCTTGGTTATCCAAAGCAGGAGTTCAGCATTTTTTCTTAAGATTGGGTTTCATTCTGCTAAGAGTATGCTGGCTCGGTGCCCATTCACAAGCAATTAAGACTTTGTGCTTGCCTGCATTTTAGTAGCTCTCCTCATGAAACACGCAGCCACATGGGAGCAGAAACTTTGCCAGCATGGGTCACGGTCTGGGAACAGCATCAGTAGAGCTTCTGTACTCTAAGGACTCAGTCTTCTGGGAAGTTGAGGAGAGAGGATGGATGATTGATTGACTGTTCCTGTGAGAGAAGATCAAGAAGGAAACCGTTAAGAAATAGGGACCGTTGGGTGATATGAAAATGGGTTGAGGAAACAAACAAACAAAAAATGCTACCAAGCAACCTAGCTATTTGAAAATAGATGATAAGATTATATCATAAAGTTAAAAAAATTGAGGTTATTTAAATGGTGACAAATATTAAAGGTGAGAGTTCCTTACTATTGAAATTAGACTCTGCCTCCATTCATCTAATTTTTAAGTTCTTGTTATTTACCATTGTATCTGTATTAACCACCTAGGGAATAGGAACAGGGAGATAATTGAAATAATTTCATGAAGATGAGTAAGATAAGAAGCAGAGCCACCATCTATGTAAATTCTCTGACGTGTCATTGAGTAAACTCAGATGCAAATGGCATCTATGAGAATGGGGCAATATCTCAATCCATACAGCTTCCTTATCTTTAATCTATATCTAAAAGGATTAATGACTTTTCTCGACCTCAAGTGTAGTGTCGATGAAAAATGATCGACTTTATATAAAGATAAATAGCTTCCTTCAGATGGGGATAGGACTTTAATTTCTAAAAAATGAAGTAGGCTCAATCAGGAGTTGCAAGTTAGATTGATTTTTCATGACTTCATGGCTATGATTTTACAGTACAGATTTCTACTCCATGTTCCTAGGAGTTCTGTTCCAATGGATATAACCAGTTATAATGTCAAGATGGGTATTTTTCTGAATAATTCTGGAAAAGACTAATCACAGGATCACTAGTTACCAGCTTCACAACTGTTAAAATTAATGAGTAGCTAAGTATCTGGAATGCTATATCTTTCATGTAACCTATAAAAGTCCTAATGTATTCATGATTGTTCTTCAAATTATCAATATGACCTCTTTAATAACAACCTCTACTAGCAAGCATGGACAGACTTGCATGCATATTCATGTATGCATCTACAGCACTAACTAAAATATAATTGTATTTAACTAGTAATTATACTTTTACATGATTTGGAAAGTTGGCCATAAACTAGGTTTATATTGATCACTAATCTCGTTAGTGACTTCACAGAGTGACTTCATAAAGTGTCTTTACTCTATGGATCTTGAGACCACATGCAAAAATTACAAATTTATGAGTCTTTTTTACATAAACATACTTAAAACATGCCCTAAAACATGCTTGAAGATCTAAGTAGTAACAGACATTGTTATTGTTGTTATGTGCCATCGAGTC
>NW_006399760.1:13673690-13679478 GCF_000299155.1 Elephantulus edwardii | reverse complement strand
ATATATCAAGGGTATCATCCAGGAAGAGTGCAAACGGTCATTGCAAAGACAGAAGAGGAAGAAAAGACCAAAATGGATGTCAGAAGATACTCTGAAAATTGCACTGGAGTGCAGAGAAGCCAAAGCACAGGGAGGAATTCAAGATACTAAAGAGTTGAATAGAAGATTCCAAAAGGCAGCACGAGATGACAAAGCAAAATATTACAAGGAAATGTGCAAGGATTTGGAGTCAGAAAATCAAAAAGGCCGAACTCGCTCAGCATATCTTAAGCTCAAGGAACTGAAGAACAAATTCAAACCTCGAGTTGCTATAATCGAGAATGCTTTCGGCAGAATGTTAAGTGATTCAGAATGTAACAGACACTATTGTACTTAAAATATGTGGAGGGGTTTTTTATGCAATTAAATGAAATCTTGTGGAAAACTAATATTTTAAAAGGTAAGTTCTGACTAGATCAAGGCAGAACAGAGAACAGCCCAGAGTCATTTCTTTGACCAACATAGTAATTATAGTTGAGGCCCCTAACCCAGAGTCCAGGAGCTACAAAAACATAGAAGGAAAGAAAGGAGTATCCTATTTTTTACATTCTTTCCTAGCAAGTTTTCACTGATGGTATATTATGATGGATTTCAATTTTAAATTGTAATTCATTTGAGATACAGCTTCTTCAGTGCCTTGTGCAAGTTAAGTAACTATACACACATACTGGGAATGCTCAGGGATATTTTGTAGTTGTTGTTATGTGCTGTCGAGTTTCTTATGACTCATAATGACCCTATGAAAAACAACTCTGAACCCTGTTCTATCTTGTGCTAAGCCTTATTGTCTCTGGCACACCTACCCTCATTACTTTAGTCACTGAATCAATGCATCTTGAGGGATATAAAGAAAGAAACAACAACAAAAAAAAAAAACCCTCAAAAACCCAAAAAGAAAAAAAAAGCAAAGACAGTTGATGTGGTTCCATCTTGTGGCAACCACAAAAGCATCAAAGTACAACTGAGGATAGAGATTCGTAAGATAAGATTCATAATTATGTAGAAGTATATTAGCAGAACTTTCTTCTTTGGGGTGAACTTGAACAATTGTTAATAGTCAAGTGTGTTAACTATGTATACCATCCAAATATCAACCTATTTGTCATACTCAACTAAGTGTAAGTCTAATTTATAGTGTCCACCTAACATATTGTAGAGTTATAACATTATTGTGAGGCTAGCATATAATATTCTTTTTGTTTTGTTGTCATGTGGGTTTTTTTTTTCTTCACATGAACAGTCAGAAATGATTTTGGGAAGTTACTCTACATCCTCCAGGCCTATCAAAGTTTATTCCTTTCATCTTATTACATTAACTTTACTCCTAGTGAAACACAATCAATAACAAGTTTCTATAAGGGGGGGGGGAAATCTCATTATTTCTGTCATGGAACTTATATCTATAATAATATCTTATTAAATATAAAGTTCTCACATATCTCCGTTAAACCTTTGAACTTATTATTTACCATGGTTTTCAGATATGACAAACTAGAAGCTATTTTGTTGAAACTTATTGCATTTTTAATATGCTCAGGCCAAAAAATACACTTTGAGATAGGTACATCTTAAAAAAAAGAAGTAAAACTCTCTAAAAGAGAACTCTGTGTATATGTACACATGCACCTGCATGTGGGCATGCTGTGTCTGCTGTTTTTGTTATCCTGGAAATTAAGGAGAAAATACCAACAGCGATAATGACAACAATAATAAAAAAAAGACTGTAAATATCCCAGAGGTGGGAACTATGAACATCATTTTTGAGATTCACTTTGAAATTATTTATTTTTTTTTATTCGCACTGATTTGTTATCCTGTGGTTCCTCTATTTCATTTGCATACCCCTAATATGAGATATAGTAGAAGTAACCCATATGGTTTCCTTGGTTGTAAATACTCTTGGAAGTAAATATTGTTGTCATTGTTGTTGTTGTTATGTGCCATTGGGTTGCCCGTGACTCATAGCAACCCTATGTACAATAGCTCTGAACCCTGTGCTATTCTGAGCCAGTTTCACTGACTCTGATACACCTAATTCCATTACCCCAGCTACCACATCAAGCCATCTCAGATGAGATCTTTCTCTCTCACTCTGTCCCTCCACCATTTCAAAAAATGAAGTCCTTCTCCAAGAACTAATCGCACCTGGCCACGTGCACAAAGAATGTGAGGCAGAACTTCAGAACCTTTGCATCCAAAGAGAAACTAGGTTTCACCTTCTTCAAGACAGACTTATTTGTTCTCCTGGCACTCTATGGTATATTCAAAAGTCTTCTCCAACACCACATCTCAGAGGCACCAATTCTTCTACCACCCTTGGTCTTTGTCCAGCTCTCTGATGCACAGCAAGTAATTGCAAAGACCATGGCCTGGATCATGCTAACTTGAGTCTCTTGACTGACTTCATTGCTCTTTGACACTACAAATTTGTAGAGATTCCTGACAGGAGATATCCCCAGTGAAATTTATATTTTGATTTCCTTACTGCTGGTCCCAACAGTGCTGATGGTGAAACCAAGCAAGCTGAAATTGTTAACAACCTCAGTTTCTTCTCCATCCATCATAGTGCTGCCAATTGACCCAGTGGTGGGAATCTTTGTCTTCTTGATTTTAAGTGTCACTACATGCTGAAGACTAACTACCGTTCTTGACCTTCAATGGTAAAAGCTTCAGGTCATCATCAATTTTGGCAAACAAGGTTGTTTCATCTTCATAACATAGATTGTTGATAAGTATTCCTCCTCCTCATAAAGTCCAGGCACCCAAATGATGTGCTCTGCATACAAATTGAAAAGCTATGGAGACAGAACACATCCTTGGTACAATTATTTGTGGACGTAACGAGCCAGATCTTTTCCCCTGGAGACTTTTAACATTTTTAAAGTATAAGCCAAAACAGTCAATAACATGTGGGATGTACAGGTATAGAGCTTTGATATAATGGTAAATACTTTGTGACACTTAAATTCAGCACTTGCATTTTTGTGTGCCATCTAATCAACTTAATAAATAGAGACTACTGAAATATAAATATGTTTTTTCATAGTAGACCATCCTCACACACTTAATTATTTTAATAATGTGAAGAAAACACTCCTGATTTCTACTCTACTAACTAATTTCTTAGAGATTTTGTAGACTCTTTATGTAGAAAAGCAAACATTTTATTTTAGCAAGGGCTGCTTTATAGGAATATTTGCAATGTTTTGTGCTAATCCCTTCACCAGTTTTTTTGGTGTGGCAAATATTTGTTCTAGTAGATTTTACTACAGTTACAGAGTGCATCAATATGTTGTTTTAACCTTTTGAAAACAACCCTTGTGTCTTCTTGAAGAAAATAAGGAGCCATTGATGAAATCTTCTAAAGTTTTCAACTTCTTTGCATTAAGGTGCCTTGGAGAGAAAGCTGAGTGATATCTTGAGAGATTGGATTAAAACGAAATGGAAACCCCTTCACTTTCTTTCTTGACTCATCACTTTATGGATATTAGCGACCCCAAAGTAAATGGTGGTCAAATAAAACAAATACGTTTATTATAGCAGTTAGGAAAAACTGTTTTGAAATTTGCCAAGTTCTTTTTCAATAACATGTTTGGCAGCTACCAAATGACATGGCCTGTCCAGAGTTGATTTTGACGAAGCCTCTGGGATGTGTTAAAAAGTAAACCAGAGCAAATCACGTACTGGAAAGTATAACTCAATCAGGGAAAAATGTATGATTAAGGGAGACATGGGCAAGGAAAACTTTGCCAGAGCGCAGGGTAAATATTTGTATCAGGGAGAAGGGAAAGCTTCTTGGCGCTGATGTCAACCAGCTGGAATTTTCATTGTTTATAAACTTTTGTTGTTAGAGTTGAGTTCTGGCATGAAAGGTACCAGAAAGAGCAATTTCCCAGCACGAAAGTTTGAACACTGATAAGGCAGCCTGAGCAGATAGAAAGGCAAAGATGTGAAATTTGAGCCACTTTTCCTTTCCAAAATTATTTTGTCAAAAAAAGGTACACTTTTTTTCTCCCTTTAAATCCTACTTTGACAAAATCCATCAGGATTGGTAAAAAATAAACAATTCTATCACATTTTGTTTTGTTCTGCTCTATGTTATAAGTTTATGACTTCTTTTTCTTCGGTAAGATTATCAGATAACAATGAAGGCTCTAAATGAATCCACTGTTCCTTTTTATGTGGGACAATACTATGAAGTATATGAATCAGATATATTAATGACTGAAAATAAATTACTTACATGCTATTAACCCCAATTTTTAAAATGTTATTTCTATTTTTTTTTCTTCTTTATCAACATAAACCCTCTGTACACTAAGGTTTCTACCTAATCTTTTAAATGCCTGTTGACTACATTGTTCATAGGGACCCTGTGAACAGAGGATCTGAACCCTGTGCTATCCTGTGCCATCTTCACATTTCACCTTGTCATTCCATCTGTTTAAGGGCCATTCTATCCTTTGCTAACCCTTAAACCTTCTAAGCATCATGCCCCTTTTCAAGGAATAGCCTCTTCTAACAACAAGCCCAAAGTATATGAGGCAAAACTTCATCATCCTTGTCTCCAAAGAGCACTCTGGTTGCATCCTTTCCAGTACATAGTTATTTATTCTTTTGGAAGTCCATGGGATGTTCAGTGCTCTTCTCCAATGCCACAACTCAAAGTTATCAATTATTCTGTCATCCCTATTTATTGTCCAGATCTTAGATGCATAGCAGTTGATCAGAAAGACCATGGACTAAATCAGACACACCTTAGTTCTCAAACTAACATCATTACTTCTCTCTACCTTAGAGATCCCTACCAGCATACTTCCCCAGTGCAATGCATCTACTGATTTCTTGACTCCTGGTACCAAGGATGTTAATTGTGGATACATGTTGACAATATAGATACAAATATTAACAGAGTTTGAAAAAGCATATTGCTCAAAGCAGAGCTTTTATACTAGTTATGGTAAGTTACTGTTTGATTTTAAGGAGACTTCAGCAATGTCTTTATTTCATTTTAAAGATTTAAGGGCAATATAGTTTCAGGGGTTCATCCAGCTTTCATGGATCCAGAGTGTCATGAGTTTGAGGAACAGGAATTCTATTCTGCATTTTTCCCCTTTTGAAAAAAAATTCTTCTTGAGGACTTTCATTCATAGGGTAGCTATCAGTTGCCTACAACTACTCAACACTTAACAACAACAGCATCTTTGGTCAAAACGTACAGTAATGATAGCTGAGTATTTAACAGTTATTTTTTAATTGTAAAGGAGGCAGTTGTTCATGTGGACAATCAGCCATATAGTCCATTTCCAGATGGAAAGAATATACTGAGTCACTGTATCGAAAGAAATTGGCAGAAACAGAAGAATTTCATGAAACAACATATGAGCAAGAGCCTATAGTGATGAAAGAAGAAGTTCAGGCTGCTTTGAAGGAAATGGCAAAAAATAAGACTTAAGAAATAGATGGTATACCAATTGACATCTTTCAGCTAACAGATGCTGCCCTGGATGTGCTCACCAAGTTGTGCCAAGAAATCTGGAGAACAACCAGTAGGCCAACTGACTGGAAAATATCTATATTTGTTCCTATCCCAAAGAAAGGTGACTCAATAGAGTTTGGAAACTATAGAACAATCTCACTGATTTCACATGCGAGCAAGATTTTACTGAAGATTATCCAAAAATGACTGGAACAACACATCAGCAGAGAACTACCAGAAGTCCAGGCTGGGTTTAAAAGGGGTCGTGGT
>NW_006399760.1:13670411-13672265 GCF_000299155.1 Elephantulus edwardii | reverse complement strand
TACAATCAACACTTAGTACCAGTAGTCAGGAAAACAAAAGATGTGTGTTAGGTTGGGAAAATCTGTTAAGAAACTAACCAGAGTACTAAAGAGCAATGATGTCAGTTTAGAGACTAAGGTATGCCTGATCCAAGCCATGATCTTCATAATCATTTGCTATATATCTGGAAGCTGGACAGTGACTAAGGATGACAAAAGAATCAATGCCTCTGAGTTTTGGTGCTAGAGAAGAATCTTGAACATATCATGGTCTGCCAAGAGGGTAAATAGGTCTCTCCTAGAGAAAGTGAAACCAGGGTGTTCCTCAGAGACATGGATGGTGAAACTCCATCTCACGTATATTTAACATGTTGTCAGAAGGGGCTAGTCCTTGGAGAAGGACATCGTGCTTTGAAGAATAGAAGGTAAGCTCAAGAGACGAAGACCTTCAATGAGGTGGATTGACATATGACTGTGTTAACGGAGTCAACTGTGTCAGAGATGGTGAGGTTGACTAAGGATAGGGCAAAGTTCAGAGGCTTTGTTCATAAAGTCACTATGAGTAATAATTGACTAGACAGCACTTAACACCAACTTTCTTTACCTGACTCTTTCTTTTGTTGCTCCAGTTAAATTGAAAGCAATTGCCGCTCCTTGAATGGCCATTTTCAGGCTCTTGAGGCATGAGACACTACATACAAAACTAGAAGTAGAACAGAATCACTAAAAGTGGTTTTAGAGTAATTATGATGTCTCATGAAGCTTTGCCCATAAACTTCCATACCAAGGAACTAAATTCCACGAAACAGCTTCTACTTTATCTCCTTTTTTTTCATTCTTGTAAGTATAGGTATCACACAACTTTAATATGATACTTTTTACATATGTCATTTATTGACAGCCATTATATTAATAGGTTATGTATTCTTACTCTTAATCAAGTAACTTTTCCCATCTCTATAGACCAAAGAACAGTACTTCATAAGCAATAACCTGCTTTTATCTTCCCTTCTACTTCTGGTAAACACTAACAAACTTTGACCTGTAAACTTTTGTGGTTTTGTCTTGTCTTTTTCTAAAAGTGAGGACATACAATACTTGTTCTTTTGTGACTGACTTATTTCATTCAGCATATCTTCAAGTGCCATCATATTGCATCATTTATGAAGATTTCCTTTTGCTTACAGACTGTGATATTCACAGATATATGTGCATGTGTGTATGTATCATGTTTTATTTATCCATCCTTAGTTGATGAGCATTTAAGTTGATTCCATATTTATATTATAAATGCTGTTGTTAGTGCTAGTCAATAGGCCTTTTATTGTAAGAACTACCTTCCCTCCGTAACTTGATTGGTGCCGCTAATAGAGCCTCTACCTGGAATATTATTGCTTTTCAATTTTTGACTCATGTACTTTTAACTTGTTAGTTAAATTTGTGTCTTCTAGGCTGCAACACTTCCATGTTACATCTTCAAGGATATGAACATGCACGGCTAAGCACAATTGATAACAGTGCATCTAAATTCCAAAATCAATTTCCATAATAGTCTATGTGTTTCCTATTGCCAAAGGGGCCCGGAAACCTACAGCCCCCCTTTCCAGCAGGAAGTAGCTAAGAGAATATGCCGTCCCCTTTTCCTTATGAGTCAGGGTGAAGTCACTCCCAAGGAGGAGTGATAGAGAATGGTAAAGGACACATTGACAAAGGAGATTAATCAGAACTGGCTTTGACAAGCACTGTGACAAATGGACAATTAAAACAGACTTTCAAGGGGGGGGAAAGAAGAATGAATTGGGGAGGAGGGTTAGAGAAAATAGTGCAACAACGAATGAATGAAAACCCCAAATCTCTGTAAATGTTCATTAAATT
>NW_006399760.1:13634512-13669226 GCF_000299155.1 Elephantulus edwardii | reverse complement strand
GCACATCTGGCAGTTTTCTGTTGACATATTGTTCCAAACGTTTTTGGATAATTTTCAGCAGAATCTTGCTTGCATGTGATATTAATGATATTGTTTGATAGTTTCCACACTCTGCTGGGTCACCTTTCTTTGTAATGGGAACAAATATCGATCTTTTCCAGTCAGTGGGCCAGCTGGCTGTTCTCCAGATTTCTTAGCAAAACTTAGCACATCCAGGCCAGTGCTATTATAGAGCTATTATAAATAGAGCTACAAGTTATACTCATGTTCAAGTACCTGTTTCAGTCTTAGCTTTCAAGACTTTTGAGTATATAGTTAGGAGAAATCGCAGGGTCACATGACAGTCTTGTTTTCCATTTTCTGAGGAGTCTTCTCACAGATTTCTACAACAGATGTACCATTTTGCATTCTTATTAGCAGTGTATACAAGTGCCAAATTCACAACATCTTTGCAGACATTTGTTAAGTCATTTGCTGTTGTTCAGTTGCTAATTCAGGACCACACAAGTCTCCAAGTTTCAGATATCTTGGTGGTTCTTTAGTAAAGATAAAGGATAGGCTCCAATTTACAGCCTCATAAACCCAATGGGGGGTCACTATAAATTGGAGCTGACACTACAGCAATGAGGATGAGTTTTGAATTTTACTGTTATCAGTAGAAGTCTCTACAGAATTGCTCTTCTAACTCAAAGGTGGCATCTCTCTGGTTAATCAAATCCACCAGAGGCTCTGCTAGAAAAGGTGGAAAATTACTTGTGACTTTATAGCCTCAAAAAATCTGCTAGAGGGTCAGCTATGAGTTAATTCCCACTTGACAGCAATGAGTTTGAGACTTTTTGAGTGGAAATGAAATGATATTTCAGGATGGTTTTGACTTCTAACACTATGATAGTTTGCAACATTGAACATCTTTTCATTTGTCTGGCAGCCATCTGAATATCTTCTTTGGTGAAATATCTATTTAAATGCTTTTCCCATTTTATTAAGATTACACTATTTTTTTTGTGTGTTAAGTTTCCCAAATTATGTGTGTATGTATATATGTATGTGTGTGTGTGTGTGTGTGTGTGTGTGTGTGTGTGTGTTTGTTGCTGATTGCCTTCGAGTCGAGCATGAAGCACCTCTACAACTATCAATATTTATCAAAGTTCGTAGAGGTTCTGGAGGCATATTGTTTAGGAAGTGGATGCCCCTCTTTCTTCCAAACCTGTTATAGTACGTTATTGTTGTTATGTGCCATTGAGTCACCTGATATATGTGTATATATGTAAATTATGTGTGTGTGTGTGTGTGTGTGTGTGTATACTATTGGGTCTTTTTTTATTTCATTAACCATCTTGTGTATGCTGATTGCTCACCTGGATTTACTTAACAATCAACTGTGATGAAAGCCACTTACTTAATCAATCAGGACCTGAAGGGCAGGCCTTTATATTTAAAAGTTGGTTGGGTCCTTGGGTACGTGGCTCTTGGGCCTGTTGTTAATTGTTTGGGAAGAGCACTGTTTTAAGTGGCATAGCACTTGTCTCTTAGTTTGCTATACTGAGGTAACTTGGGGTTGCTGTGATTCTGAATGCTGTGCCAATGCTGTGTCAAATGCCATAATGGTTACCCAGGTGGACAGGATTTTGTAGAGTTCCAGGGTTAAGATTAAGACAGACCTGAAAGCAGGATTAGCATCTACTTCTTAACATTAGAAAAACAATGATAGTACAGAGTTCAGATGTGTTGTTCATAGGGTCACTGTGAGTCATACTCGAGAGCATTTAACAACAGCAACAAAATACATATGGATTTTGAATATGTCCTCTAATGTGATATTCCACATTTTTGTAAAAAAAAATTTTTAACTGAAGTTTGTAGTGTTAAGATGCTTTTTTGCTTTTTAAAATCCATTTTGGTTTTGTTCTTCATGCATTTGGTATGTTAGATAATCCGTTGTAAAATTATTGATTCAAAAAATTGCCTTAATAATCAAAGAATTTATTGGGCTTTGCTTTCACACTTAGAACCACATTTCACCTAACTTGATGATTTCATTGACCATTTCTATTAAAAGACATCTATCTTGTCTCACTGAGTTATATTTTGTTGCACATTTTGATCTTCGCAGGCGGTCAAAATTTACAATTTGAACAATATCATCAGAATATGTTTCTGTTTAAGAATTTCTACTTCTAAAAACTCACTACTACAAAGCTGAATTAGACTCATCGTGATCTTTCAAGGACCACGGATCTTATATTGACAACCCGATGCGTTACACATGCTTTAGAACATTCTGGTAGCCTAGCAGGCAAGGAGTTGTGCTGCCAACTAAAGACAATTGTTTCAAATTCACCAGCCATTCTGCAGGAGAAAGGTGTAGAATCTCCTGTGTGATGTGAAGCCTCTGAAAACCCATTGGAGGATCTGCTAGTTACAGCTAATGCTACCTTTCCAGTAATTTAGTACAAATAAATCAATTTACAGGCAGAGAGGGAGTGATAGTTAGATATTGAATGCTGTAACTTAGTTGTTCCTTTTTTAAAATAAGCACCTCACTAGTGCTTATACCAGCAAAAGGATAGCACTCTAAGCCCTGTTATTTTCAGAGATAAATGTCTTTCAGGAACTTTGTCTGCTTGATAGTTCGTCTCTGACAAGTGACACTCATGTCTCTCTCAAGATAGACTGGTATTTGCCAATGGGAATCGGTTTCAATGAGGGAATGTAAAAATAATTAAGGGTCAAGACACAAAGATAATGCCAATTTGTTATCAGAGTTGCTCCTTTTCTTTAATGATTGCATATTAAAGTACACATAGAGTCTGAATGCCTTAAAATACAGCACAGTCAGACTTGTTTTATAGAAGGCTTCATTGCATCCATCTAGAAAGACCAAATTCGAGAGGCTTTCTTTGAATTGAAGGCTAACTTGCTCCACGCAGAAACGGGCCACATTGCAAACAGAACGACATTACCCAGCTGCTCTAAGAATAGAAACAAAGCCCCTGCTGGTGTAATTAAGAAATCTTTGCTTCCTGTCCCTGGGCTTTAGAGACCTGGATCACTAACTAATTCCAATTTAGAATGCTTTTTTGATAAGGACTTTTGTAAATGAAGAAGTAAGTTGAACATAAAAACTTTTCATTATAGGTTTCTGAGCTAGCACACCCCAGTAGTGAGGTAGAGGCTGTGTTTCATTGGCCAATGTAAACAGCCTTTAGAATATGTCACTCTGCATGGCATGTATCCTGTAGGGACTAGTTCTTGGAGAATCAAATAATGCTTGGAGGGTAGAGGGACAATGCAGAAAAGGGAGACCCCGGATAAGACAGACTGACAAAGTGACTAGGGTAATAAGAGTGGGTGTATCAGAAACAGTGTGATTGGCTCAGGATAAGTCAAGGTTCAGAACTACTGTACATAGAGTCTCTATGAGTCACAGGCGACTCAACAGCATGTAACAACAAAATGCTAACATCAAGCTGGTGGTGTGCTTTTAGAAATCAGATAAGTGCTAATGGTTCTCATTTGAAGCTTGTGAATTTCTGTACATTACAGTGAATTTTCATCCCATGGACTTTGAAGGAATTTAAAACAAAACAAAACAACAGACATAGACTCAGACACATAAACTTTAGTTACAGTAAGTTACACACAGATATAAAAATGACCAACCGGTGGCAGCTATGAAGAGAGCTGAGTGATACCTTTTTTACCCTTTTTCTACTTCTCAATGACAGGACATTCTCTAGGTCATTCTGTGTTGTGGATTGGGACCCTCTGGCATTATGTTTTAATTAAATGGTCAGATTATTAATGCGTGAAAATCAGTCACTGCAAATGTTGAGCTAACCATTTTTCATACATAAAATATCCATATCAACATTATAACAGCCATATACTAAAGATTGACAGGGTCACTTTTAAAGAAGAAGCCCTGATAAATATTTGTGTGGGATTCTTGAGATTATACTAGGTGAATAAGAAGTAAAATCTCATTGTTGATATTTTTTTTCCAGCTGTGTGGTAACCAGGAAAGCACTAAAATTATGAAAGCACATTCTAGAGAGGCAACAGAGAACATTGCTCCTCATGTACTTGAAAAATTCTTTTTGCCTTTTGGTTGATTTTGATGCACTGCTACTCCGTGTGAGTAAGGGTAAAAATGTGCCCTAGAGGATATTACAAAACTGATCCTTCAGAAGCAGATTTCCATACCTTTCTCTCATGGCATCTTTGCTTGAACTGGGAAGTTCAAGCTTTTAGCTAACATCTGAGCATGTAACCATTTGCTTCGCGCAGGGATGCCATTTATTGCATTGAGACATACTCAGGAGGGAGTTACCAACTCAAAGGTCCCACTTCTCTTGAGGTTTGAATCCAACAGCAACTCCATGGGAGAAATACAACATCCTTTATGTGCCGTTTGCAGCCTTGGGAACTCAACGGTGGGTCAGCTATGAATCAGTTCTGACTCAGCAGCAATGAGTGAGCTGAATGAGTGTTCAAATAGGAGGGTGTTTAGAACAATATGAAAGAGCAACCAACAGTCCTTATAACCTCATGCCACTTGCTTTGTTATCTCATTATATTTATTTACTTATAATTGTTACCTCATTTTTTTTAACTTTATTTTTTTTTTTAGAATTCTTACCCTCTCTTCCACTTTTAGTTACTATGGAAGCTATTACATTAATAAAATTTTTATCTGCCACCTACTTACATTTGATTTGTTCAAGTTAAGAAATTCATGTTACTTCTAGGAAGTTGAGACACAAAGAAAAAGGTCAAGTTTGTATGTTCTCTTGAATGAAGGAGATACAAACATTGATCAGTTATGTTCTTGTACCTCACTGTAAACTAAGAAAGAGGCATCCTCAAGCTGCAGCAAAAGGGGAAAATAGAATAGAGGAGAAATAAACAAAATCCAGGGAATTCTATTAGTTCTTGGGTCACTGGGACCAGCTTACCTCAGCCAACTTATAACTCTCCCTATCCATAGACTAAGGTGCGTTTGATACAGGCCATGCATGGTCTTCACAATCACTTGTTATGCATCATAGAGTTGGACAATGACCAAGGAGAATAGGAGAATTGATACCTTTGAGCTGTGGTGCTGGAGAAGAGTATTGAGAATATCATAGACTGCTAGAAAAACAAACAGATTCGTTCTGCAAAGAGCTAAATCGGGTGGCTCGTTGGAGGCAAGGATTCTAAGGCTCCATCTAACATACTGTGGACATGTTGAGAGGAGAGACCGGTCCTTGGAGAAGGACATCATGCTTGGGAGTGTGGAGGGACAGCGCAGGAGGGGAAGGCCCTCTATCAGGTGGATTGATTCAGTTACTGGGATAATCGGGATGGGAGTGTCAGAGACAGTGCAATTGGCACAGAACAGAGCAGAGTTTAGGGCTGTTGTACATAGAGTCGTTATGAGTCGCAAGCGACTCGACAGCACATAACAACAACAACAACAACAACAACAACAACAACAACATCCATAGACATTGGGATGCTGTTAAGGTGAGGCAAAAAGCCCCTGCTGCTTAAGTTCGTAAAATTTCATTTCTCTCTATTGTGCCACTAGTTAGGATAATTGTTGCCATCATTGTCCTCAAGAAAATGATCAGGTGTTTATTAAATGTGAGTTTGTGCTAACCTTATTACATTCACGATCCCAAATATTCTCTTCAACAATTCTTTAAACTTAAGCAGCTTTATTTCCATTTAACTGATGAGCAAACTGGTGGTAATCAGAGGGGTTAGCTAACTTATTTGCAACTTGCAAATATTCTCCTCCACCACTTTCAGATTTTCTTAGAAATCCAGTTTGAGAAGGAAAACTTTTCTACATTAAAAAACAGAGCATAAAGTAAAATGGTGAAGAACATAAGACATATATGATTGTTATAACAAAAAGAAGCTTAAAAACAGAAGTCCATTGTCAATGTCTACGAGTGTCACAGGGTGGCACCCAACAATTTCAAACTTACAACTCTTCCAAATCAAAAAGAGGAAGAGAAAGTCTATCTTTAAAAGCTATAGGGATATAGTGCTCAAATGTCTTTATATATATATATGGCATGGGTCATATGAAGTAATGAAGAAATTTAAGCTAATTTGAATTTGAAGGCAATCGTAAAAAATAAGACCCCAGGAATCAATGGAATACCAATGGCTATGTTTCAAGTGAGAGATGCAGCCCTGGTCTTTGCCAGAAAATTAGGAAGATAGCTACATGGACATGGAAACAATCCATATTGGTCCCCATTTCTATGAAAGATGATCTAATAAAATGTACAAATTATAACACAATATCATTAATAGCACGTAAAAAACAAAATAATGCTGACAATTATCCCAAACCAGGTAAAACCTTACATTGACAGAGGACTGCCTGAAGTTCAAACTAGGTTTACAAAAAGTAGTAGCATCAGGAATAACATTGATGATATCAAATGGATCTTGGCTGAAAGCAGAGAATATCAGAAAAATGTATTTT
Organism: Elephantulus edwardii; assembly: GCF_000299155.1. Lineage (NCBI taxonomy): Eukaryota > Metazoa > Chordata > Mammalia > Macroscelidea > Macroscelididae > Elephantulus > Elephantulus edwardii. The sequence continues at coordinate 13,662,736 of NW_006399760.1, read as the reverse complement.
TTTGTAATTCACTACACAAGGCATTTGACTATGTGGATCATAACAAATCATGGCTAACATTGAGAATACTGAGAATCCCAGAATATTCTGCTATGTTCATAATAAACCTATACATAAACCAAGAAGTTGTTGTCTGAATGGAGCTAAGAAACACCGTATGATTTAAAATCAAGAAAGCTGTGTATCAAGTCTGTACCCTTTTTCCATACTTATTCAATCTGTATGCTGAGCAAATCATTTGAGAAGTTGGGATTTATGAAGAAGAATATGGTAGCAAGATTCATCAATAAACTGCATTGTACAAATAACATAGCCTTGCTTGCCCAAACTGAGGAGAACTTGAAGCACTGCTACAGAAGAACAAAGATTACAGCCTCTGATATGGATTACATTTCAACATCAAGAGGACAAAAGTGTTCAACACTGGGCCACCATTATGATAGATGGAGAAAAGACTGAAATTATCAACAACTTCATGTTACCTGGATCCACAATCAACACCTTTAATACCAGTTTTCAAGAAATCAAAACTTATTGCATTGGGAATTTCTTCTGTCAAAGACCTCTCCAAATTACTGAGGAGTAATAATAGCATTTTAAGGATTAAAATACATCTGACTCAGAACATGATCTTTTCAATCACTTTCTATGCATCTGAGAGCTTGACAATGAATAAGGATGATTGAAGTAAAATCGATGTAGTTGAGTTGCGTTCATGGAGAAGAGTCCTAAGTATCCCATGGACTGTCAAATAGATATGTCTTTGAGAAAGCATTACCCAGTCCTTCTTAGAGGAAAGTATGGCAAACTGTTGTCTCACATACTTTAGACATGTTTTTAGGAGAAGGCACCCCTTGAAAAGGAACAACATTCTTGGAAAAGTGGAGGGTCAGCAAAAGAAAAGTGACACTTAACGAGATGGATTGAGAGAGTTACTGCAATGGGCTGATGTATATCACAGATGGCGAGGATAGGTCAGGGTTCAGATCCATTGTTCACTAAGAGTCATACTCGAGGGCTCCTAATGACAGTGATCTATCTATCTATCTATCTATCTATCTATCTATCTATCTATCTACCTATCATCTATTTATCACTAACTGAAAATTCAGTGGTTTTAATCCCCCAAATTAATCTGACTTGGGTCACATGCTCATCCCTGACACAATTATTATTTTCTAAAGAGGAATTAAAGGATTATCCAGGCCTGGGCTAGTGTAGACATTAAAGATCAAGTGCTGGAAGCAGCCACAATAGGATGTGCAAACTAAGAGTGAAAGAATTGTTATCCTGCTATCCAAAAGCAGGAGATAGATCTTTGGTAGCTAAAAGAACTTGTCTTGATTATGTAAGTCTTAAGGGAACATTATTTACTTGAGATATTAATAACTATTACAAGATTACTGGATTCTAAGCAGTAACATAGAGCTAGTTAATTTCACTGAGCACTTTGTGACAACTACACTGTCATTTTATTGACTTAATGATCTGGATTTATAGATACTATCATCATCATTTTCTCATTACTAAACAGACTAAGGCTTAAGAAAGTTAAACTACTTGTTTATTTTGTATATGACAAAGCCAAGAGTAGAAGACAGAACTTTACAATACCAAAGTCCAGGTTTTTTGGTCACTATAATGTATATGGCACTCTTGTGGCATTTTGTGTGCTAAGCTGTTAACTAAGGGATCAGCAGTTTGAATCTACCACTTTGCTACATGGACAAAAATGGGTAGATTCCTCTTATCTAAATTCATAGCATCAGATTCCTGGTGGAAATGTACTTTTGAATTGGAATTAACTAGATGGAAGTGATAGTTTTTTCCTATCTTGCCCACACTTCTCATCTCTGTTAACATGCCAATATTGATTCTGTTAGTGTATAAGACATTTCTTAGCCTTTTATAGTTTATATTAGTGGTCTGATAATTGTACTGACTTATGTTAGTGGTCTGATAATATTATTTTTTATTTCTGTTCATTCATTGTTACACACTTTCCTCCCTGCCAACCCCTCCCCCCAGTTCACTTTTCTCTTTGAAAAGAAAAAAAGAAGTCTTTCATTGTTATACAATTCCCCCGACCCCAAGTCCACTCCACTGTACAGCTTTCATTCTGGACTTTTGTCCTGACAGTAATATTGGTCTGATTATTTATGACTGAAACATGTTACTCAGCACACTTTGTTCTAGATTCATCCATGCTGATATTATTTTATAAATTCTTGATAATTTTTCAGTGATGCATAATACTGTATTATACCAATGTCATTTTTCCATTTATTGGTATTTAGGCTACTTCCAATTTTTACTACCATAAATTGTTTTGCAATAAACATGACTGTGCATATATCTTCTCATATCACAGCTCTGATTTCTTTTGGACATATGCCTAGTAATGAGATTACTTGATCAAACAATATGTCTATTCTCAACTTTCTAAGGAAGTGTACATAGATGCCAGAAGTTTGGTATTTGGATTTGTGTACAGTATATATTAAATTCCTGAATGGAATAAATATTTTAAAACTCAATTAATAGAAGAACCTTTTGTTATGTGAATCCAATGAGAAAAGTCTTGAAAGATAGGCCTGGTGATCTGCTTTTGCAAAGTCAAAACCATAATAGTTCTCTGGTGTAGTTTTTCTTTCACAGTTAAGGCCAGCAAGATTTAACCTTGATACTATGGTGGAGTTCTTCCACAGGTGATGTCTCCGGGATTCAGGATAACTAGACAGTAACTAACAACAAACATTACGTATAAAAATAATAATTTCTCACACATTCAACTATAAACAACGAATATTTTAGTAATATATTTGGAAAAAGATTTGCAGAGTTATTATTATAAATTTCAATCCAAGGCCAATTCAAGGTGAACACATCATACAATACTATACAAGGATCTTATATGCATCAATGTGCTTTCCTTAAATATTGAGTCCAAGAAATTAGTGTTGTGGGAAAAAGGCCTTAAATTAGCTTTGTGGATTTAAATGTTCTTTTTGTTATGTTAATTTGTGTTTCTTCCTATTTCAGTCTAAACATTGTGGTTTTTCTTTTTTTGGGGTTTGGTTTTTGGTTTGTTTGGTTTTTTTTTTGCCTAGAGAGAAAAATGTGAGGGGAACATATTAAGAAGGTTTAAAACATTTCTCTGAACTCATTATGGGACATTTGCATAACCCTTTGAAATTGAAGAGTGAGAAATTAAATTCCTTTAATCTTATTATTTTTCTTAATTTTAAAAAAAATAATATTAAAATAATGATAGTAATCTCAAATATTTTGCTGCAGTTATATTATTTTGAATAATGAATACAATTAATAACTCAAAATTGAATCAGTATAAAATTTACACATTAAGAAATATTGTTCTCTGTCCATGGATCCAACATTATACTTTCCTTTTTCTTTAGAGACAATTACTTTTCTATTATATATGTTTCTTACATGTTTTTAAAATTGTTAAAAGTAAATTCTTCAGATTCCTTACCATATCACTTTTTTCCATGATAATGACTTTTTTTTAATCAAAAAGATACTGAAAATGAAGAGTGGGAAGAATGTTTTATATTTTTTCCTTTGAAAATGTTTAATCTTGGCTTCATCTATTCTTCAAATATGGAAATGATAGGATGCCAGTAGTCTTTGAAAATTGCAGTACTTAATTTCTATCTGTTAGTACAAAGTCAGCTGCTGACCAAACTGACATCTCTGAATTGTTCATGGATTTATAGAGCAGCCACGTCCAGCCAAGGAATCAGGACTGTAGGAGGTAAAGAAGTAGGATCTTTGGAGTGGGTACTAGGAAGTCATTACTCTACCAAAGAACCACCGGGTGAAAGAAGAATCTGATGTGGAATTTCATCAGGCAAAATGAGGTCACAAGTTGTGTTAGTGGCCTATGAGTTATGGTTCAACCTAAAAACATTAGCAGTCAAATTTGATCGGTTTTTAATAATTTTACAATTATTTCTTACATTCAATTAATGTTTGCTTTTACATTTATAAATTCAAGGACTGTGGCAATTTGCTGTCTATTTCAGCCCCTGTCAAAGTTCTATGACATATTCAACAAAAATGAAAAAAAAAAAAAACTTCCCAGAGAAGTACCTCTTCATGCAGTTATCAAGCAGAACTCAGCCCACTGTCTTGAGGGAGAAGATGGAGAAGTTGATTTTAAGAATGTTGTTGTTATGTGCCGTTGAGTCACTTGTGACTCATAACAACCCTAAGTACAACAGCTTTAAATCGTGCTCTGTCCTGTGTCAACCTCACTGTCTTTGACACACCTACTCCCACTACCCCAATCACTGAACTGATCCATCTCTTCAAGGATCTTCCTCTACTGCACTGTCCCTCCACACTCCCAAACATGATGTCCCTCTCCAAGGACTGGTACCTCCTTCCAACATGTCCAAAGTATGTCAGAGGAAGCTTCAGAATTTTGTCACTCTAAAATCTATAGCATATTAGATTGAGGAATGTGGCATCAGGATTGGTGGAAGAATCATCAACAACCCGTGTTATGCAGGTGACACAACCCTGCTTCCTGAAACTGAGAAGGACCTGAAGCGCTTGCTGCAGATGCAGCCTTCAATATGGATTGAAGCTCAACATCAAGAACACTGGGCCAATTGGCAGCATTAGTATGGATGGTGAAAAGATTTAAATAGTTTTAGTTTGCTTGGCTCTACAGTCAACAATCTTGCCACCAGGAGTCAGGAAATCAAGAGATAAATTACACTGGGAAAGCCTGCTGTCAGGGACCTCTTCAGAGTACTGAAGAGCAACAACATCAGGCTGGAGACTAAGGTGTGCCTGATCTGGGCTATAGTCTTCACAATTGAGTGCTATAGACAGTGACTAGCGATAATAGAAAGAGAATTGAAGCCTTTGAGCAGTGGTGCTGGAGAAGAGTGTTGAATAAACCATGAACTGATAAGAGAACAAACAGGTTTGTCCTGAAGAGGGTGAAGCCGGGCTGCTCCTTGGCCTTATGCAACCCAGAGAACTGCAGCTCAAAGGCTTCAGCCAATATATAGAAGCAATCTTAAGCCAAACAAGGAGATTGGCTCCTTCTATCTTTTAATGGCAGTGAGCTCCAAAGGCAGATCACCAAGGACAGAGATCAACATTGGCTGTACATGGCCAGAGAGACTGGAGGCCTATGACATTGCCCAAGAATGTCCCTCTCAACTCTGCTTTCTTCATTCCTCTTGCAGTAAGTAATTTGCTTATGAAACTAAGCAGACAAACCAAACAATAGTTATTTTTCAAACAGTTTAAAATGCAAACCTTGGAAACATCTCACTCTTATCCAGACTTTTTGTAAGTATGGGTTTGAGACCCAGCAAACATGCTTTTTAAAACTATGGTTATTTTATAAGGACTATGATTATCAGAGTAGAAATTTAAAAAATAGTCCCAAAGTCTGGTACTTTCAATCAGTCTTTTCAGGACACATAATTTGTAGTAATTGGAGGCTTGCCCTGCATCTTTATCCATCATAGCCTTTACCCTTGAGCAACTGAAAAGACAACACTCTAGAGACTCAAAGTGACTGGAAGTAGATTAACAAGGTGGCTTAGTGGTCAGCAAATAGCATAGCCAATTCAAAGATGTGCAGTTCTAATTTCTGAAAATCTGATACAGATTTAGGTATGAATCAATTCTAACCTGACAGTGTGAAGATCAGAGTAGTCAAGAGGGAAGTCTGGTGAATTTGCCCTGTCAACCCAAAGGCATGTGGTTTGAATTCACCAACTGCTCCATGGACGGAAGACAATCTCCTCCAGTGTAGTTTATAGCCTCTGAAAACCTGCTGGAGGATCAGTTATGAGTTGGTTCCAACTCTGTAACAGATAACAACAACAGAGAAGCAGAGTGAGTAATGATGGCAAAGTGTGTTAAGCGTTGGAGGGCTAACTGAATGGTCTGTTATTTGAATCCTCTCTGCTGTTTCATGAGAAAAAAAAGGAAGAAATCTACTTCCATAAAGCCTTAGATGTCTGAAAAGCACAGTTCTACACTGTAATATAGGGTTGCTAAGAGAGGAAATCTACTCCACAACAGTGGATTTAGAATAATTAGAAGGAGAAGATCAGTGGTGAAACAAGGACACAGTTACCAGATAAGTGAATGGAACTCATCAGATGTTCTGTAAGAGTTAAGTCTTGGTGCTGTTCCTTATAGGACAAGTATACTCTGTCTTACAAGGGCATTGTGAGTCATCTAGAGGGCATACACCAGCCAAAAAATAACCGGAAAGGCAACTCCACTTTCAAACTCTCAGCAGTATCCCTTGAAGAGACAGTGGCAGCAGAGTGTGAACACTGTGTGTGTAAAGGGGTTAGTCTGAGCACATTTAGACCTGAGTTATAGTGATCAAGTTGTCAATGAAGGCCATTAGTGTCCATGGCCACAGGCGTGAGGGCATGGAGTAACGGACAACTTCAGATCAGCACTGGGAAGGCAGGCATCTGATGGAAACAACTTTCAGTCATTACTGACCTGGGCTCGATTCAAACCAATGACCTAGAAATGAAGGGCTCCAAATCCCATTACTAATTTCCTGAGCCATCAAGTCTCCCCTATGGCCTGGATCTTGTCCTGAAACCCAGGTCTCATGTTGAAACAGCATTAGGCAGCAACCACGGGGCTGGCAGGCGAGGTTTTCAAAGGAACGAGGGCGGAGAGTGGCGGAGGGGGGAAGAAGCAAGAGAGAAAGAAAATGCACACACCGAGTTGGCTTTAATTAGTACTTTAAAGTTTTTTAGTTCCTTTTAACCTAAAAACCTGCACTCTTTTTAAAGCCGAATGCTTGCCAGGAAGTACAAGAATGGTGTTCAAACAAACACAAGCCTTCTATTTTGTGTGAATGGTGAAAATACACATGCCCTCGCTCCAACCAAGGAATAATGAGAGGAAACCAAATGAGAGGAAGTTGTTGAAAAGGAAAGAAAAAGATTAAATGAGTATGGCGAAGACGAGAAGAATATTTACTGCCAAAGTAATAATGGGAGCTAAAAGAAAACACCCTTGAGCAACTTTCCCCCCTCACTTATTATCTCTGTATTGCTTCTCGCAATCCTTCTCATCAAAGAGGAACCATTCTTTTTTCAGTAAAAAGTAGTGTCTGTGAGTTAGGTGAGGGCCTTGCAAAGCAAGCAGAGGGAAAAGTGTCTGCAAAGTTCTAGCTTTTTTTTTTCTTTTTAAGAGAAAAAGCTCCAGCTTTACCGACAGTCCTGTAGATGGAGCTACACTCTGCAATTCCAAGATCAGGGCCTCAACAATGAAGCAATTGTTTCCTGTCTCCACTTAGCAATTCCTCCCTCTCTTTTGGTTCTTTCTGGTTGCATGTTCTATTTATTTTAATGTATACCTTTGTGTAAAGCCTGTCTCTGAGTGGTTAGATACCCCGTTGATATGTGGCCTTCAAGAGGGAAAAGGGAGTGCAGCCTATTCCCATGACATCCCAGGGCTTTGTAGAGCCAAAAAAACCTTCTCAGGAACACCTAATCCTTGGGCTCTGGCCAAGGACCACAATCCCTCTGTACAACTGACATGGGCCACTTGGGACACTTGAGAGCTTTAGGTGTGTCTCTCTGAAGTCAGCCCTGGCCAAGCATGAGGCAAATGTGCCCGACCAAAGAAAATAAATTATGTGGACTCCAATTTTCAGCAGTTATGAAGTATTAAATTACACATGCGAAGAATTCACTTTGGGATTAACCCTTTGGAACCGAAATACAATCTTGTCACAAGGCTTGTAAAAGGAGCATGCTCTGGGCAAGGCCTGCCTTTCCGAAGGCACAGAGGTGCCTGACCAGGAGACAGAGCTGCTGAAATGAAATGAGGCTGTGATTAAATGTAAATGTGTTCGACTGCTACCTGAGAACAGTGTGTGTGTGTGTGTGTGTGTGTGTGTGCGCGCGCGCGCGCGCGTTGGGGATGGTTTTTGGTTTTTTAAATACTGGCCCTTTGGAGAAACTGGGCCTTGAATGCTAGAAGTTTTGGTGACAGTGTAAAGTTGAAGAATTCAGTGTGTATGTTACTTTCAGCATTTACTCAGAACTCATTTTAGCATACCAAGCAGTTCTTGTAGCAGCTTCTTTCGGCAGGTTTGGAGAAGTGGTTGAGAGTCACTGGAATTTGACTGAAGTCACAATTACGGAACCCCTGAAATATCATTAGTCCTCTGACTCAGTGAGAGATAAAAAAGCACATCCAGCCCAGCCCTTTCAAGAATTCCTGCTTTTCCACAATCGTAGGAAGCACTGAGCTGTTAGTACGTGGTGTTGTTGAAATTTAACACATCAGAAAAGCAAAACACTGCTGTTTATTTCCTCTTTAAAGCTATTTATTTACCAAATGACCACAGACAGAAAACTTCAACAAGAGGAAGAAATTAATCTCGAAGAACCTTTTTTTAAAAAAAAAGTAAAATGAATTTTACAATTAAATGTCTATCTGAAAAATGTAAATTCAGAGAAACGGGAAGGTTTAGGCCTATTTACCTCAGGATCCTTATCAGAAAGTATATGTTATCTACAGGAAGAGCAACAGGGTCAAGAGCTGTCAAACTGAGTCCCCACACAGATCATTCACTTAACTTACCCTTAACTTACATGTTTTATGTGTGAATGTGTGTGTGTGTGTGAGAGAGAAAGAGAGAGAAAGAGAGAGCAAGTGAGGGAGCAGGGAGAAGGGTAAACATACAACCACATCCCTAAGAGACACTTTAAACTCCTCAACTTGTATCATTATAGACAGGAAACTTAGACTGGCAGAGATCCCACAAATTACTAAAAACAGAATAACTAGTAGAGAAATCTCCCGACTTCTAGTGTCCCTTACTGTTCCCCAAACAATATATCTCTTCTCAGAGAAGTAGCTCTTCTCTAAATAAATGTTTAGTGTCTCAGCTGTTCTCTTCAGCACAGAGGAGTCATAACTGTCTTCTCAAATGCTAGCTATTTTGAAATATCTGGGTTATTTTGAGTTATCTGGGCGATTTGGAAACACAATTACTTTCTAAACTAATACCTGGATGCACATATGTTTAGTAGTAAAACGAGAATGAGATAGGGGAATAACAGGAGGGGAAATCAAAACAGAGGAAGAGAGGAAGTTCCTGACATCATATAGCTGTTGGGTGGGGTAACTATTAAAAATAATCCCTAAGCACTATGCAGTGGGACTGCTGTGTAAAGCCAAAACAGGGTGAACTAAAATTTGCAAATGTCATGAGGCTTTTATTTTCAACAGGTGGCATTTACAAATGCAAACGATTAGACACCCAAGTGAGAGCAATGTAAAGAGGAAGAGATATGGGGATTTACATACTTGTGAAATCAGGGTGACTGAAAATCACAGCTTCAGGTTTGCCATCCACTTGTGGAAAAGATCTGCTAGTGGAGAGTGACTGACTGAAAGTGTGTTTATAAAATGCTTTAATTTTTACTGGCCTTGGATTAACACAAATGCAGAAAGACAAGGGAAGAAAATTAGATACAAATGGAAAAATCAAATGACACTGCTTGTGCATAAATGTGGATGAACCAAATTCACTGCCCTGCATCAGATCCACCCTCACACAATACTTCAATAAGAAAGAAAATTCTGCTGGTGAACACCCTGTTTGATTTATCATTCACAAGATGACAACATGGCCTAGTGAACCTACCCAATTGCCAGTTCTTAAAAGCATTATCCATATGATTATTGGAACTAGAAGTAAGACTTGAGATGGTGGGTGTGCACACTGTTCTGCTGGTAAGAAAGTGATTTGTGGAGGCTGGTTCTCCCTGTCAACAAGTATCAAAACTGGAGTGCTCAGTACATGTCAGACCAAGGGGAATTCTTTTCTCAGAACTCGTTTGAAGACACCAAAAGCTATCCTAAAAGATTAAGTATTTATCCTTAAGCAGGTATGTGCACTTAAGCATGCTCAGTGATTATATTAGAATATACATTTATTTAATCAAGAAAAAAAAATTTTAGTCCCCCAGAAATTTCTAGAAACTTTATCTTTGTCAAAGTTTTAATTTAAGATCACCCTGTTCATCTCCTTTGGCAAGACATCTTTAATTTAAGAAAATAATTCTCAGGTGGCATAGTCTGTACCTAACCCAAACAAAGTCTTAATTTCTCCTGCAGTTCAAATCCACCAGCTATTCCTCAAGAGGAAGATGAAACTTTCTTTTGTTACAACTTACAACCATGAAATGGCCATGAGCTTGAATTTTTAACTTAAGGTGTTTTGTGGTGCAGTAGTTAAAGCATTCAACTCCTAACCAAAAGGTTAATGGGATTAAACAATCATTGGAAAATTAAGTGACAGTCTGGTTCTATGAAGATTTACGATTTTGGAATCCCACTCAGGCAGAGCGTACCCTGTCATACAGGATGGCTATGAGTCCAAATAAGCTTAATGACAATGGGATTCATTTTATCTTAATTACATTCTGAGTTCTTCCCACAGATCAAGAATTTGAAGGTATCAACTAATACCTTTGGATGTCGACATGATAAAAACAAGTAGAGATTTGCAGACACTGATGTGTTAAATAAGATTCTTGTTTTTCCCGTTAACTTTGCATTGGTCGAGAAGTGTTTATTTTATATAGTCTGTTAACATATGGTAAAACTATGTATTTTATAAAGTTAGGGTTGAGTTATCTCTCCATACCTATACAATCTGTATGCTGAGAAAATTATTCGAGAAGCCTGACTCTTTGAAGAAGAAAGTGACATCAAGATCGAAGGAAGACTTATTACTAATCTGCGTTACACAGATGACATAATCTTGCTAATTGAAAGTGAAGAGGGCTTGAACACCTGATGCAGAAAATAAAAGAACACATCCTTCATTATGGATTGCATCTCAAAATCAAAAAAGAAATTTCTTACCAATAGACTAATGAGCAACAACATGTTAGATGGAGAAAAGATTGAAGACCTACAATGAACACCCTTGGTAACAGCAGTCAGAAAATTAGTAGAAATATTCCCTGGGAAAGTTTGCAGTTAGAGACCTCTCCAAATTACTGAAGAGCATACCTACAGTATGTAGAGGATACAACCTTGCTTTCTGAAACAGAAGAAAACCTGAAGCCCTTGCAGAAGGTCAAGAATTGTCATCTTCAACATGGATTGAAAGTCAACATTAAAAAGACAAAGATTGCCATCACTGGGCCAAATGGCAGCACTATGATAGATGGAGAAGAGGTAAGGTTGTTAGCAATTACAGTTTGCTAGGCTCCACAACCAACACTACTAACACCAGCAGTTAGGAAATCAAAAGACAAATCACATTGGGAAAATCTGCTGTCATGGACCTCTCCAGAGTGCTAAAGAGCAACGATGTCAGTCTAGATACAAAAGTGAACTTAATCCGGGCTATGGTCTTCTCAATTACTTGTTATGATTCAGAGTACTGGACAATGACTAAGGATGACAGAAGAAGAATTGATGCTTTTGAATTGTGGTGCTAGAGAAGAATGTTGAACATATCATGAAAACTGCCAAGAAAACAAATCAGTCTGTCTTGGACAGGGTGAAAACAAGTCTCTCGCTGGAGGCTAGGATTTTGAAGCTCCACCTCACATACTTGGGCATGTGGCCAGGAGACACTGGTCCTTGGAGAGGGACATTGTGCTTGGAAGGATGGAGGGACAGCACAACAGAGGCAGACCCTGGAAAATATAGTTTGATTTCTGGGTCAGTGGGGATTGGTGTGTCAAAATTAGTGAGAGTGACTCATGACAGGGAAGGTTTCAGAGCTGCTGTACATGGGATTGCTATACGTTGCAGGTGTCTCAATGGCACATAACAACAAAAACATACTATGTTGTTTTTCCTTTATTCAAGCCTCATATTTAGAGTCAACAAGACCTTGAGGAAGCCCTTTGTATTTAAAAGTTGGTTGTTATATTTTGGAGGAACATTCCTCCAAGTGGTATAGCACTCTTCTGTCAATACACTGTACTGAGGTAACTTGGAGTTGCTATGATGCTGAAGCTTATGCCATTGGGGTGTTAAATGCCTTAATGGTTACCTATGATGGACAGTGTTTGGTGGAGGTCCCAGTTTAAGAAAGGCTTGGAAGCAACATACCTCGGGAAACTCTGTGAACTTTAAATAACAGTTATAGAAAGGCTTCAGTCCTTTTGTTCATAGGGTTGCTATGAGTCATGCTCAACTCAATGGCAATCAGCAACAATGTCACTTTGAGGCCTAAGGTGCATTTATTTCATGTGATAGTCTTTCCAATCACTTGCTATGCATCTGGGAGCTGGACAATGAATAAGGATGAAGAAAGGGAATTGATACTTTGAAGTATGGTGTTGGAGAAGAACACTAAACATCCCATGGGCGGGCTCCTAATAATAAAAATTAAGTCTTGGAGAGAGAGCAGCCAGAGTGCTTCTTGGAATCAAAATGATAAAGCTTCATTTCACACACTTTGGGCATGTTGCTAGGAGAGGCTATTCTTTGGAGTGGTCCATCATACTTGGAAAGGTAGAGGGTCGGCAAATAAAAGAAGTACCCTCAGTCAGGAGGATTGGCACAAAGAGTGGGCTCTAGTGTGTCAGGAAGGGTGAGGATGTTATTCGTGGGGTCATTATGAGTCGTACTCTACTTGACGTCACCTAACAACAACAATATTTTAGGTGAACAAGGATTTTAATTATTTTTTCCCTGAAATAAATATTTATACTTTCTTTCAAGGAATCACTGGATGAAGCTGAACCCCTAACTTGTGGTCAGCTGCTGACTATGTTAACTATATGCAACACGAGAAACTAAATGCATTATTAGAAGAGGTTTGGAAAGGATGGAAGACTGAGGTAAGTCCTAAATGAGTGATGACAGGAACTCATTAATTTCTGTCGAGAAATCAAAGATAGACTTCTAAAACTCCTTATCCTCAGCCCTGTCTCACTGCTTTATAAAAGAGGCCAGATGTAAGACAGTCCAACTTAGGTTTTGATGGGATTACTTTGAAAAATAATTTGATTTCAAGAGGCAGAGTTATTCCCTCAAACGTGCATTATTCAGTGTTTATGTGTATTTTTGAGGTTAGGTTTTGGCCTGTTATCATTAAAAATAATCTCTAGTTTCCTTTTTTGTCTCCTTCATTTGTTTGAATAGAGAGTGAAAAATAGCTGCTAGAACTTTTTGGTGAAGTACAAGTATGATGATTTTTTTTCCTCTTGAACAGACAAAGGATTTTCGACCAATGTGTATTCTAAGAGAGAATATATATATATATATTCATTTGCATATGATAGAGGGGAGGCTAACTCACCATCAGAGACTCCCTAATGCTTACTTCAGCCTTGCTTTCAGATTTCAGTGTTGTTTAAAGAAGAAGAAAAAAAAAGACAAGTAAGCATTTGTAGAAAGGAGGACCACAGCCAACAATCTGTTTTCTTGCTACTGACAAACTGGTCTAAGGTGAATTTCTTCACCATTGCAGAGGTTTATATTCTATAACAAAGTAGAACTCTCAATTTAATGCTCTCGAATCAGAAACTGCTTATGTCTGAGCCTCTACTGGATTTCTGAGGTAAATCTCATGGCAGAGGATTGCACATTTTTCTCCTGTAGAATCTCTGGTGGCTGTGAACTATCACAGAGGCAGTGTTTCGGTTAGCAGCGCATTCTCCTATGGACCAGGCCACCAGATCTCTCTTTACAATACACAAGCTCCTGCAAATGTCACTGAAACAAAACATGTAATTCTCAATATTTGTGTATGTATATACCTATTTATCTATCTACTTCATATATATCAGCTTTTATGTATCCCAGAAATGATTTAAGATTATCTACAATAGTGCACTATCAATCCAAAGACTCTTAGTTCGAATTCACCAGCTGCTCCACAGGAGAAATTTGGGCAATTTCCTCTGGTGTGATATACTGCCTTTGAAAACCCACTAAGGGGTTAAGCTGTCAGTCAGTTCTGGCCCAACAGTACCTAACAACAGCAGCAACATCATAGCACATAATTATATGTGTCTGCAATACAATAAAGCAAAGTAAAAGATTGAATAAATTCAGAGGATACAGTGTAAATGAGAGGTGGACACTACAAACAATAAGACAAAGGAAGAAGTGAGGCTAATACCTCAGTGTATCCCCTGAGGTGCTTTGGTGCTTTACATTTATCAGTGATGTCCAGCAAATTAGACTCTTAATTTCTAGGAAAATATTAAAAGGGAGTTTCAAACTATTTTATGATTCACAGTGTCCTTAATATAATAAGATACTTTCTCAGGGGAAACACAATTATTCATGTTTCTAGGACTAGAAAGAACTTTCTTTCATGAGGCCTCAAAAAGAACACAATGAATTCAGCCCATGCTGGTCAGTAGTGTAACACTAAAGCTTGATTCACTGAGAATAATTCTACATAAAATCAACATGCTCCTTATTGAGCCTTCCTTCTGGGACTGATTTGTTGGGTTTTTCTCCAAGGACTCAGCCCTAGAACCTCTTTCCTTTTATGTTGATTTTCATTCCTTCAGTTATCTCATTCAGACTAGTGACTTTAAATATCAGCACTCCACATATGCTCCTAATTGTGATTTATCACAGACCACTCCCTGATCTGATCTGATTCAGTATTTTTCTCAATATGTTCAATTGTTGTTATTATGTGCCATCGAGTCACCTGCAACTCATAGTGACCATACATACAACAACCCTAAACCCTGCTCTATCCTGTGCCAAACTTATTGTAGCTTATACACCTACCCACATTACCCCAGTAACTAAATCAAGCCATCTCATTGAGTCTTCCTCCCTTGTGTTGCCTCTGCACCCTCCCAATTATGAGGTTGCCTCATATTGTGGTGGTGGTGGTGGGGGTGTTGTTGTTATGTGCCATCGAGTCACTTGCGACTCACAGCTACCCTATGTACAAGAGCTCTAAATGACGTTCTATCCTGTGCCAACCCCATAGTCTCAAACGCACTCATTCCCACCACTCTAGTCACAGAATCAACCCATCTCATCGAGGGTCTTCATCTCCTGCTCTGTCCCTCCACTCTGCCAAACATGATGTCCCTCTCCAAGGACCAGTCCCTCCTTGCAACATGCCCAAAGTATGTCAAACGAAGCTTCAGAATACTTGTCTCTAATGAGCATTGCAGTTTTACCTTCTCCAGGACAAACCTGTTTGTTCTCCTAGCAGTCCATGGTATATTCAACACTCTTCTCCAGCACCACAGCTCAAAGGCATCAATTCTCTTTCTATCATCCCTATTCACTGTCCAACTCTCTGATGCATAGCATGTAATTACAAAGACTATAGCCCAGATCAGGCACACCTTAGTCTCCAGCCTGAAGTTGTTCTTCAGTACTCTTGAGAGGTCCCTCACAGCTAGGCACCTCAAATTTAAGCTGCTCTCTTTGAACATACACTTAAAGGGTACTTGGGATGTTATTGTTGCTTAATTTTTGCTTTGGGATTTTTTTGGGGGTTTAGGGGGGTAGGTACCAAAGTGTGTTCCTTAATCAGATCAAAATTCCTAGTGTTTTCCTTAGTTTCCCCTTTGCTTTTGTACATTGCAAAATTTCCTTCGAGACATCTTGGATGCTCACTACTTTCATTCACAAACCTTAAGAAAATTCATTATTGCTTCTCTTTGAGAAATCTTCTTTATATTTTTGGTCATAATCCATATTCTGAAAGTTGTTATTTTGATGTATAATTTCTATTATGCCACCTCACCTCTGTTATAAGTTTAAAATAAAACTCAAGGCTTATTGTTGTTTTTTAAATGTTCCAAATTTAGCCTGCCTCAGGGCTTTTCCACTCACGGTGTCCCTGGACCCACTCTTAACACTCTCATCCCTTACCATGCTTTATAGGTTTTAATATTACTTAGGCTTAAAATATATTACTTTTCAGATTATTTATCTATTTATTCATCAACTGATTTCAAACACCTAAGACAGTTTTTGGCCTGATGGAAGATACTCATTAGAAAATTATTGTGGATTGTTTTTCATGTGACAGAAAAATGCATGACGTGAAAGAGTTTTCAACTTATTTTTGATGACTATTTTTCCCTCTATTTGTTATTCATTCATTGTTGCACATTTTTTCCCTCCCAGTCCACTTTGCAATGCACTTATTGTTCTGGATTATCATCATACATATCATTTTTAATCATATATTCCTTTACACAGTTCTCTCCTTTTTCTGTTCCAATGCAATGTTCTTTCTCTATCCACTCTTTTACTATTCTGCCCCTAACCCCCAAGTCAGTCCAGTTTTTAATAATGGTGTTATGCAGTATTTGTCCTTTAGTGACTGAGATATTTCACTCAGAATGATGTCATTTTTGTTTGTTTGTTTCTATTGAAATTTTAATGAAAGTTTATAGGGAATTTAGATTGCCATTCATTCGTTGTTGCACATTTGAGGCCATTCCCTCCCCCTCTACTTGGAAAATCACTTCTAAGTTAAGATACATGTAAAGAGTAGATCCACAAATGTCATTGTTAAAGCGATCTGGTTGAAGATTTGGCATTAATGAACAAAATAAGAAGCCTAATGATGGTCTGTGTCTAGAAAGAGGGGCCCATATTATCGCTTGAAAATGTGCCAAGGGAATTTTGGGCATACAGCTAAGATTCTCCAGAAAGAATACTATAAAATATATAGAAGAGAAAAATATCACCAAATTGCAAGGATAAGGTGATTTTAACTTGGAGAATTTTCTGACATATGCAAACAAATGCTTGCCTTAGTAATTCAATTGTAATAAAAATAATTATAAAATGTTATAAACAGTGAAACCAGGGAAGACGTAAACCAATAAGAAATGATGCACATAGGTATTGACTGCGTAATAAGAAATAAAAGGTCACTGATTCTAATTCACCAAACTTCATATGACTATATGTACATTTTTTATTTATGTCTTAATAAGTTACCAAATATTTAGCAGTTAAAGCAACAACAACTAAAACAGATCAGTAATATTATCAGAAGTCTTTGGGATGTTCTGGATTATTTGTGTCTCACAAAATTGAAATTCATTCCCTATCAAGACTGTATTCTCTTCTGCAAACTGTAAGGAAGAATTTGTTTGTAGATTTTTATGTGATATTATTCTTGTTACTGGGTGTCATGGAGTTGCTTTTAATTAATTGTAATTGTATGAACAGCAGAGCTGTACCAGTCCCATAATTTTTAGCATACTGAAAAGTTCACTACTGTAGTCATTCTATCAACCTATCTCCTTGAGAATCTTTCTTTTAATCATTGTCCTTTCCCAGCATGATGCCTTTTAGTCCAAAAACTGGCTCATCCTGAAAATGTCCAAAAATATGTGAAATTAAGTTTAACTGTTCTTGACCGTAAAGAGCACTCTGGTTGCACTACCTTCAAGACAGATTTGTTTATTCTTTTAGCAGTCCATGATATTCTCAATACTATTCTCCGACATTGCAATTCAAACTATCAGTTCTTCCTCAGTCTTCCTTATTCATTGCCCAACTTTCAGATGTACAGAAAACAAGTGAAAATACAATGGCTTGCATCAGGCACACCTTACTCTTTAAGTGGACATCCTTACTCTTTCACACATTAAAGAGTTCTTCCCCATTTTAACTTCTTGATTTTGATTTTTAACTTCTGCTTATCAGTTTAAAAAGACATACGTATTTTTTTAAAAAAGAAACATACAGACCACCGCCCCCAAAACCCAAAGAACAACACCATGTTGATATAATTCCATTCTGTACTATTGTAGGATTGACATCCTTGTTTCCTGGGTACATATCCAGGAGTTATTCTCATTTCATCAATACTTTCATTCTCACTCCCTAGCCAGATTCTCCTGACAATTTTGTTATTCAGCACAATAAACTGAGTCCCTGTCACACCTCTAATCAATACTGATTCTCTCTCACTTAAGCAAATTAAAGTTCCCTGATTTAAAAGGTTCTTGTGATTCTCACTTGAATAATATCAGGTGGATGATCTCTTTATATTAGTTTTTTTAATGTTGAATTTCAACTACAAAGTTCCCTTTTATACATAGCATATTAACAGATAAAACACTAGGGGGCGATAACCATGAGGCCTAAACATGTTCTACATAGTCCATCTCCGGAATATCATTTGGATTTGAAAAACAGCTTATAAGTAGCTTCTATAAAAACAAATTGCAAGTAGTGTTCTAAGTAGGCTAGAATACTATCAGTTTATGGTAGGGCTATAGTATCAGCATCTTGTCTGTGCATAGTCAAAAGCCTGTTTTGTATTCTTAGTATTTGAAAGAGTCACCATCATTTATCTTGTGGCCTTTGATAAAACCTAATAGGAAAAGGAAGATATTTTGAAACTTATTTCTTAATTCACTTCAGGGCAAAAGTTATGGCTTTTGGGCTGTCAAAGTGCATATATTACATTTCTTTTATAGGATTCTAGGAAGGAAACAGGGCTAGAATATGTTATCTTAGAAGTCATCCTCAGTCTACCTGGGAAAGCAATAAGCCAGCAAGGTGCCTGAAAATACTACCCAAGTTCCTCTGAGACCCTTGTCTCATAAAATTAGTTCAAGAAAGAACGGAAACATCTTTATTGCAGATTTGTACTTCTTGACCTAAGAAAAATTAATAAGAATATTTATCTTAAATGTTTGCTTAGGATCCCAGAGAAAAAAAATGAAATCATTGAACAAGTGGGATTCAGAAAACATAAGGACATGCATCAATTCTACCTATTCTGTTTTCTGTATATTTTGGGATGTTTGTTTAACTTTTATGACATGCTCCATTTACTTTTACACAGGCCTGGTTTTAAATGTTCAGGTCTTTCGGTCATAGGGTCAATACGATTTGCTTACAACTTGACGGCACTTAACGACAACAACAACAACAATCATTTACTTTTACACAGTTGAATATACTAAAGGCTGTATATCTTCCAATTCATGGTCACAAAAAATGAGATGAGGAAGTAACTGGGATGCCTGAAATTTAAGTCCTTATGTGTTTCACAGATATTGAAAAGGTAACTATGAAAAACAAACAAAACAAGATCCAAACTCAAAATCATTTCTCTTGAGTCATAGCTGACTCATAGCTTCAAATGGTCTTCAGACTCTATAAATCACATGGGAGAAGGTAGCCCATCTTTCTCTCTTGAACATGTTGATGGATTTGAATAGGCTGCTTTCAGTTTAGCAGCACAGTTCTCTAAATACTATGTTATCAGAATTTCCAAAGTAACTATAATATTTATAACTATTCTTTCTTCTCTTCTATCATTATTGCTTTCCTTCTCTCCACTTCTTTTTTTCTTTACATTATACAGTTTATTTTTATTTTTCCTTCCTTCATCAAATATTGACTAATCACATATTATAAAAGAAGTGTATTTCTAAATATTTATCTAAGGACTCTCACATGAAGAAAGAACGCTTCTCTTTAAAGTGTAAACATTCCAGACACATATAAAGCATAACTGATGAACATACTAGGAATATACCTACCTATCCCAAGGGATAAGGTTCAAACAACATTATGATGACAAAGTAAAGTAGGAAATGGCATGTCAAATAAAGGAGCATCATAGAGACACATGAAAAGAAATAGTGTCCTCAGGAAAATAGCCAAGAAATGTGAGAATGTCAGATAACTTAGGGGAACAATATGTGATCTGGAAAGGCAGATATGGATCCAATAATTACTGATAATTGAATGTATAAGATCAAATGTATCAGGTAATTGTGGTTCATGTAAAAAATATGCCAAGGATGTAAAAATGAATAAAAAAAAATAGTCAATGAGCATGAAAAACCATCTCAGGCAGATGAGTGTCAGGATTGCAGAGAAGTTGAAGTATATTAATAATATTAAAGCAGATTTCATGATGCATTTCATTCTTTAGGCCTTCAGAGTCTTTAATATTAATTTTCTAGTTAATGATCAGGAAGCTGTGATAGTGTTGTTTGTAGAGAGATGCACCTACCAAGGGTCATGATTCTTTGCTGGTTGAGATACACCAACAACTCCTTTGAGGAAAAATGAGATTTGGTGTTTTCTATTTTTTTTTTCTTCTCATGTGATTTATAGCCTCAGAAACTCAATAAAGAGCCAACTATGGCAATGCTCAATAACAATGAGTTTGGGTGAACAATCACTGACTGTTTTATTCTCTCTTTGTACCTCTCCTTTCCTTGAGAATGACAAGCTTTACAGTTTTTTTATAGTGTTTTGAGTTGTTTTTTGGACATAAGTGCTGCTCACTTTCCTTTCTCTCCCTCTGCATTTCTCGTGGTAAAACCATTCAGTGCCAAGAGCTGACTTGAACTGAATAGGATACTCTGAAACATCAAATACTCCTAGATAGCAGAGTATTTAGGCCAGTGCTGCTCAAATTATAATCCTATGGTTGAACAAGGGAGCTCTGGTGGCCTAATGGTAAAAAGCTGCACTACAAACCTTAAGGCACACAGATCAAATCCATCAGGTATTTTATGAGAGAAAGATGGACAGTCTCCTACTGTGTGACTAACTGCCTCTGAAAACCCATTGGAGGGTCAGCTATGGGTTGCACCTGACTCAACAGAACAAAACAAGTAGACAGCTGTATCTGTCAGAGACCTGTGTAGAAGTATCTGAAACTGGTTTAGAAACCACCAGGACCAACTTTTTCTCACTACTCTTAGCCATACTAGGGTTCAGAGCACTGTGGAATAAACTGAATACTAAAGAATTAAACATTTATTCTGCCATGGTGAGATTAAAAAAGAGTTTGTTGTGGGACAGTTGATTGAATTTTATAAAGACCATAACAATGTTGAGGCTTTAGTCTAGAAAAAAAAAATTACAACAGTGGAAAAAAATGGACCAATTAGGCAACTAGTGTAGAAATCAAAGAAATTCTAAAGGGCCACAGAGATACTGAAGTGGCAGCTTCGTATAGTAGAAATGGGAAAAGAATACAGTAAACACAGTGCTCATTGTTGGACAGCTCATAACAACAACAAGTGCAGTGTTTAGAGTTTATGGTTTGAAGTAGAACAAACTTATTCTTGAAACTAGCTGTGATATTTCCTTGCCCCAAGGCCTCAGTTATTCAACCTCACTCAGTCTCAGTTTCCCTATGGGTAAAACAGTAATTGTTATTAAGTGCAATCGAGTCAACTACAACTCATAATTACCCTATGCACAATAGCTCTGAACCCTGCTTTGTCTTGAGCCAATCTCACTATCTCTGACACACCTACCCCCAACTCTGCAGTTACTGTGCATAGTGCTTATTGAAGAGAAATATCAGAAATTCAAGCTGGGTTTAGAAAAGGCAGTGGCACTAGAGCTACCATCGCCAAAGTTAGATGGATCTTGGCCCAAAGCAGAAAGTAATAGAGGGATATCTAGCTGTGTTTCATCGACTTTGCAAAGGCATTTGACTGTGTGGATCACAACACATTGTGGATAATCTTGAGAAAAATAAGAATCCCAGATTTAGCTACTCGTCTGAAAGCTCATGTAGCATGATCATATAGTATTATAGCCACTCATATGAAAGTTCAAACTGAAACTAAAGTAAATGAAATCAAATTCATCAGACTAAATTTAACCTTGTGTCTTCCCATCTGAATTTAAATAGAATCTCAGAAAAAGGTTTGAGGCCTTGAACACTAATGAGTGAAGGCCAGATGATCTATGAGAGGATATCAAGAACACTTTCCATGAAGAATACCAAAGGTCATTACAAAGACAAAGAAGGAAGAAAAGACCAAGATGAATGTCAGAAGAAACCTTGCATATTGCTCTAGAGTACTGGGAAGCTAAAGCAAAGAGAAGAAATTGGGAAATCAACCAGGCAGCTCAGGAAGACAAAGAAAAATATAATAATGAAATGTGCAAAAAGCAAGAGTCTGAAAATAAAAAGGAACAAGCTTTCGCTGCTTCTTAAACTAAAGAACAAATTCAAGCCTCATATTGCAATACTTAAGGATGCTATGGGCAGAATATTGAATAATCCAGGAAGCATGAAAAGAAGATAGGAGTAGAAAGAGTCATGGTACCACGAACAATTAACTGATATAGAAGAATTTTATGAAAGAATTTATGCTCAAGAGATAATGATAATGAAGAAGGAAATTCAAGCTGTTCAGAAGGAATTTGCAAAAAACAAGGACCCAGGAATTCATGAAATGCAAATTGACATATTTAATCAAATACATATAGCCCTGGAGGTGCTTGCCAGGTTGTGCCAAGAAATCTGTAAGACAACTTCATGGCCAACTGACTGGAAGAGATCCATATACATTTTGATTTAAAAAAAATATAATTCTATAGAGTGTGTAAATTATGGAACAATATCACTAATATCATATGCAAGTAAGATCCTGCTGAAGATTATCCAAAAAATTATTAAAACAAGACATAAACTGAGAACTATCTGAATAGGAATAGTGCTACTTAGTATCTTAATCTGTTGTAGTTAACATTTCCTAAAATTAAATAAAAATATTTATGGAAATTGTTTAGCACAGAGTTCGGTATACATCACACATTCACAGATGTTTATCTGTCTATATTTTTCTTTAAGACTCATCATAGGAATTTTGGCTTCCATATCTTGTTGGATGAGAGAGCATTTACCAAGGTGAGGGGACATGTCCTCCAAGAATCCTGAGTCATTACCTAGAAAGTCTGAATAATGTCCTTCTCCATGGAAGAGATTTAAAAAATGACAACAAAAGTAGATAAAAACACATAGTAGTGGAAGAAATTATTACTTAATCTCCAAAACAATATTGAATTACCAAAACCAATATTTTTAATGCCTTGATGGTGGCCTTTAGTCTTCAACATGGATTGAAACTCAACATCCAGAAGACAAAGGACAAAGATTCTCACTACTGGGCCAATTGGCAGCACCATGGTAGATGGAGAAGAGATTGAGGTTATTAACAGTTACAGCTTGCTCATCTCCAGAACCAATACTTTGAACACCAGCAGTCAGGAAATCAAAGGACATATTATATTAGGCAAATTTGCTGTCAGGGATATTTCTAGAGTAATGAAAAGCAACAATGTCAGTCTAGAGACTAAGGTGTGCCTAATCCAGTCCATAGTCTTCACAATTACTTGCTATGCATCAGAGGCCTGGATATGACAAAGGATGACAGAAGAATTTATGGCATTGAGTTGTGGTGCTAGAGAAGATTCTTGAACATACGTATACCGTCAAGAAAACAAACAGGTCTGGCTTGGAGTTGGTGAAACCAAGTTTCTCCTAGGAGGCTAGGATTTTGAAGCACTGTCTCACACACTTTACATCTGTGGCCAAGAGGGATTTGTCTTTGGAGAAGAACATCATACTCAAAAAGGTGGAGGCACAACAGAGGAGAGGAAGACCCCAGATGAAATGGACTGACACAGTAACTAGGGCAATGAGTGTTGGTGTGTCAGAGTCAGTGAGATTGGCTCAGAACAGGACAGGCTTCAGAGCTATTGTACATAGAGTCGCTGTGAGTCTCAGGTGACTTGACGGCACAGAACAACAACAATCACAAATATAGCAAACTCTTAAAGGAAAAACTGAGAACTATACAAACTCAGCAACAAAACTTATCTCTAAATAAATTACGTAAACTCATTACATTTTCTAAGAATTTTTTTTTTACATGTCTGCTTTTCATCTCACTTAGCTTCACAATTAATACCCTTAGTGCCAGCAGTCAGGAAACAAGGAGAGAGACACATTGTACTGAGAAAATGAGCCATTAGGGAGCTTTCCAAATTATTGAGGATTAATGATGTCAGTCTGAGGTCTAAGGTGCATCAGATTCAGGTCATAGTCTTTCCAATCACTGGCTGAGAGCTGGGCAGTGAATAAGGAAGACAGAAGAAGACTTGACATTTTTGAGCTGTGGTGTTGAAAAAGAGCACTGAACATTCCAGAGACAACCAAAAGTACAAACAAATATATCTTGGAGAGGGTGCAGCCCGAGTGCTCTTTGAAGGCATGAGTAATGAGGTTTTGCCTCACTTACTTTGGGGGAAACTTGTAAACCACCTATGATATGCAGATGATACAACCTTGCTTACTGAAATTGAAAATGACTTGAAGCACTTGCTGCAAAATGTCAAGGATTGTATGTAGTTTTCAATATGGATTGAAGCCCAACATCAAGAAGACAAAGATTCTCACCAATGGGCCAACTGGCAGCACCATGATAGATGGAGAAGAGATTAAGGTTGTTAGCAATTACAGCTTGCTCGGATCCACAATCAACACTCTTAATACCAGCATGTCAGGAAATAAAAAGATGAATTGCACTGGGAAAATCTGCTGTCACGGACTTCTCCAGAGTGCTGAAGAAAAATGTCAGTCTAGAGACAAAGGAGCATCTAATCTAGGACATGGTTTTCTCAATTATTTGTTAATGCTTCAGAGAGTTGGACAACGACTTAGGATGACAGAAAAAGAATAGATGTCTTCGAGTTGTGTTGCTGGATAAGATCTTGAACATACAAAGGACTGCCAAGAAAACAAATCGGTCTGTCTTGGAGGGTTGAAATCAAGTCTCTCCTTGGAGGCTAGGATTTTGAAGCTCTGCCTCACGTACTCTGGGCATGTGGCCAGGAAAGACCGGTCCTTGGAAAAGAACATAGTGATCAGAATGAGGAGGGACAGCTCAGGAGAGGAAGATCCCAGATGAGATGGATTGATAAAGTATCTGGGGAAATGGAGGTTGATGTTTCGAAATTAGTGAGACTGGTTCAGAACAAGGAAGGGTTCAGAGCTGCTCTGTGTTGGGTTGCTGTACATCGCAGGCGACCCAGTGGCACATAACAATAACAACATACATATTGTTTTATTTGTTGGTTAGTTTTTTGTTTTCTGTTGTTGTTGGATTTTTATTTAAGCCTCTTGTTTAGAGTCAGCAAGACGTAGTGAGGGCCTTCACTTTTAAAGTTGGTTGTTAGTTTATTTTGAAGGAACATTCTTCTAAGTGGTATAGCACTTTTCTGTCAATATGCTATACTGAGGTAACCTGATGTTGTTCTGATGCTGAACTTTGTGCCATTGGGTTGTCAAATACCATAACAGTTACCACTGTGGGCAATATTTGGTGGAATTCCCAGTTTAAGACAAATTTAGAAGCAGGAGTGGCATCTACTTCCTAAATAGCATGCTTCCGGAACACTATGAACTTTGATAAATATCAATATTTATATAAAGGCTTCCGACCTTATTTTTATCGTGTGGCTATGAGTTGTGCTCAACTTGAAGGCAATCAACAACTTTACGCATGTTGCTAGGAGGGGCTATTCCTTGGAGAAGGATATGGTGCTGGGAAAGGTGGTGGGTTGGAGGAGGAAAGGAAGACCCTTGACGAGGTAAATTGACATGATGTCTGTCATAATGGATTCTTATCGTCAGGAAAGTGAAGATGCAACAGGTTCCAGATCTTTTATTCACAGGGTCACTATGAGTCTTACTCAACTTGACAGCATTTAACAACAGCCTTTGTTTACACAATCTTTCAAATATATTGCGTTTTCTATATTTGCTTTTATCACTCCTTTTCATCAAGTTCCCATTACACTCCACCTATTTATTTATACCACCCAATCCACTAATTTATCCATGCTGCCTTAGTGTTTTCTCCCCTCCTCCTTCTTCTACCCCACTTCTCTCCTTTTGAGCAACCACCTTTGTCCATTTCCTATGTACTATTGGCACAGAATAAGACAGGATTCAGAGTTGTTGTTCATGGAGTTCCTATGAGTCATATTCATTTTAAAGGCACCCAATGACAATTTTATAATTGAACTACTGGCAATTCCCTATCCATGTACTCTTCCAGCCATTTTTGAATGATCTTCAGTCCTTCTGTCAGTTCTTCTCAGATTGATCCTCACTTGTCCTGATTCTTTACAGAGTTCATTTTCTGTACATTTGTTTTCTTCTCTCCCCATCCTTCGATCCACAGTGGTAAGAATCTGCACTGCTATCTGGAAGGAAAGTGTTCAAATCACCAGCTGTTTGGAGGTAGAAGGAAGGGCAATCTCCTCCAATGTGATTAAGTGCCTCTGAGAAAAACCCACTGAAGGGTCAGCGATGGTTCAGTTCTGACTCAATGGCACACAACAACTGTCTTCTGCAATATTTGTCCTCTTGTACTTAAATGATTTCACCCACAATAATGTCTTCTAGGTTCTACTATATTGTTCAAGGTTTTATCCTAAACTCACATTCTGTTGTTAAAAATTTCAAAGAGGTTACGAAACAGGTTATTGAAGCAACCTGTTGGCTGCTATGTTTTCTTTCCTTTCATCTTCCTGAAGACTATCTGTGACACTAACATTCTTGCTTCCCTTTTTTCCTCATAAACTTCCTTAAAGCTAGGTCTAATCTGACTCATGATGTTCCCATGAAGTTTTGCTTTATTTTTTCTTCTGTGTTGTCTTTTTTAGCATAGACCTGCACTTCACACAGTTAACAAGAGCTATTAACTTAAAAAAAAACTTATTTTATTTATTTTTTAAGTATCTACCATTTATTGATACTTTGTTAGGTGCTAAACGACATTCTCTATACTTATGTAAAAATTAAAAGACACACACACACACACACACACACACAAGACCCCTTAAGAGATTGGTACTATATTACTCTCCACATTCTGTAAATTATGGGATTTGAGGCACCAAGAGATTCATTAAGTTGTTCAAAGTTGCATTTCTTCCCAGATTTATTTGTTCTGTTTGCAATCGATGGTATATTAGCTATTCTCCACCAGCATGTCAGGGCGCTCTGGTGGTCTAGTTGTAAGAAACTGCCCTGCAATCCCAAAGTCATGTGGTTTGAATCCACCACTTGCTCTGCAGGAGAGGAACAAAGGAGATCCTCTCATGCGATTTCCTGCCTCTGAAAACTGCTGGAGAGTTAGCTATGGGCAGGTTCCAACTTCGGAGCACAAAATAAAAACAATGGTCTTTGAAAGTGGACTTACCCATTGTCCTTTGATTCCTTGACTTTTGTTTCCATGAATATTGATTGTGGATCTAGGTAAAAGAAAAGCCCTGACAATGTCAATACTTTTATGCTTCATTTCATCTGATGTATTTTAGAGATAGAGTTCTGAGATTTAAAAACAATTATTTTATTTACACTTTATTTTTTAGAATCAAATTGCTAGCACTTTCTACCAAAGTTGGTCTAAAAACAGCAGATCTTTCCGTTAGTAGCCAAGTGCTTACTGGTTTACCACATGTGGCTTCACAATCAGCTGCTGCTGAGTTAATTTTTGACTCATGGTATTACTGTGTGCATCAGAATAGAGTTGAACTGAGAAGAATTACACATAGCTGTGATTTTTGGGGGCTTCCTCGCAAAGCACACCTCTGGGCTGCTCAACCATCAACTTCACTTTGTATGTAAATGTTTAATCATTTGCATTAGTAAGCCTTTCATTTCATTACTTTTAATATCAGAACAAGCACTATTCCTTGTTTATTGCACTATTCTAGGAAAAGTAACAAATAAGAAAAAAATTAATGTTTGTCTATATCTTGTAACTCTTCAAGAAGTAACTTTCTCTATAATGTCAAAAATCATCTAATGAGTATTGGTACTTGCATTTAAGTCAGGCTGATAGTGTAAAAACTCAAATTCATTGCCACTGAGTTGGAAACAATCCATAGCTGACCCTCTAGTGGGGTGTTAGAGGTTGTAGATTTCATGGGAGAGATTGTCTGTCTTCTTCTCACAGAGCAGCTAGTAGATTCAAACCACCTGCCTTTGGGTCGACAGCCCAACTCTTTACCCACTAGGCATTAGAGGTCCCTTAAGAATAATAACTATAAATAGAATTTGAATCCCCAGTGTCTTCTATTGCACTTGTTGTTGTTGTGTACTGTAGAGTTGGAACCATTCCATAGGCTGACCCTCCGTTAAGTTTTCAGAGGCAGTTAATCACATGGGAGGAGATTACCCATCCTTCTTCCAGGGAATAGTTGGTGGCCTTGAACCACATGCCTTTGGGATGGCAGCACAGCTTCTTGCCACTAGGCTACCAGTGCTCCCTAAGAGACCTTTAAAAATGTCAACATTCCCGTGCTGTCTGCATGGTACTGGTACAATGACAGACACATAGATCAATGGAATCGAATTGAGAATCCAGAGATCAACCCATCTATCTATGGTCAACTGATCTT
>NW_006399760.1:13624778-13632809 GCF_000299155.1 Elephantulus edwardii | reverse complement strand
GAAAAAAAAATGTCAACATTCTCCTTCCATTGGCTTGGGCTAAATTCCCCTGAAGAAATAAAAAGGGCTGTTTCTAGCATTTCAAATCTTCACCCTCTAAGATGTTCCCTCTTTTTTTTTTTTTTCATCAAAAATGTTCAGTCAAGTGAAACTAAGGCAGAAGTCTTCTCAGAGAACTTCTTATGATGTTACATTACAGCACCCTTTTTAATGAGTTGCAATAAATTAATGTTTTGCCAAACAGAATTCTATATATACAGAGAGGAGAAAATGAGGCAGCATCAAAGGAAGTGCAGAGGCAGGAGTAAGGAAGGAAATGAAGGGGAAGTGAAAGAAACTGTCCTGTCATGAGAATAACTTCTTCATTCAGTTGAACTCACTGAGTCCTTGTTGTCCTTCAGCCTCATCTAATTTCTTCCAAGGCTGTGCTACACTATGAATTAGTCTTCAAGGGTTAAGAGAAGGAGAACATCAGCCCCTACACTGAATTAAAACTGCAATATAAAGAAATAACTAGGTATTACTCTGTCAGAAGACTATAAGAAACTATTTTGGAAGAGCTCTTGAAGATATAAATACATTCTCTTCTATGTCTGATTACTGCTTTGATATTAGATCCTAGATTTAAAATAGCATTACCTTTTACAGTGAAATTAGCACCATTTGAGTAATCTAGTAATAATTGTTTATGTGACATCCTCTGTATTGTTGTGAGAACTACAGTCAACATTAAGAATACAGAAGTGAAAAATCCATAGCCTCTTGTTAAGGAATTTGCTGACTGCTTATGATTAATCAGAGTTTATGAATCTTTTAAAGTATTTATATTGGGTTTGGATCTAAATAATAATATAAAGTTATACTTCAGTCAAGTGATTGATAGCCTAAAGTCATTGATGTGATAAATTAATAAATTGGCAACTTACAAAATTACCTCTGCTAATTTATATTTATGAAAGGAGAAAACACATCCCCTCTTCACTGCTCCCCCAATGACAGGATAGATTATTCCTCATGTTCTAAGTAAAAATAAAACTTAGACCAGATTTTTTTTGACAATGCATCACATCACATTGATTCATTTGATGAAGGTACAGAATATAATAGTGTAGTAATATAATGTGGTTAAAGTGAAGTAACAACATTATCTCTATATAATTAAAATTAGCAACTTATGATTAAAACTGTAAGTTTTCCCTGACATTCTGACTAGACTCAGACTGTTTTCTTTCCTCCTTCTTCTTGGAAGTGGGTCAGTTAAGATGGCAATGCCAGCCTCGTTTTTTAGGCATTTATAGGTCTAAAGATACTTCAATTGATAAAGCATCTTTCTTTCCTTGGTTAACACATCCCAAAGGCTGTAATAATGCAATGTTAATATTAGAGCTTTATGGACGTATTAACCCCATTAAGACAGAATCTCACTTTAGGCTGTACCTTCAAATTAACTTGAAATACAGTTCTAAGGCAGATGTTCATATAAAACCTTTGCCACAATTATGTATACATTTCAAGAATAAAACATAGTGTTCTTTTGGCCTGCATTGAAGAGATAGCACCCTCAATTCTCCAAAACCTTTACATATGCTTTGTCACTGCTATGGGCTGCACAGAATTTATTTCTACTTGTTCTGAAAAAAAAAGCCACCCCCTTCTTTCTCCAAGGCACACTATTCTTAGATATGGTCAAGCATCAACAAGCTGTTCTTATGCCGCCTCAATTTAATAACTTCATAAATAACTCAGTTCACATTTTATTCTCATGACAATAGATGTCTACATAAAGAATAGCTGATAAATTAAAAAGTTTTCTTGTGCAAAGAAAGTGGATTTACAGAATCGATTCACAAATTATGCATTTCAGAAATCTTGGCACACATGTAACCCTACTGAAAGATGTAAAATCATGACGATTGCTTGCTTTCATCACAAGTTGATTTTAATCATACCAACAATACTTAAATAAAATTGTAATTCTTCTGACAAGAAAAAATAGGAAAATGGACACAAGTGGAAGAGATAGATAGATAGATAGATAGATAGATAGATAGATAGATAGACAGATGATAGATAGAAAGAAATGCAGCTTGCAAAAATTAGAGAGTTTGCTTTCTGAGATTTTTTTAAGTGTAAGCTCAAAATGTGAGAAGTATTATTTGAGACATATTTGAAAGATTAAACTTGTGTCAGAATTAATCAAATTTGGAACAATAGGAGTGTCAATAATCAAGAAGAGGGATCCAGAAGTGGAAACAAATAAACATAAGAACAAACAGGAACCATCAAGAAGGAAACTGATATTGCTCAATCTAGAGAAGAAATGGTTTCAGGGAAACAATAGAAACTTCATCAAAGGAAGAATTATTTTATAGATGATAGAGTCCAGATGTTTCTATGTCCCCTTAGCTAGTAAAGAATTATGTGACAAGAGAGTTTTTAGGTTAATTATTGTGACTATACAGGCTGAGGAAGTCTGATTATTTTTTCCCCTTTTATCAAGAGATGTGTATAGGAAGATTTACTCAACCATACAAATTGACATGGTGCCATGTACCCACAGGGCCTTATTAAAATTAACCTTTATACAAGAAGCTGAGTTTTTGATGGCCCCTAGCATTGCAGATCTGTGCATATATGTAAAACAAACTTTAAAAAAATATCAAAAGTAGAAATGTGCATTTTTCAGGTTATTCAGGATGGATCCTTTATCTTCATGAAATGATAATCTGTTCTCATTTAAGTTATGTTTTAAAGAGGCTTCAGCTAAATCCTACTATAAACCTTAGTATCCAGGAATAAATTTTTTAGCTGGATAACTCTACTTTTAAGTAAAAGTAAGAAATAAAGTAACATTTAGGATTACATAGAATTTCAAAGAATATAATATCACTGAAATGTATGACATGAACTTGCTGTAACTAAAGTGCAATGGAAGTTAGATATTCAAGTGTGTATCATTTCCTTCTCCTTGTTATGGCCTGCTTAATATTAAAAAGGAAATTAAAATTAATTGATGTTGCCACTCAGAAGCAGCAATTTAGGATAGATGATTTGATGTTGTTAGTATTTTCAGTTGAATGAGAGGATGAATGTGATTTTATTGTATAATTTTCATAGACAGATGTGACATTTGCAAAATAAAAATTTACAAAAAACCCTCCCGTATACAACCAGGAAAAAAAAGAAGAAAAGAAAAACAACAACCCAAATTTACTTAAGAACTCATTGTTGCGAAATCTGAGCAGGCTCATAGCAAACCCTCCACTAGTTTTGCAAGAGGCTGTAAATCACAGAGTGAAAGATTGCCTATCTTTCTCCTGATGGATTTGAAGTGCATGTCAAAGAGGTACTGCTTCTGGGTTAGCAGCAGCATTCCCTCCAAATTATTCTACCAGAGCTCACATATTAAAGATATGATATCAAAAGTAACATTGGAGAGTTTAATTTTTAAGTTGATGGATTAAGCCCACATCAACCTACCTATTCTGCTAATAACACAAACTTCTAACCAAAAAAAAAATAAACAAAAATAAAGGTATTAAAAAAATGCAAAGCTATTGGATTGAGACAAAATTTGGAAAAACCTCTTAAAAGTCTCCATCTTTTGTTTCCTTTTTCCATAAGCAAATGTCCAATAAACCCTATATTTTTGTTTGTTTGTTTGTTTGTTTTAATTAGGAGCAGAAAAGAAAGACTTGTGGATCTAGATTTACTTAGACTGTGCATTAACATACACCATCCTCAATTTATTTCCAAATCGTGCATCTATAAAAGAAACAGAAAGCTATATTACAAGAATCTGGAGCAATGAAATGAGATTTGAACCACTCATACAAGGGTCAGAATGACACTGGACTATGCGTTCACTAATAGACCAAAATAAGCCTGGTACATTTGTTGTTGTTTTTAGATGTCATTCAGTTGACTGATTACAACTCCTAGTGACCTTATGAACAATAGAATGAATCTTGACCATTTCTGCCCAGTTTTACAATCTCTGATATGCTCAAGCCCTTTGTTACAGTTACTGTATTAATCCATATTTTGGAGGGTTTTCCTCTTTTTATTCTACCTTTCCTAGAATGATGTCTTTTTCCCAGGAATGACTCCGCATGACAACTTTCTCAAAGTAAATGAGAGGAAGTTTCATTATCCTTCCCTCTAAGGAAAATTTTGATTACCCTTCCTCCAAGATGGGCTCATTTGTCTTTCAGTAGTCCATGGTATATTCAGCCCTTTTCTCTAAAACTGCAATGAAAGGCATAAATTCTTCTTCAGTCATCTTACTCACTGTTCAACTTTTAGCTGCCTAAGAAACAATTGAAAATACCATGGCTTGAATTTTGTATACTATAGTCTTTAAATTGACATCACTACTCCTTAGCATTTTCAAGATACCCTTGATACACTTAGAGAATGGAAATAAGATTTGTATTATGGTACATGAGAGGAGGAACAGAATTTATAATCTGAAAACAACCAGATTTACTATTAGCCTTTTTCTAAGAATTTTAAGGAGATCTTGAGCATGCACAACATAACATCTAAATGTCCAGAATATAACCCCAAATCACTTAGCATTCAAAGAATAAAAATAATGCATGTAAATACTAAGGAGAAAGAATTTAGGACCTATTGAAAGTCAGAATGTTTACACAAAGACTTTAAAGGAACTGTTATAATGTTAGAGAGTCCTGGTGGCCTCACTAACAAAGACTTGCATGGCCAACCCAAGGGCATACTATTAAGATTCATCAGCTCTTCCACAGGGAAAAGATGGGCAAATTCCTCTCCTGAGATTTACACCCTCTGAAAACCTGAGAGAGGATCAGCTTTGAGCTGCCTTGTACTACATGGTAACGAGTTTCATGAATTTATCATCATTTCAGGGAGCGCTCATGGCTTAGGGAGCTCTGGTGACCTGGTGGTAAAGAGTTGTACTGCTAACTTAAAAGCAAGTGGTTTGAATTTAGCAGTTGTTCCTCAAGAGAAATATGAGCTACCTCCTTCCATGCAATGTATTGTTGTTGTTGTTGTTATGTCCCTTCAAGTCGCTTGTGACTCATAGCGACCCTATGTACAACAGCCCTAAACTCCGCTCTGTCCTGTGCCAATCGCACTGTCTCTGACACTCCCATCCCAATTATCCCAGTCACTGAATCAATCCACCTCATAGAGGGCCTTCCTCTCCTGCGCTGTGCCTCCACCCTCCGAAGCATGATGTCCTTCTCCAAGGACTGGTCTCTCCTCACATGTCCAAAGTATGTTAGGCGGAACCTCAGAATCCTTGCCTCCAAGGAGCCACCTGGTTTAACCCTTTCCAGGACAAATCTGTTTGTTTTTCTAGCAGTCCATGGTATTCTCAATACTCTTCTCCAGCACCACAGCCCAAAGGCATCAATTCTCCTTCTATCCTCTTTGGTCATTGTCCAACTCTCTGATGCATAACAAGTGATTGCAAAGATCATGGTCTGTATCAAACGCACCTCAGTCTCCAGGGAGACACCATTGCTCTTCAGTACTCTAGAGAGGTCCCTAATAGCAGAATTTCCCATCGTGATACGCTTTTTGATTTCCTGACTGCTGGTGCAAAGAGTGTTGACTGTGGAGCCAAGCAAACTAAAGCTGTGTACAATCTCAATCTCTTCACCATCCATCCTGATGCTGCCAATTGGTCCAGTGGTGAGAATCTTTGTCTTCTTGACATTGAGCCTCAATCCATACTGGAAGCTGCAGTCCTTGACTCTCTGCAGCAGGTGCTTCAGGTCCTCTTCAGTTCATGCAATTTATAGCCTCTGAAAATGCACTGGAGGATCAACTATGAATCTATTCCAACTTGACATAACAACAGCAACTACTGTTAGTTCACCGAGAGTTGTAGTGCTAACCGAAAGGTAGTGTCTCTCTGGTAATGAAAATCAACCAGTCTCTCTGGGGGGACAAATATAGACAATCTCTTTACATGTGATTTATAGCCTAGGAAACTAGAGCGACTCATATGAAGTTGGTTCTGACTCAACAGTAATGAGGGAAAAAAATACGTATTTTATGAGGTTAAGGAAAACACTCATAAAAAGAATACAAAAAACAGGCATATTTAATATACCCAGAACACTTAGTTGCATTTGTATGAAACTTAGGCCTAGACCAAGAGGCTGTAGTGCAAATAGAGTAAGGGAATATTGCATTGTTTAAAATTAGGAAAGGTGTGCATCAGGGTTGTATCCTTTTCCCATTTTATCTATATGCTAAGAAATTTATTCAAGAAGCTGTACTCCATGAAGAAAAATAAAAAGACGTCATCAGGATTGGAGGAAGACTAATCAATAACCATTGTTATGCAGATTTCATAATCTCACTTGCTGATAGTGAGGAGGACTTGAAGAACTTTCTGTAGAAGGTTAAGTACTACAGCCTTTAATATGGACTGCATCTCAACATCAAGAAAACAAAAATCTTTTCAATTGGACTGATAAAAACATCATGATGGATAGAGAAAAGACTGAAATTATCAATGGCTTCATTTTACTTGGATTCACTCTCAAAACACTTGGTACCAGCTGTCAGAGAGGTCAGTCAGGAAGCATATTATACTAGGAAATGCTGCTGTCAGGAACATCTCTAAATTACTGAGAAGTAATGATGTTAGTTTGAGGACTAAGGAGTGCCTAATTCAGGCTATGGTCTTCTCAGTCACTTACTATCATTCTGAAAGCTGAACAATGAATAAGGATGATGGAAGAAGAATTGATGCCTTTGAACCATGGTGTTGGAGAAGAGTGATAAAGATACCATGAATTTCCAAAAGAACAGATATTTCTTAGGGAAGATACAGCCAGAGCACTTTCAGGTGCAGACCAGAGGCAAAGATAAAGAAAGCTTCGTCTCACATGCTTTGGGCATGTTGTCAGAAAAGCTTATTCCTTGAAGACATACATCACCCTTGGAAAGGTTTACGGGAGGCAAAAGTGAGGAAGATCCTCAACAAGTGGGTTGATGCAGTGACAGTGGCAATGGGCTTGAGAGTGTCAGAGATTGTGAAAATGTCATGGGATAGGAGGGTCGCTAAGAGTAGTACTCAATGGCACCCAACAACACCACAGTACAAAGATTCAAAATATAAAAAGTTCAAATGGGAATTTTAGAACTGGAAAATCAGTATATTTAACATTTAAAAAAAATATTCGTTCTACTCAACACAGAATGCAAAATGCCATAAAAAAACTAAAAGTATGTTAGGAAAAAGAATGTATCTATAAAATAGAAATAGATAAAAATTAACATCACCACAGAAAACTATGGAATGAAAGCAAAATAATTTTTGGAATATCAGAGAAAGAAGTAAAAGATAGAAGCAGAAAACAGATTTTTTAAGATACAATATATGAAAATGTTTTAAATTTGTGATAGGCATGACTGCAAATTCAAAATGCTCAGAGAATCCCAAGTACTAGCAAAAAAAAGGAATATAATTCTTACATGCATCATAATCAAGCTGCTGAAAATTGGCAACAATGGAAAATATACTAAAATTAACTAGAAAAATGATCTCATACAGGGAAACAATGATTTAAATTATTCTGAAATTGTCATCATAAACAATGAGAATAAGAAATCCATTTAAAAATATTTAAAATTATGAGACAGACATTATTGTCAACCCACAATTTATACCCACTGAACTTATATTCAGAAACAAAAGAAAATGAAGGCATTTTAAGATGATCTTGGTAAACTTGTAGCAATCAGACTTGTAAGAAAGGCTAAAAGAACTTGTACATTTTCCTTAGCAAAAATAAATGATAGCACAAGAAAATGTAGTTCTTTATTAATGAGGAGTATTAGATAAACTACACTTCAATAAAAAAGAGTACTACAAATTATTAATAATAAATGTATAAATAATAAAATCAAAACCCCATGTTTTTGCCAATGATATTTTTATTAATTTAATTAGATTTCTTAAAAAAAGATACTGAGCTGGCTGAAAATCGCCTGTGACTTCATCCATAGCCACTGGTGAGAGTCCGC
>NW_006399760.1:13622259-13623558 GCF_000299155.1 Elephantulus edwardii | reverse complement strand
TTTTGAAGAGAGAAATAACACTTTTGAGAATATTATCAATTATTTCATATCCAAGAACTTAGATTTTTATTTTAATCTTTTTTCTATTATGTCTTATGATAAAAGGGGAAGATCATAAAAGAAAGAGTCACATCAAGGAGGAGATACTATTTGAAGAAAATTTCTATAGAGCAAAGGAATGAAAAAGATCACCTGTGTTCTCTTGAAATTAAGTAAATAAAGGTCATGAAGTAAGTCTTCTTTTTAACTTTAAGAAAAAAGTTAGTTACTGCTGCAATGGGCATGAGTGTGTCAGGCAGTATGGGGACAATACAGTATAGGACATTTAACAACAACCTGATATCTTGATTAAAACTTTTAGTTTCTGAGACAATTATTTTTGTTTCTGAGACAATTATTTTATTCTCTTTAAGCCATCAACAGGATCTTTATTTTTTAAATTTTATACTAGCTTATTTACAAATTTGAATACATTGTTTTGAGAATGGATTCTTTCTGCTTTCCCCACCCTACACGCATCAAATTGTACAACCTCATGATTAATACCCTTTCACCCTGTACATCCTCATCCTTTTGCCTCCACCTTCTCCCACTGCTCTTGGATCCTTCTACTCACTCTACATTAATGTTTGTTGTCCAATATTTATCATTGTGGGACTGAGTTAGTTCATTCAGCATAATGCTCTCCAATTCCACCCAAATTATGTAATAATTTACAAAGTTATTGCTCCTGTGTGCTGCATATTATTCCATTGTGTGAATGTACCATAATTACGCAAACCATTCAACTGTGGTTGGACATTTGGGCTGTTTCCACATTCTTGAAATAGTGAATAATGCTGCCATGAACACTACTGTACAAATCTCCATTTTGTTTTCACTTTTACTTTGCATTTGGTTTCTGTTATTGCAGCTTATGGTGAGGATGATGCAGGATAAGCAGGACAAAGTTCAGATCTGCCATTATGAGTTGTATTCAACTAGATGCTACCTAACAACATGCAATAGTCATTTCTCTTTCACCTTTCTTAGTCATTGTCAAGGACTATTGTTATTATGTGTCATCAAGTCACTTGTGACTCATAATGACCCTAGGTACAACAGCCCTAAACTCTACTCTGTCCTGTGCCAACTGCAGTCTGTGATACACCCATCCCGATTGCCCCAGTCACTGAATCAGTCCACCTCATAGAGGGACTGCACTGTCTCCTGCACTGTCCATCCACCCTACCAATTACCAAGTACGATGTCCCAAATGTCCAAAATATAGTCCAAAGCCCTTTCCTCCAAGGAGCCACC
>NW_006399760.1:13620666-13621996 GCF_000299155.1 Elephantulus edwardii | reverse complement strand
AAGGTCCCTAACAGCAGACTTTCCCATCACAAAATGTGATGTCTGCCAAACTAAAGCATAATAATGGGTGTAGTCTGTTTTATTTGTCCATTTATAAAAATAATTAATTTAAACTTTTTGTGTAGTGTTCTTTGAGGCATATCACCATATTTGACTTGATGGTAAGTGATTTTTTTTTAATGTTCTCAAGTTTTGTGGTGTCTTGTATGTGAGGTCTTAGTAAACTCTTAATGAAAAATCACTGAGGCTTTAGTGATTTATCTTTCAAATTAAACTACTATTTTCTATTTCCTATAAAGAGACTTTCAGAAATCAGTTACTAATTCATTCAATAATAATTTATAAAAGAACTGTGACTTATTATTGGATGGAAGTCCAATATCCTCGCTAATAACAAGGAACAATAACAAAGAACAAATAAAGGTCACCTACAAGTAGAATTATATGTTTTTTAAAATTCCCAATCCCTGGCATATAGTATTTCTAGATACACAAATTTTAGTACCAAAAATCTATAATTAATTAATTAAAAGAACATATCAATTAAATCAGAACATAAGCAATGTTTTTATGTTCTTACT
Source organism: Elephantulus edwardii (assembly GCF_000299155.1). Classification (NCBI taxonomy): domain Eukaryota; kingdom Metazoa; phylum Chordata; class Mammalia; order Macroscelidea; family Macroscelididae; genus Elephantulus; species Elephantulus edwardii. Next base: position 13,621,415 of record NW_006399760.1, on the reverse strand, counting down.
TATTCACTGTGGCTTGCAACAAGACTGCTTCTCATAGCACTGTCCAGTATATTAAATGATGTGTTAGTAAGTAGTCATGTTGCCAATCCAAGCTTAAATCTACCAGCTACTTCATGGGAAAAAAAGGTAGAAAATCTCTTCCCACTTGTGCCCTTCAGATGCAAAGACAGAGAGTGTGTGAATTATATGATCGAGCTTCCTTCCTCCACCACCAAAGTATAGTAATTTCTGTGATGTACATAAACAGGGAACTCTGATGACACAGTGGATGAGGAACTGTACTACTAATGCAAGTGTACAAATTCAAATCTAACAGCTGCTCCAATCAAGAAAGAGAATCATTCTCCTTCCTTGAAATTTGTAGTTTTTGAAAATCCAAAGAAGTATCAGCTAAGAGTCAATTTGGACTCTATGGCAGTGACCTGAATAAGAAATGCAATGCCCACAGTCTTGAGTAAATGAAACACCTGACAGAAGCAAGGATAAAATCACTGATGACACTGAGTCTCTGACAATTAACATTTACAAACAAAGTATTAGAGAATTACAGTACTTTAATTCATTCCATCAAAAGAGCTTCCATCTATGCCAAATTCTTGATTCTTATTCTATCTTCCATAAAATTGTACTAAAAGATGTTGGTGAGCTGTTATTAGATATCATCTAGTTAAATATAACTTATAGTGACTATCAACAGTAGATCTGAAATCTGTCCTATTTTGTGCAATTGTCATTGTCTCTAACACACT
>NW_006399760.1:13602079-13612760 GCF_000299155.1 Elephantulus edwardii | reverse complement strand
TCCTTCATTGGTACACAATCTCCCCCACACATCCCCCAACCCCAGCCCCACCCCAATATTATCCACTCAGCAATCCTCATTCCGTACTCTTATGATAAACATAATGTCCTAAAATATAATACCTTTAAACTATTCTCTCCCTCATAGACTTCAGTGCAGTACACATAATTATGTTTAAATTCATTTCTTACCTGAAAGGTTGGCATTTCAATCCTAGCCAAGCATTCTCAGGGAGAAATGGAAATCATCGTGTTTTGATTTTAAATATATTTTCTTTAGACCTGTCACACACCAAGTACTTGAAGTGTACTGCTCTTATTAGTCTCCACAAACACAGGTGCTACTTGACCACATTTCTCACATTAAATAATCGAGCCAGTCCGGGACAGAATGGCTGGCACTTTCCCTAACAGCATGTTCTTATCTACTACTCCTTTTTCACTGCTGATCCAGGTACACACATCCACACATGGAAATCGTGACCTGAGACATTGTTAGGAACAGAATAACATCATTTCTTGGTTTCAGGCACCTGAAAGACAACCTGGAGTGCATCAGAGGCATCTCAAGGGCTGATGAAGGCAAACTTGAGCAGCCTGGGAGAGCATCATGGAGCAAATGGAAATATTGTCCTCACCACCAGGAAACATAAATATTAAAATCTGGAGGGCAAAGAAGTGGTGTTGCTTGGACAGAGGCCCCATGCAAGCCTCCCTGAGTAAGGGGCAGGATTTCTCTTCATTCCACATACTGCCAATGGTGGGAAAGAGAGGAAAGGAGTTAGTTCCCTGCTATTTTGTGGTTGTGTAAATTCTATGACAAGCATCTCCCAAAAGTCTGCAGGTAAGTTAAGGTTTATCTGTCTCAGCTTCCTCTTTGCTTGAATTTGAATGAGCAATGAACTGAGCTGGACTCAGCCAATTCCAATTTGAAGAGATCAATATTCTAAAAAATATCAACACTTACACTAAATGCTTTTAAATTGGAGCATATGCCTAGAACTAGAAATACAGCCTCATTTTTATAATGCAAGATACATTCTGTGAAATGTAACATTATAATTTTTTTTAATATAGGAAATGGACATGTCTAAAATGAAAGCAATATTTGTCCACTAATTTTCCTCATTGTTTTATAATATTTATTTCACTTCCAAATCCATACTTTTTCATTGACTCTTCTTGCCAAAATCACTACTGCTGGTTTAGCTGTGGTAAGACATGATTTACATCATAGTAAACGTGTGTGTGTGTGTGTGTGTGTGTGTGTGTGTCTGTGTGTGTTATTTCTGGGATTCCCATTCTTCTCATTGTTAGTCTCATGACTTGTTGTTATCCTCACAAATAACCTTTGCATAGTCCATAAAACACAAATTATTAATTTTGAGATTAACAGTCTTTAAGTGGTACAGCAATAGTCTCTATATTTTCTGTAATGAAGTAACTTGGAGTGGCTGCAATGTTGAACACTGTGTCATTGTTGTGTCAAATACCATAATGGTATCATGGACATTGGAGGAGCTTCCAGATTGATTCTGGTTCGGAAGCAGGAGTGGTGTCCATTTTCTTAACCAGATGCCTCTGGAAACACTATAAATGTAGAGATACAGACCAGTGTTCTATTTTGGAGGAACAGCCTTCTAAGTTGTACATCATTCTTCTGTCAATTTGCTGTACTGAAGTAATTTGGGTTTGCTTTGATGCTGAACCTTGTTCCATTGGAGCGTCAAATGTCATAAACGTTTCCCAAGGTGAAGAGTGTTTGGTGAGCTCCCAGTTTAAAACAGGTTTGGAAGCAGGAGTGGCATCTACTTCCTAAACCACATGACTATGGAAATTCTATGAAGTTGAAGAAATGACCATAGTTATAGAAAGATATCAGGTCTTTTATTCATAAAGTCACTATGAGTGTGCTCAACTCATTAGTAATCAACAACAACAACAAAACAACAACAACATATATAAAATGAGATTCCAAGAAGACAGTGCTCATGCAAAACCTATACTTAGACCAGGAAACAATCATATGAACAGAATACAGAAACATTGTTCTGTGTCTGTCCAAAATTAAAAAAAAAAAGGAATGCATCAGGGATGCATCATGTCTCCACACATTTTCAATCTGTACATAAAGCAGATCATTTGGGAGGAAAAATGAATAATGTGGCGTCAGGATTGGAGGAAGGGAGACTTATCAACAACCTGCGTTATGCAGATGAAACCACCTTGCTCAATGAAACTGAGGAGAACTTGAAGCTTTTGTTGCAGAACGGCAAGGAATGAGTCTTCAATATGGATTGATGTTCAACATCAAGAAAACAAAGATTTTTATCGCTAAGGCAACATTATAATAAATAGAGAAGAGATTGGGATTATTAATAATTTCAGCTTGCCCTGTTCCACATTCAACATTCCTGTATGAGCAGTCAGGAAATAACAGGACAAATTGCACTGGGAAAATCTTCAGTCAGGGACCACTCCAGAGTGCTATAGAATAGTGATGTCAATCTAGAGACTAATGTGCCCCTGACCCAGAGCATGGTCTTCACAATTACTCGCTGTGCATCAAAGAGCTAGACAATGACTAAGGATGGCAGAATAACAATTGATGCCTTCGAATTGTGGTGCTAGAGAAGACTAAATAATCCATGGTATTGAATATACCATAGACTGCCAAGAGAACTATCAGGTCTGTCTGGGAGGGACTGAAATTAGGTTGCTGCTTGGAGACAAGGATTGTGAAGCTCTGCCTCACATACGTTGGGCGTGTTACCAAGAGAGATCAGTCCTTGCAGAAGTGCATCATGCTTGGAAGAGTAGAGGGCCAGTGCAGGAGAGGAATATCCTCCATGAGAAGAATTGACACAATGACTGTGGCAATGAGTGCAGGTGTGTGTTAAAGAAGTGAGATTGGCTCAAAATAGGGCAGGGTTAAGAGTTAATGTTCACAGGATCAACTGAATGCATATATAGATATATATAGATAGAGATGAGAGAGAGAGAGAGAGTTGTTGTTGTTGTGAAGTGCTGTTGAGTTGTAAGCGACTCATAGCAACCCTATGAACGAAAGTCCTCAACACTTGTCTGACTTTCATCCTTTCTCCAGGTTCATAGGGTTTCCAGAGGCAAGCTATTTATGGAAGTGGATTCCATTCCTGCTTCCAAGCCTTTTTTATTCGAGGAGTTGCACCAAACATTGTCGACCATGGTAACCATTATCACATTTGACACACCATTGTCACAATATAATATGTATGATTGTCATCAAGCCAGAAGGAATTCATAGTGGCAGAGAACTCTACTGTCTACTCCACAGCATGCAGTTTGAATTCACTAGCTGCTCTAAGGTAGAAACATAGACAAATTCATCTTTTGTAATTTAGAACCTTTGAAAACTCACTGAAGAGCTAATATGAATCAATTCTAACTTGATGACACATAACAACAAAGATATATGTGTAACATTTTAATGTATATACAGTAAATCTATTGTTTTCAAGTCAATTTCATTTGACAGAGATTCTATAGGGCAGTGTACAAATGCCCTACAGCGTTTTAAAATCTGTAATCTTCACGGAACTAGACTGCCACATCTTTTTTTTGTTTGTTTGTTTTCATAACTTTGGAGTTCAATCTACCAATCTTTTGCTTAACTGCCAAGTTCCTAACTTCTGTATCACCAAGTTGTGATCCATCTTTGTCTAAATAAATATCTAAGTGATAATAATTTGTATGTGTAAATACAAATTTTTGGCAAACTCCTCTCATGCCTTACCTGCAGTACTTCACCAAACTGCAGCTTCTACACAGGGAGATGAGTCATTCGGAAGAAACACATTTTTCCATTTGTCAATATTAATCTTCCTCTTTCACCCCCTCTTTTTTACTTCTGTTCTTCATCATACCTACACATTTTGCACCTGAAGCCCTCTGTGATTCTGACAGAAATATCAACTTGTGGGAGTGTGCTCTGACTTGTGACTTCCTCTGATCTTTAAACTTAACTAAGAATAAATTCACAACTCTTGTGTACTTATGTACATATCTTACTCACAGTTTTTACTGATATGGAGTTCATCCAGGTTTTGCATTTCAGTAATTTTATTTTATTAAGGTAAAAGACAAGAAGTGAATACATTTTTGGCCATAGTAGACTTGACTATAAACTTTATTATGCCAAGTAACACATCTAAACAAACTTTTTCTTTCTTTCTTTCTTTTTTTTTTACTGAGTTGATTATGGTGAGATATGTATCTTTATTCAAGGGCTACCAGAATACAGTACAGCCACCTTGTAATGAGGGTGGCATGGAGTCTGAAGGATCTACCATGTGACAAAAAGCCAAGTTTCAAGAATTAAAAATGGAGAGATCACTCACAATCCTGAGTACGATGAGGAAGGTAACAGTACATTCAAGCAAAAGGTTATAAAAATAATGTCTACACAGTTTATTGGCAAGGTCTGAAGACGAAAACTAAATTTTCGACCATGAAAGATGTTCACCATCACCCAGAGGCTGGGATGCCTGCCTGGAGTTGAGGCTGACATGGAAATCCAGTACTATTGAGGTTATGTGGTAAGTCGCAAAAGACATGATAGAATAGAACATTTGCATTCTTTTATTTCAAGGAAAATAACTCTTAAGAGAGAGCTTGTGGTTATAGTCCTTTGTCCTGCCTATTCAGCTATTCACAGCTTAAATATATCTTTTCTTTTTATTTTTTATTAAATTTTATTAATTTTAATGAACATTTACGAGATTTTGGGTTTCCATTCATTCATTGTTGCACTATTTTCTCTACCCTCCCCCCACAGTCTGTTCCTCTTTTTATTTTTTCTCCTTGAAAGTCTGTTTTAATTGTCCCATTGCATATGAGCAAATGGCTATGATATGCATGTCAGAAGAAACGTCATCACTTTGGCCTCATGGCCAGGGAGAGTCTTCTGTGGGGAACAGCCTGGGTAGGTCCACATTTTGGCTGTGCTATCGTAAGTTCCGGTGTGTAAGAAATTCCTGTGGATAGGCTCAAATCAGTCACCAAGTTCTGATGGGCAAGGATAGGATTGATGCAGAGTTGCCGTCAAAGCTCCCATACTTTGCAAGTGTTGTCATCACTGCCAGTTGCAATGTGATAGTCAATAGAGGAGAAAAAAAAATGCATTCCATAGATTTCCTTTGGGTGGTCTTTGAGGAACATGATATATCATCCTGTGCCCAGTTCCCAAACCTGACCAATAGCATGTAGACCCTCAGTGCCAGTCAGAGTCATCTTGACAGAAGGTAATGTCATACACACTCATGTTGTGGCTTTTCTGATGTAGGATCTCCTCTTAAACCTCCAAAACCCACAAGCACTGGAGTAGTTATAGTAAGTGTTACACAAGAAACAACCTGAAGTATTCCGTATTACTCAGGCCACATGCGCAGTATGGCCTTCAAAATATGCCACTGGCTCATCACTGTTAAGACTTCAAAGCTTTGCAAAACGATTAGCAGCATAAGAGCTCGTCTTTTGGATACAAAGAGACTGAGTGTGAACTTGGAATGGAATAAAATCACTCCTTTGTGTTATGTCCTCAAAGAGTATGAAGGAGTTTGCAATCAGGAACAGATGAGAGTCTTGTAGAGGCTTGCAAAGTCCACTCTAACAAGCTGTGGCTAACATTTGGAATTGGGACTGAAGTGACAATTTGGAATAGGCTGGTCACCCTCAATCTGATTGCAGAAATTATTCAAAGATCCAAGGTAGGTGTGTAGCTCTTGCACCTGAGAAGTCCTAGTTTATGGGAAGCCAATACTAAATATTTGTAATAAACTGTTCAGGATTGGGGGGAGGCAGGGTTCAAGCTAGAGTTCACCTGAGGCACCAAGGAAATCCTTAGGGGTTTGCCAGATTCTTGCATTTGCTAATCCCTCCTTCCTGAGTCAGGCAGAATGTTTTCAATAGAAAGAGCTTGGCTTCATTTGCACTGAATTATCTTTGTGATTTACTTCCAGATAATTTTCAATAAAGATACAGAGAAGCTTGGCTTGGGGTCTTCAGTCAGGAACTGCTGGCCCCTTGTTTTATGCTCTCTGCTGTATCTCATTTCTGGCTGTTTGTCTCATTATTAATAATTATAAAATTATTCTATTATTTGGGTCCCTCGGTCTGCAACACTAGTTGTCTCAGAAATCTCTATATGAAGACGACTCTCTTCCAAGGGTTTTACTGCCTTGGTTAGTAAGTAATTAGCACCTCATAGCCTAGCAAACTTTAGGCTGTTTAGTTCTTTGTGGCACCAGATTTACTGATCTTCTTGAGACATCATAGATTTTTCATCATCTCTTTGGTCTTTTTCAAGGTAGCAATATTAACTACTGAAAGGATACTTAATCTTTCTCTTCTTTCAGCAGGACCATCTTAAAAAAGCAAGAAATTCTCGTAAGGCTCTAAAGAGAGCCTTGACCTTACAATCATCTTTGGGGACGTCAATTATCTGGGCATGCTTTCTTTTCTCAAACTCTTCCAATACTTGATTGTATAGCTCGCTGCTGAGCTCTTCAATTGCAAACACTTTTCCAGAGGTTATGATAATATTCCATGCTTCCATTCATACTTTCAGTATGTTCTTCTTTTCTCCAAATTCCAGACCCTCTTTTGGGAAGATGCTTGCTCTCCTTCCCTTCTAAGCTTCCATTATAGATATGTGGTTTATTTACAACAGGAACAACTAAGTAATTAGGTGTCTTCCAGGTTTTGGTTGCGTGGGGGAGAGGGTTGTGAAGAGGCCATGCCGCAGAAGGAACCTGGTGCCACAAAACTCCCAGCGAACACTGAACTCTACATTCAGACTGACTGTCACTTAAACATCTTTTACATTTTGTATATGAATCAGAGAGTTCTGATAGCATAATCCAAAGGAAGTGGCACTACTGACTAAAATTGTGCTCATCTTTGGACGTTCACACCACCAATGATTCCTAGAGAGAAAGACAGGCAATTACCACCCAAGGGAAAATCTGCCTAGGGTCGGATACAATCAGTTCCAACTCGACAGCAGTGAGGTTCTGAGTTTTTCCTCCTGAGTCATACAATATACAAACTCAGAAGTTAATATGCCCCTGATATTGTTCCAGATCTTTTTCTTCCTCTTCTTTTTTTTTTTCTGAAAGATTTTTTCCTATTTTTTTTTAAATTTTATACCGGTTTATATACAAAGTTCCTACAATTCGTATGTTTTTCCACACTGAGTCTTTCCCGTTTCATCTTTAAATTTTATATTGGTTTGTTTACCAAGTTTGTATACCCTATATTTCACACAATTCTTCATTCATATTGTGTTTCATACAATCATTTCCACACCTTATGGTTTTTCTGGAGTTTTTAAGTTAAAAAACAAAACCAAAACAGAACTCATCTACTTTCAGTTGTTCCATAATTTTATATCACAAAATTGGTACTTCTTGTATTGTTGTTGTTGCTGTTGCTATGTGCTGTCGAGTCGCCTCCGACCCATGTCGGCCTTACCTAGAAGCTATGAAGCCTGCCCTGTCCTGACTCAATATCACTAATTCCGATACACCAAACCCCATTGCCTCAGTCATTGTATCAATTCATCTCACCTGAGGTTTTTCTCTTCTGCATTGTCCCTTCTCCATTCCAAGCATGATGTCCTTCTCCAATGACTGGTCTCTCCTGGCCATGTGCCCAAATTATGTGAGACAGAGCTTCAAAATCCTAATCTCTAAGGAAGAACTTGCTTTCACTCTCTCCAAGACAAATCTATTTGTTTCCTTGGCAGTACATGTTCAAGGCTCTTCTCCAGCACCACAGCTTGAAGGCATCTATTCTTCTTCTGTCATCCTTAGTCATCGTCCAGCTCTCTGAAGCCTTACAAGTAATTGTGAAGACCATGGCCAGGATTAGGCTAAACTTAGTCTCTAGACTGACATCATTGCTTTTCAGTACTCTAGAGAGGTCCCTGACAGCAAATTTTCCCAATGCAACTCCTGACTGCTAGTCTTGAGAGTGTTGAGTGTAGAGCCAAGCAAGCTGTAATTGTTAACAAACTCAGTCTCTTTTCCATCCATCATTGGCCCAGTGTTGAGCATCTTTGTCTTTCTGATGTTGAGCTTCAATCTATATTGAAGATTATAGTCCTTGATCTTCTGCAGCAAGTGTTTCAGGTATTCTTCAGTTTCAGCAAGCAAGATGCATCATCTGCATAACATATGTTGTTGATGAATCTACCTCCAATCCTAATGCCACATTCCTCCTCATAAAATCCTGCTTCCCAAATGATCAGTTCTGTATAGATTGAAAAGGTATGGAGACAGAGTGCATCCCTAATACACTTCTTTCCTAATTTTGAACCATGTCGTGTTTCCCTGCTCTGTTCTGAAGACTGATTCCTGGTCCAAGTATAGGTTTCACATAGGTATAATCAAGTGTTCTGGGATTCCCATTTTCCTCAAGGTTAGCCCCAGTTTTTTTGTGATCCATATAGTCAAATGCCTCTGCATAGTCAAACACAGATCAACATTCCTCTGATACTCTTTGCTTTCTGCCAAGATCTAGCTAGAGACATTGGCAATAATGTCTCTAGTGTCATAACTTCTTCTTTTTTTTTTTTTAAAGTGTAATTTCCATTTTATTTTCAGACGAGTTTTTTCTTCAGCCTTTTAAGGAATCAAATCCTTACATAGGCTTTGGTGGTGGTCGTGGGGCAGCACCTGCAGGTCTAAATCTAGGTGGAGGTGTCCGGTCGTTTTGGGCTTCACGAGAACCGTTCCTCACGACCTTGCTGTGAATGGCACAACTCACACAGTAGTGCAGTTTCACATAGAGCTTTGGAAGCACATAGGCGTCGAAAACACTCGCTTCGGAAATGTCCCTGACAGCAGCTGCCTCTACTATATTTCGAATTACGAACTTCTTAATTGCCTTGTCTTTGGGCACGCACCGGGCGCAGTTCGTGCAGCGAATAGGCTGCACGTGGCCGCGGCCCTTTTTGGCACGACCGTTGTTTCTCCTTTTCTTCGTCATGTTGGAAGCGAGGATCCGAGAGCCATAACTTCTTCTAAACACAGCTTGTATTTCTGGTAGTTCTCTGTCAATGTACTGTTCTAGTAATTTCTTGATAATCTTCAGCAGGATTTTGCTGGTGTTTGATATTATTCAATAATTTTCACACTCTGTCAGGTTGTTGTTGTCGTTACGTGCCATCGAGCCCCTTGCAACTCATAGTGACCCTATGTACAACAGCCCTAAACTCTGCTCTGTCCTGTGCCAATCGCACTGTCTCTGACACTCTCATCCCAATTATTCCAGTCACTGAATCAATCCACCTCATAGAGGGCCTTCCTCTCCTGCACTGTCCCTCCACCCTCCCAAGCGTGATGTCCCTCTCTAAGGACCGGTCTTTCCTCACAACATGTCCAAAGTATGTTAGATGGAGCCTCAGAATCCTTGCCTCCAAGGAGCCACCCTGTTTAACCCTTTCCAGGACAAACCTGTTTGTTTTCTTAGCAGTCCATGGTATTCTCAATACTCTTCTCCAGCACCACAGCTCAAAGGCATCAATTCTCCTTCTATCCTCCTTGGTCATTGTCCAACTCTCTGATGCATAACAAGTGATTGCAAAAACCATGGCCTGTATCAGACACACCTTAGTCTCCAGAGAGACACCATTGCTCTTCAGTACTTTGGAGAGGTTACCTTTTTTTTTTTAAGGGGAATAAATATGGATTTCTTACAGTCAGTTGGCCAAATCTTCCAGGTTTCTTGACAGAACTTGGCGAACATATCCAGGGCAGCATCTGTTTGTTGAAATGCATCAATCAGTATTGCACCAATTCCTGAGGCTTTATTTTTTGTCAAGTCCTTCAGAGCAGCCTGAACTTCCTCCTTCATCATCACTGTCTCTTGGTCATATGTTGTTTCTTGAGATTCTTCTGTCAGCCACTTCTGTTTGATACAATAATTCTGTATACTCCTTATATCTTCTTTTAATGCTTCCCGAATCATTCAGTATTCTGCCCATGTCTTTAAGCATTGCAACTCATGGCTTGAATTTGTTCTTCAGTTCCTTCAATTTAAGAAATGCTGAGTGAGTTCAGTCCTTTTGATTTTCCAACTCTAGCTTCTTTCATATTTCATTGTAATACTTTGCCTTTTATTTCGAACTGCCCTTTGAAATGTAGTACATAAGTAAAATTATGTTTCTTGGGTTTGATTATTCTGAAAAGTAAAAGCAAGAAACAGGGCTTATATCTTATATAATACTGGATTTGGTTGTTGAGAGATTTTTATATATTCAAACTGAATTCAGTGCTATCAAGTTAGAACTGATTCACAGTTGACCCTACAAATGTTTTAGGAAGCTGTAAATTCACAGGAGGAGATTGATTATCTTTCTCCCACAGAATCTACTGCAAAGCTGTTGGTAGATTCAAATCATCATAAATATGCACCCTTTGAATGAGCAGTACCGCTCTCAATGGACTATAGGTTGATGTCATGTTGTGGATTTCATTGAGAGGATTCCAACCTGCACCAATCCTATAGGACAGAGTAATATTACCCTCTAAGATTTTCAAGGTTGTAAAGTTTACACAAGATTATCAAGTCTATTCTTCTGAAGAGTGTCTAGTTTGTTCACACTATCAGCCTTTTTTTTTTTTTTTTTGAGAGCCAGA
>NW_006399760.1:13593717-13601359 GCF_000299155.1 Elephantulus edwardii | reverse complement strand
ATAACACCGGGCTGGGCGGCGGCCCATGGCAACACCGGGATCTTTGTGGCGCACTGAAGGGAAAGAGCACTATCAGCCTTTTGAGTTACGTGAGGTAACTAAGAAGTGATGAATATATTTTTCATGGTGATGTCTTTCTTCTAACACACACTGCAAAAAACTCTTGTACAAGTGCCATGCCTTCCTCCTCCACATTATCATTCCTCCTTACTTGTACTTCTCTTCTTCCACTCAGACTTTGTAAGGGTTAATAACTCAAGTTCTGTACTCATACCTCTGCCCCCTCTCCACCCACCACCGCTACTATGACACCCAGGCTTAGCATCTAAAAGACAAAACTATATTTTGATGTGTGAAGGCTATCATCTCTCAATCTTCTGATTCACATTTCCAAATGTCTGTCAGTATTTTCATATAGATGTTCCATGGATGAATTTAATTATCACTTCTATTTCTATCTTCATATAGACAATGCTTCTTCCTTGGGCCTTTCTTATACATTTATTATATCACATTTGCCAGACAACCTAGAAAAGTATTTCTCCTACTTGTCTCCCATTAACAGTAGTGTAGTGTGTCATAATGTTTATTTGATCCATTGAGTTCTATCCAATTTCTTTAGTGACATCTAAATTCAGTCCACATTATCTTGTGTCTGCCTTACTGCAATAATCCCTAACCTAGCTTTCTTAACTTCTGTCACTGTCTCTTCCAATACAGTTTTTACAATTTTAGACTTTTTTTGTAAAGAGAAAACTTTGCAAATCTAGATAGTATTATTCATGCTTTAAAACATTTAAGTACTTTAATATTTTCAGAATAAAATCTAATATCCCACTTATTTCATCTCTATTTCTGCACATTTCTCTCATTTATTTAATTCTATAGTCATGAGCTTTTCTGTTTCTAGGGGTTTGTCTCTTACCAAACATTTTCCATTGTAAAATCCTATCTGTCAACTTGCTTCCATCTCATAAAGTCTTCCATTCCCTAATGCCAAGGTGTAAATCAGGTATTCATACACTAGGGCTTAATAATGACAGTTTTATATTTGTTAGCATTCTGACAAGGCATGACTTACTCCAGTGTTTTCAAATGCATAGTTGATCTATCAGCTGCATCAAAAACACCTGAGGATAGTTAATTTGGTTAAAACGAATGCACAATTAAAATCTCTATACCAAAGGATCAGAAATCAATACTCTTAGCAATCTCTTTAGAGAAACTCTGACAGTGTATAGTCTTCCAAGAGTTGCCATGCTAACGCAAAGGTCACAATTCTCTGGTGGTTCAAATCTACCAGGCACTCTGGGAGAAAAATGAGCAATTTTCTCTCCTGCAATTCTAGCCTTGGAAACACTCTGGAGGGTAAACGATGAGCTAGGACTAGCTAGATGGCAATGAGAAAGGGAACAATCATCTTGGATAATTAATATGCATGTAAGAGTTAAGAGTCAGAAAAAACAAAGGGAACACGGTGATGAGGTCAGCGAAGGCTGCAATAAGCTGCCCTATCTATGTACAGGCCTCAGTATTCCCATACCAGTTTTGCTTCCTGTTTGGAAAACATCACAGTAGGGTGTGATTTCCATCCATATATGGAAAATTTACCTCTCTGCACCAACCACCCAATAAAGGATCAAAAAAGAAAGAAAAACACTTTAACTAGTTAAACCCTACTTCAAACCAATGTCTCTCTCACCATGGAGAGGAACCACTGTCTAACTCTTAGATAGTGAACTGAAAATGTTTTTGTCACTCCTGAGATGACACACTGTCTGCTTTTCTGACAGTATACTGTGCTCAATCCATTTTTCTTTCTCTTTCTTTCAGTTACCTTTCTCGCCTCACTTATCTAGTTCATATATCTGAGGAAATCTTCTACAGAGGGAACTTGTTAGTCCTTTCTGAGTAGTCTGACCCTGGGCATCTCCTTCACTCTCTCCAAAATCTAATAAGACCCACTTTTTTTTTTACTTTCCCCCCACTGGATATAACACATGACTCTCCTTCTTCTTGATAGATATTTTATAATGATGTTAATGATAAGAACTTAGAGTGAAAATGTCTTATATGTTTAAGTGTTGAGTACATTATGCGTTATAGGGTTTTGAAGCTCCAGATAGAGCTTCACATACTTTGGGCATGTGGCCAGGAGGGACCAGTCATTGGAGAAGTATACTTGAAAGGGTGGAGGGACAGCACAAGAGAGGATTGACAAAATAACTGGGGTATTCCGCAGTCAGCAAGATGAGCTTAGGATAAGTCAGGGTTCAGAGTTGTTGAATATAGTATTTCTGTGTTACAGGTGATTTGATGGCATATAATAACAGGATTTGATGCTCACAATACAAATGAAGTAGTTTCAATTGTTCTATTTCTTTATGGGAAAGTAAGTATGCAATTTGCCTAATGTCACGTGCAGAGCAAGTCCTAGATCTTGCTTCTAATTTCAAGTTCTTAAACGTTGTACTTTCCTGTCTTAGAACCTTTTGAAGATCATTTTTCCCCCCTTAGCTGATCTTGCAGTGTTCTTCAGTCTGGGATTTCCATTTAGCATCAAACAGCTCAAAAGTATTTAGAGTGCCTTCATTATTTGTGAATCAAAAGATTAGTGGATTTTCCAAAAGACATATTCCATCTAGAGGGCTGGGTTAAGCTCTTATGTTTCAATAATCTTAATTGATGAAGATTTTCAAAGTGTATTCCCTTCAACACATGATGGAATCATTAGTAAATATAGATTTAAGACTGCTGTGAAAAGTTAGTCTAAATTGCCTATCACAGTTTAGCAGTTTGAAGAAAACCTCAAAAATGAAAGCTTTTAAACCTTACTACGAGGGTGACATGAGCTGACAAGGCTGTTATCACCTGATAATGCATTTCTAGGTGAGCTAAGTTGTCTAAAGGACGTTGTTCCCTGCAGTGATGATGGCTTGGAGTTGCACAGCCTGCTGGGCAGCCTCAAGAGAAATTTTCCTAGATCACGTATAGAATAGAGTAACACAATTAATGTGCTCCATTCCTGTGGAAAACAGGAAATACCTCCTTTTATGGGCTTATTTAAGATATTTGTTTCTCTTTTTCTAAGCATTTTTCTGAAAGCTTCTTTCACTCCATACAAAATATAAGTGCTACAACTTAGACAGATGCCTGGCCCTGTGTTAAAACATGAGATTAGTTTTTTAAGAGAGGGAATGAGAACAGACACATATGAGGTCACTCTCTATTCTCACCACCTGTTTATTGACTTGGAAACACAGCTTGTTTATCTTTATCATTGCCCAGACTGTTCTTCATCTAGTATTTTCCTTGGCCACTTCATCTGCTATCTCCTCGCAGTGTAACGTGTGACTGTAACTGGAATTCCAAGGGCTCTCGTTTTACGTCTAAACAGCTCTAGTTTCCCCTTACCATATGGCCATCCTGATGTTACCATTTGTCTCAATCATCCTTTTTGTAGCTGCTTGAACATCTTAATTGATCTCATGAGCTATGTAAGGGATTCATAACAGACATCGGTATAATTCATCTCTCACACACATGGACTGAGTCTTTTTTTCTCCCTGATTAATTATTTGTTATATGTACATAAATATTTACAAATCTCTAATACTGAGATTTCACCTTAATGATAGCATAAATAAACTTTCAAGGACTATAGCTCACTAGAGGAAACAATTACCTGTATCTGCTTGCCAAATAAAGTATTTTTCATTTCTCAAAAGTATTCTGTATTACAGAATACTTTAAGCCCTTTCCTGTTATTTAAAACAAAGCAGCAAATACACTGTTTAAAACATTTTCTGAAATAAAATGTGAAATCTTATTTTACTAGGCTTCTACATTGTTTTTGCTTCTTTCAGTTACTCATTTTCACTAATTTGTTCATTAATTTTTAACTTTAAAATCAAAATAACCCACAACTATCAAGTCAATTTTGACACACAGAGAGGTTATAGGAGTGAACAGAACTATCCCAGAAGCGTTTTAAGACTCTAAATCTTCATGTGAACAGAATACTTCATCTATCCCCCACAGATTGGCTGATGAGTTTTAACTGTCATACATATCTTGCTGCTATTCTGTGCTGTCTTGTCAATTATGGTTCTTAGCAACTCTGTGCGCAATGGCTCTGAACCTTGCCATATCCTGAACCAGGCTTACTATCTCTGACACACCTGACCCCATTGCCACAGTCACTATCTCATCCAGGGTCTTCCTCTTTTGTGCTAACCTTCTACCCTTTCAAGTATAATGTGCTCCAAGGATCAGCCCCTCCCAACAGCATGCCCAAAGTATGTGAGACAGAGTTTGAAAATCCTTACTTCCAAGGTATAACCTAGTTTCACCCTCTCCAGGACAGACCTTTTTGTTCTCTTCCCAGTCCATGATATATTTAATACTCTTCTCCAACATGACAGCTCAGACATTGATTCTTCTGTCATCTTTAGTTATTATCCATTTCTCAGACACATAGTGAGAGGTCAAGAAAACTATGGCTTGGATCATGTAATTTAGTATTTAGACTGTCACCTTTGTTCTTTAGCACTGGAGAGGTCTTTAGCACTCCAGAGAGAAAGCAGATTTTTCAGTGCAACTCATCTTTTGATTTTCAGTATTACTGCTGGTGCCAACCGTATTGACTGGGGATCTAAACAAAATGAAATTGTTAACAACTTCAATATTTTCTCCTATTGAAGACTACTGTCCTTCGTATTTGGCAGCAAAAGCCTCAAGTCCTGTTCAGTTTTGATAAGCAAGGTTCTGTCTTCTGCATAATTCAGGTTGTTGATGAGTCTTCCTCCAACCCTGATGCTACATACTTCTTCATAAAATCCAGCTTCTTGAATTATCTGTTCTGTATATAGATTATTAAGAGATACATCCCTGATGAATCTCCTTTCTTGAATTTTAACCATGTAGTGTTCCTTTGCTCTTTTCCAAATGATCTTAATGTTAGCCACAGTTTGTTGTGATTCGTACATAAATGCCTTTGCATAGTTGATAAAACAAATAGATATCCCTCTGGTATTCTCTGCTTTTTACCAAAATCCATCTAACATTATTTCTGATGACCTACTGGTAAGAAGCTGAACCGAAGTCCTAAAGGTATACAATCTGAATCCAGCAGTTACTCTGTGTTGTCTACAATAGGAAAGAGATGGAAGCAACTCAAGTGCTCATTAACAAATGAATGGATAGAAAAGCTATGATATATTCACACAATGGAATACCATGCAACACTGAAAACAAAGAACTCATAGAATATTACACAACTGGGTGACCTTGGAAGACATTATGCTGAGTGAAATTTCTGTCACAAAGGACAAATACTGCATAATTGCCACAATTATAAAATATGATTTACATGGCGTTGGGGGGGGGGAAGGAGATAAATAATGAACAGTGCATGGAGACAGATGAAGAAGAAAAAAAACTATTTAAAAGTAATATGTGTTTACACATTACTCGTATGACAACTGCCGGGAATAAGAGGTGTATAGTAGAATGGACTAAGGGAGGGGAGAGGGAGGAAATTATGCAACCATGAATGATTTTTTTTTACCCTTTTTGCTGTTGTTAGGTGTCATCAAGTTGACCCTAACTCATAACAACTTTATCAACAACAAATGCGGACCTATCCTGCTTTGTCACCACATCCTGCCATGGTCAATCCTTTGGTCAATCCATTATTCAATGATTGTACAGCTTCTCTAAAATCTGCTTTGCCTTCAATTATTCCTCTATCATCAGAGCAAATTATCACAAGTAGATACCTATAGCCCTGGTGAAACAACGGTTAAGTGTTCTGTGTTTAAAGCAAATATTGAAGGGGCTCCAACCTACTGGTGACTATATATGAGAGAAGAGCTGTTTGTTCTCTAGTCAAGCTGTACTCACAGTAACCTATAAAACAGAGCACAGCTGCTGCATACGGCTTCCAAAACTGAAACTATGAGTTCAAACAAGCTGTCATTCACCCCCCTCCCCCCACCATAGTGGCTGGTGAGTTTTTCCTATCAATATTTTGGATATCAGTCTCTGGTGTGCTTAACTACTCTATCACCAGACCTCCTTTCCTGTAAAAAGAGTACAGACAGTGTACAGGCAACTCTACCTGACCTCTACTAGCTCCACAACAGGGAATTGCTCAAGCCCCAGTCAACATCACTCAAGTCCCAAAACCAGTTCCCTCCCTTGACTTCAGACTCCCTCACTTATTTTTATCAGTTCTAACACTGTCTATCCACCACTACCCTCCGGGGTTCTCACTGCTCTGATCCTGAACTAGATAAAGCCATTGCAATTGGCCGCACAGAACTCATTGGTAGTACTTACGATAACTTTTTCAGGGATTTTTAAAGGGGAAATTCACAGGTATCAACTCAGATTGGAAATAGGCAAGAATTCATCAGGACATTTCCTCAAACACACCTAAAGGTCTTTTGACATTCAGCTCAAGGTTTCAGGCCAGTGTTGTAAAACACTCTTGGTCTTGCTAACTATGGTGTCTCCTCATCTATCTGACTTGTTCAGCAAACCTGGAAAAAAGGCCTCCAGCTCTGACACTGGCTCTCTGGAATGGCAGTTCTAATTCAACTCTGTCTCTTACCACTATCTTGTTCTTTGCTGCTTGTTGCTACTGCTCTAGTCTAAATATAAGCCAGTGTCCATCAGGACTCTCTTGGCTGATGGAAGCCTACTTGAGTCTATTCTTTCTGATTGGTAGTGAAATTCTTGTTTTGGCTGCTGAGCCTGTTTCATTTAAGTCTGACATAATGACAAGAGGGACTAATCCTCTCATTAGTAGTCTATACACCTTGATTGCATATTCCCACCCAAAAAGTGCTACATACCCCTTAAACATCATTAGCATGGTTCCACCTCGAACATGTGGAGAAAATAAAGTCACTGGACTCTGAAAGCCAACAATCTGCCCACTGTACCACATTTCCTCATAAAGATTATAGCTTAGAAAACCCAACAAGAACAGTTTTACATTGTCTTATATATGGTCACTGGTGCTCTGTTATCAAAAAGCCACGTGCTCTCATCCAAGTACTAACAAGGCCTGACCTTGCATAGCTTCCAAATTCAGATGAGATCAGGCACAATTAGGGTGGTATGCTGAGTGAACTAACAGTCTCATAACGACACACTGAATGAAACTAGTTATATAACTAGTAAAACACGTGTAGGGATCCAAGGTGAGAAGGGGTAGAAGCAGAGAAATAAGGATGAGTAGAAGTGAAATGGTAAAGGAAATGGGAAAGATCTGGTGGAGATCTGAAAAGACAGGGTAGCAGTGGGCATAATCCAAAAGTGATTAATTTTATAAAACATAATGCATGGGAATGATTATATGAAACATAGTGTGAATGAAGAACAGTGTGAAACACAGTAACACGAACTATGTAAGCAAATCAATACAGAATAAACTGCAGAACAAAATACAAAACAACAATAACAGTACAGAATAAAATACAAAAACCATTTGCTCCTGAAGTTCATATCTAATAACTTCAGAAACCTCTTTGATGGTCAAGGTGTGAAAAAAACAATTATATGTGAGTTTGAGGATTGTTTTTTTTCTATAATTATATTTTATTAATTTTCATAAACATTTACAGAGATTTTG
>NW_006399760.1:13587812-13592250 GCF_000299155.1 Elephantulus edwardii | reverse complement strand
ATAGGGATTTGAGTCTTAGAAGGTCCCATTCATCTATGTTATCTTCTCCTGGTTGTAGCTTTTCCAGGATACTGGGAAGACTGTTTATGTTGTGGATTGTTTGAAACAAAATTTTAATAAAATCACTGTAAGTCCTAATAGGTTTGAAGAATTACAACATAGCTATGTAAACTACTTGCCACCAGCCCCTATATTTAGCCCAGTAGTAAGCATCCTGTTGTTGTTACATGAAGTAGTAAAAACCTACTCATAGATGGCCCTCCAGCAGATTTTCAGAGACTGCAAATCATATGGGAGATTTCTCTCACAGAGCAGCTGTAGGATTAGAATGTCCTACCTTTATATTGATAGTGTGAATCCTTAAACAATAGGTCATCAGAGCTCCCTTGTAAACATCGCAGACTAGAATTTTAACTGGTATCTGTTTTGCCCCTAACAAGCGCATATCCACTTTAGAAGCTCTTCATGACAGAAAGTAACTGAAAATCAGTGATTTTATGAAAAACTATCAAGTGAACCAATTTGATCTTTGTTACTTCTTCTATATCTCCTAATTCTGTTTTTAAAATAGGAGTACACCTGTGTATTGTTTTCTTCTTTAAATTTTATATCAAGAATCAATTTAGATCCTGTACCTTACTGAGGTGTTTTTACCTTTTTGTAAAACAAAAGGTTTATCTTCAGGCTTCATCTTGAAGTGTTACAGTGATTCTATTTTTTGCAGGCTCATTGGCCCCTTAAATTTGTATTCCTGAAGTTATGTCTCTTGTGGATTGTGCTTTACAGAGTATCAGTCAGATTTCCCGACTCTGCTAGGGAGAGACCTGCTGGGTCTTTTACAATCTGAAGTCAGATCTCTCCAAGGAGAAAAGAGAACATTGAATGTCCTAAATAAATAATATCAAAATGAATCTGAGGCAGTATGAAGGCCAGAATTTTTGCTCACATGATTTTGATCCATTGGGGAATTTTAGTGAATTTTAGTGAATAAATCATTCTCAATGGGCAACAGACCATAGAAGCCTATTTAGTATACCTATGAGATTTTACTCAGAAAATCCAAAGAACCAAAAATTACACTGTTTGTATGGCATTATTTTTTTAAAAAGTATTTATGCAAATTAACATATTTTAAGTGGCTTAACTTGAATAAATGAGCATCAGAGAACACTGAAGCATGCATTTGATTGTGTGTCTTTGAAAAGTTACTTAACTAGTTTATGTCTTGTCTCATAACTTGTGAAAGACAAAGATTCATGATTGCAAAAAGGCCATCATTATAGCTGGTCTTACCTTAGACAGTGATTTTCATAGAGGCTACCATTTACATAGAAGGCTACCATTTATCTTTGAAAGGCAGAACTGGTTAGGTAATTTGAGTCAAATTACAATTCAACCACTCACCAACCCTAAATTTTTGGAGACAATGTTTATTCAGTTTCCACTATTTCAAAATAATATAAAGTACCAATCAGCAAAGGTTGACCTAGGGACTGAGAGGCTTAATACATAGGCATAGTTCAAGTTCAATTAGAATAGATTTTTTACTAAGTTTTATTTACCAATACAGCATAGATATATGTAACCGAGGATGAATCTTCCTCCAAAACAATACTATATACTTCCACAGAAATTTTTCACATGTCTATGTCGCACACTTTATAAAAAAGAAAGGAAAAGCCAAACCAACCAACGAAACAAAAGCCAGATACACTGAATTGAAGAGAATAAAATAGCTTACAATCAAAACCATAGATAGAAGGAAATATTTGAATGGAAAACTGGCAATGATCTTTTAAGTTAAAAAGTAGATTTATTATAAGAATATCTGATAAGGGGTCCTAAGCAAAAGAGAAGCTAATATCCCAAGGTAGATGAATCCAAGTTTCAGTCTCTATTAACATGTACAGGTTTGTGTGTGTGTGTGTGTG
This sequence comes from Elephantulus edwardii, assembly GCF_000299155.1. Taxonomy (NCBI): domain Eukaryota; kingdom Metazoa; phylum Chordata; class Mammalia; order Macroscelidea; family Macroscelididae; genus Elephantulus; species Elephantulus edwardii. The sequence goes on along the minus strand of NW_006399760.1, from coordinate 13,590,319 downwards.
TGTGTGTGTGTATTTTTTACTTTTTACTGGTTTACTTCACACCAAATCTGTCAATTTCCTTAACCCACCTCTCCTTTCACCATCAAATTGTGTGACCCTATGATTATCCATGCCCCATCCTCAGTCCTCTGCTCCCAACGGCCCCGCTTAGATCTTTATACACATTTTACTAGTAATCTATTTCTACAATAATGGTCTTATACAATATTTATCCTTATGAGACTGAGTTAGTTCATTAGCCTAAAGTTGTCTAGTCCTTCCCAAGTTAGGTAGTGATTTACAAAATTAGTGTTCCTGTATGCTGTGTATTATTCCATCACGTGAACATACTATAATTTCTCAAGCCATTTGATTGTGGTTAGATATTTAAGCTGTTTCTATGTTCTTAAGATGGTGAATAACACTGCTATAGACATTGGTGTAAACATCTCCATTTCTGCCTCAGTTCTCATTTGGTCAGAGTTTATTCCAAGCATTGGAGTAACTGGGTCATATGGAATTTCTTTGTTCAGCTTTCTGAGGAAATATCAAACTGCCTTCCAGAGTGGTTGTACCATAATATAATCCCACCAACAGTGTATCAGTGTTCTTATGTCTTCACATCCTCTCTAACAATTTATTACTTGCTATCCTGTTAAACTTTGCCACTACTACTGGAGTAAGATAGTGTCTCATTGTGATTTTTATTTGCATCTCTTATTTGCCAAGGGTTTTGAACAAGTTTTCGTGTCTGTTTGCTATTTGATATCTTCCTCTGTTAAAATTCTTTCCATGTCTTTTGCCTATTTTGAAATTGTGTTATCAGTCTTTTTCTTGTGGAGACCCTGCAGAGTTCTGTAAACTTTAAATATGAGACCCTTGTCTGAAAAGGTATTGCCACATGTTTGTTCTTTTCCCAAATTCTAGATTTTTTTTTCACCCTTAGAAAAGTTTTGTTACATACGGAGATTTAATCTTTAGAATGTCCCACTCATCAGTTTTATCTTCTCCAGACTGTGTATTTCCGGCTGAATTTGACAGCCTCTTTATACCATAGACTAGGTCATCTAAGATTGATCCCAGTTTGTCTCAGATGAGCTTTATAGTTTTAAGCTTTACTTCCAGGTTTGATTTTGTTAAAATCAGTATAAAATATGTGAAGGACAACTGAAGAGAATAAGACATTGAATTAGATATCAAGAAGTAGAAAAGAAAAGAAGGGATGTATTGTTTACTGGTAGTAAGTGCTTTATTCTATATTTAGACATTTGATTAAAATATTTTAAACTATGAGGAAGAATTAGATTCTGATCTTGAACTTGATAACTTTAATGGCTATAGTTTGTGAATAATATGTGGAATTACTCCAAATAGCAGTTTATTTTAGAGATGAAATTATCTAAGAGGTAAATTACTCCTGGTTGTGACAATATACAATCAAGATACCTAAGATCAATCAGTACAGAGATAAAAATTTAACTGTTAATTTTATCAAAAAAAGCCTAGAAGGTATGTAGATGTCAGGGACAAAAAAAGAGAGAGAGTGGAATGTCTGTAGGGGGGATCTTCAAAAGAACTCAAGATTTTAAATAAACACAAAGGAAGTATGATTGAGTAGCAGCAGGAGCCATTCTGACAGAGGTGATAATTGAAGCTGGGACTGGATGAGACTGCCAAGGGTGTGAATAGAGAAGAGAACTTCAAGGATGAAATCCACATGTGTAACCCAGTGCAGTGAAAGGAAGAGCGTTATTGTTCTGTGAAGTGGAAGGATAGGAACTTTGAGTCTGTGATGGTGTGTCTTGTCAGGCTATATTGGCACATTTATTTGTTGTTGATGGTATTCACTTTTGTATCAGATCGTAGTAGAAAATCTGCAAATAATATGGTACAGGCTGTCAGACAGCATTGCTGTTGTTATTTTTGTGTGTCATCAGGTTGACAACCAACCCATTGCTGACCCTCCAGCAGGTCATCAGAGGCAATAAATATGATCACATTGGAGATTTCCCATCTTTCTCCAGCATGTGGAGGAGCTCATGGATTCAAACTCTGTGCCTTCAAGTTGGCAGTATAACTCCTTACAACTAGGCCAACAGAGCTCCCTAACAGCATTGCTGTGTTTGTTGCTTCCTTACCCTTAAAGACCAATAGTGCCTTGGATGCACTGTCACTGATTATTTAAGATCAAAGTCCACGGATGGGAAGGACATCTAAAGAAGGACGTTTTACAAGGTAAAATAGTGTGGTTCCCCTCTGTCACCAACCTATGATTAAGATACATCTTTAGCATAACATGACGATTGCTTTAAACTATTATACAAATAAGATTTTGATTTGCAAACTTCTCTTTTTTTGAAATCAGTATGATGCTTAACAACAATGATTTACTGAGTGCTTAAGAAACACAGTGCATTGTACTAAGGGCTTATCAGCATTTCCAAAACTAATAACAATCCTATGTATCCTGGAAAGGGTTAAACCGGGCGGCTCCTTGGAGGCAAGGATTCTGAGGCTCCGTCTAACAT
>NW_006399760.1:13585668-13587347 GCF_000299155.1 Elephantulus edwardii | reverse complement strand
AACCAGTGTGTGTGCTATAGTGGATTGTTTAGTATGACTTTTCTAACCATCATCTTTTATTTTCACCACGTGGCTAGATTATTATTGTAGTTAGGTGCTACTGAGTTGACTATGAACCGTAATGACTACATCAATAAGAGATCTGAACCTTCCTCTGTCTTGCATCATGGTCATGTTTTCTTGATATACTAAGGCCCATTGTTACAGTCACTCACTCTGTCAGTTCATCTTGTTGAAGCTTCTCTCTTTTTTCTGACCCTCCACACTTCCCAGTATGGTATCTTTTCCCAAAGTCTGGCCACTTCTGACAATATGCTCAAAGTATGTGAGATGAAATTTCATTATCCTTGCCTCTAAGGAGCACCCTGGCTCCATCCCCTCCAAGACAGACTTGTTTCCTCTCTTGGAAGTCCAGAAAGGACTCAGTACCCTTATTCAACATCACAATCCAAAGGCATTAATTTATCTTCTGTCTTTTTTATTCATTGCATAACTTTCAATCTTCCTTCATTACTGTCCAATTTTCACATCAATATGAAGCAACTGAAATAAGATCTTGATCAAACACACTGTCTTCAAATTAACATCCTTGCTCTTAAACTCTTAAAAGAAGTACTTTACATAATATTTGCACAGTGTAATATATCATTTAATTTTGTGACTGTTGTTTTTATCTGTGTTGATTGTGGATCCAAGTAAAATTAAATCCTCAACAAATTTGATCTTTCCCCGTTTATCATGGTACTGTTCATTGGTTGTAAAAAGAGCAAGGACAACATGAGCATGGCCATATCTGATGTTTACCAACTTCACAAAGGAAGACTGTCCCAATTAACAGCATCGACACAAAACCAATTTCCATGAAGTCAGATATGTCTTCCACACTATCATTACTCTTTCTTCTCATTTCACACTAATTTTACTGCTTTACTGGGTCCAAAGTCCAATTTGATAAAAGCAAGACAACAAATAACCATATTGGGAAAGTTAAAAGGTTACCTAGCAGAATTTAGGTTAATAGCAGAATTCAGAATTTAGTTAGAACAGTTTCCAAAATATGCTAGCAGGCACCTGAGCCTTGAGTTTTGTGTCTTAAGGTGAGTCTTACAAGTCCTTCCATCACTACCACAACAGTCTTGGGCTAGGATCTTAGCTGACCGTAGGAATGTATCAGCCATCTCCGTTTCATGTCAGGTGTCTGATCCTTTGCTTCAGCTATAGCTGCTGTGGCCATAAGTGTAGCTAGAACAATAATATCTGGTCATGAAATGCATCCTATATTATCTTGTGGCTTTTGCTGCTTCTGCTGCTACTGCTTCTCTTCTACACTTGTGGGGAAGGTCTAATCTGCTGCTATCACTGTTAAATTTATTGACAAAACAAGCCAATACTCTTGTAGATTGTTGAGAGCAGCTAATCCTCTTATGGAATGGTGAGATAGTCAATTTCCTTGTGAATAGTCTAACATGTTATATTTGCATATTCCTGCCCATCCACATGGCAGAGTCCAGTTCAGTGGCTACGAAAGTCATATTGAAAGATACAGTGCAAATTGAGAATTTTTACTTTCTTTTCATTGAGATGTAATCTGTACTGAAAGTCCAAGTCCTTCCACCTGTTGGCTTTGCATTTCTATTTGGCATTGATCTATATAGGAAGATTGAGGTATAATCTGTAAG
>NW_006399760.1:13584258-13584907 GCF_000299155.1 Elephantulus edwardii | reverse complement strand
AATTATAATCCTCACAATGTAACCATACACTTACTATTTCTTATCTGTGATTTCTGTCCTGGATGGTGACTTAAGTTGTAGTCTCCGTGGTTTTACTACTTTTTATTAATAAGACAAGTAAATATAACAATTTTTCTTTTTCTGAGTTCCACCTATTTTTCTACTGTTTCTAGAACTTTATACTATAATTCCTTTTTGAGTACTCAACACTGGAAGTCAGATATTATCTAGTTATTTTAGTCTTATGGTCACAGAGAATGAAGTCACGTGGTCCATTAATTCTTTGGACTAACTATGTATAATTATCTTCTTTGCTTTTCTTCTCATCTCTTTGTTTTGCACAAGGAGAGACCAATAATTGCACCTTATATTGTTTTTAGGAACTCAATGGGTACTCATTAAAGCATGATGTAGAATATTGTCTTTGAGAGTTATGCTTTATGTTTGACTTGAAGTTACTCAAGTATATGGTCCTGAGGCCCTAGGATTAGCAAGACACTATATAATATATATATATATATTATTGTTGATTTGGAGCTGACTGTCCAGATGGTTTTCAGAGGTAGTAGATTGCATGGGAAAGAGTGCCACCTTTTATCAGTGGAGAAAATATGGATTCAAACCATGTGCCTTTGAGATGGCAGTGCAG
>NW_006399760.1:13569031-13582214 GCF_000299155.1 Elephantulus edwardii | reverse complement strand
GGCTAGGCGGCAATTACAATGGCATTTAGTTGTAATCCACAAATTTATCTTTGGGAGAAGGATGGATAATTTCTTCCTGTGGGATTAACTGCCTCTGAAAATTCACCAGAGGATCAGCTTCTGACTCAATGTTACACAATAACAACAACAACTCACGGTCAGTTGATGTTTGATAAGGAAACCATACCCATTAAATGGGGAAACAACAGTCTCTTTAACAAATGGTGTAGCCAAGTATCTACCTGCAGAAAACTGTAACAGAATCTACATTTCACATAAGAAACAAAAAATAACTCAAAGTGAATCAGAAACCTAGGGGTAAAACTAAAACCTATAAATATCATCAGATTATCAGATATAGGAACAAATTTAGAAGTCATTGTCTAAAATATAGATAATCTTCCATACATAGTAAAAAAAATGTACAATCAGGAAAGACTAATATCAATGAATGGGACCTTCTAAAAATCAAATACCTGTCTGTATCAAAAAGTTGTTCCAGTAGGGGGAAAAGAAAGCTAACAACCGGGGAAAATTATCTAACAACAGCATTTCAGAAAAGGATCTCAAAACCAAGATTTACAGACTACTAAAAGGTCTCCAAAAGAAAAAGACTGATAACCCATTTATAAAAAATACAAAAGACATGAAAAAGACTTTTCACAAAAGGACATCTTTATGGTTAACAAACACATGAGGAAATGTACAATATTATCAGCAATCAGATAAAAAAAAATTAAATATTCTTCACTCCTGCAGTTGTTGTTGTGTACTGTAGAGTCATATTGACACAGAGCTGATCCTCCAACGCGCTTTCAGAGGCAGTAATCACACAGAAGGAGATTGCTCGTCCTTCTGCCAACCAGCTTGCAGATTTGAACTGTGTGCCTTTGCGATTTCAGAACAGCTTCTTACCAATAGGCCACCAGAGTTGCCTCCAGCAAGAGTAGTAAAGTTTTAAAAGACAGTACGCAGTAAATATTGGAGAGAATACAAAGAGATTAGAATTTTTATGCACGGCTGGTAGAATTGTATAATAGCACAAGCACTGTGGAAGACAGTGTGGCATATTTTAACGGAAATCAGAGCTGAGACATAAATGGAGATATAAACACCGATGTTCCTCACATTACTCACAATAGCAAGAAAATGGAAACAAGACAAATGTCCACCAACAAACAAAAGGATAAAGAATCAGTGGCATCTTTACACAGTGGAAAACTAGGAAACACTAAAGAACAACAGAATATTTGTAAAATACAATACAGTGTGGTTAAACAGCATTGTTGTTGTGGTTGTTATGTGCCGTTGAGTCGTTTGTGACTCATAGCGACCCTATGTACAACAGCCCTAAACCCTGCTCTATCCTGTGCCAATTGCATTGTGTCTGAGACACCCATCCTGATTACCCCAGTCACTGAATCAATCCACCTCAGGGAGGGTCTTCTTTTCCTGCTCTGTCCCTCTACTCTACCCAGCATGTTGTCCCTCTCCAAAGACCTGTCTCTCGTTGCAACATGTCCAAAGTACGTCAGACGAAGCCCCAGAATATTTGCCTCCAAGGAGTAGCCTGGTTTAACCCTCTCTAGGATGAATCTGTTTGTTTTCCTGGCAGTCCATGGTACATTCAATACTCTTCTCCAGCACCACAGCTCAAAGGCGTCAATTCTCCTTCTATCCTCCCTAGTCATTGTCCAGCTCTCCGATGCATAACAAGTGATTGTAAAGACCATGGCCTGTATCAGGCACACCTTCGTCTCCAAAGAGACACCGTTGCTCTTGAGTACTTTAGAGAGGTCCCTAACTGCAGACTTTCCCATCTCAATACGTTTTTTGATTTCCTGGCTGCTGGTGCCAAGAGCGTTGACTGTGGAGCCAAGCAAACTGAAGCTGTGAACAATCTCAATCTCTTTGCCATCCATCCTGATGCTAACAATTGGTCTAGTGGTGAGAATCTTTGTCTTCTTGACATTGAGCCTCAGTCCATACTGAAGGCTGCAGTCGACCCTCTGCAGTAAGTGCATAAGGTCTTCCTCAGTTTCGGCGAGCAAGTTTGTGTCATCTGTATAACGCAGACTGTTGATAGATCTTCCACCAATTCTAACACCACATGTCTCCTCATAGAGCCCAGCATCTCAGATAATCTGCTCTGCATACAGGTTGAAAGGGTATGGAGATAGGACACATCCCTGGCGCACACTCTTCCCAATTTTGAACCATTCAGTGTTGCCCTGCTCTGTTCTGATGACTGCCTCTTGATCCAAGTATAGGTTTTGCATTAGCACGATTAAATGTTCTGGGATTTTTATTCTTCTCAGAGTCAGCCAGTTTGTTATGATGCACGCAGTCAAATAACTTTACATAATCAATGAAACACAGAAAGATATTCCTCTAGTATTCTCTGCTTTCAGCTAAGATCCATCTAACATTGGCTACAATATCCCTAGTACCATGACCCCTTCTAAACCCAGCCTGGACTTCCGGCAGTTCTCTCCAGTCATTTTTTTTATAATCTTCAGCAGAATCTTGCTTGTATATGAAATCAATGCTATTGTTCTGTAGTTTCCACACTCAGTTGGGTCACCCTTCTTTGGAATGGGAACAAATATAGATCTCTTCAGTTTCAAATGGACAAGTTCTGTATAAGACCACTGCTGTGAAAATAGGAGGGGACCTGAGGGATTGGGGGACAGGAGTTAGAGAACAGAATTAGAATGCATGGGCAATGATCACCACAAGGAACGAGATAGTGGAGGATCAACCTGGGAAGAATCAAGATGAAGAGAATATGCATATTGCAATTAGAATATAGGAAAAGACATGTATCAGAGGTTTAGAAGACGGAAGGAAACACTAGGTCAGCAGAGACTAGTGGGCAAATGAGGAGGTGTGAAGGAATAGGCAAGGTTCAATGCCAGCTTGAAAAGATGGGGTAATATAAGTTATAGATCAATAGTAATTAATTATATTAAGTACAATGTATATAAATGATCTCATAAAACATAATGTACATGAATGACAATATAAATTAATTACTAAATAAAATTGTATGATTATATAAAACACAATAAAAAGGAAAAAGATACATATTTTCATTCTATCAATGACCCAAAAGAAACTATGTAAATCATCTAATCGAGTCTTTTTATTCATTGCTTATATTTTTCATGTAGTTTATTACTTTACCAATCATCTCAAAAGGACCAATATGACTAAAGTGAGTAAATTTTTATGCAGGCCAACAAAACGGTAAATCAGAAATACAGTAGTATAAAACTAATTGGTGTATTCACTTTAATACAGAGCCCCTTTGATACAAGTAAACTTGGAAGACATGTTAAAATTTTAAAAATAGCACTGACTGCACAAACAAATTCTATCATTAGGATTTGGGATGGAGATTTGAAACAGCTCTCTTCTAGGTGTTGGATTCATTTTTATCTTTATAGATTTCACTGGCTTAAGATCAATCGACTGCACCCAATAGACTTGTTCATGAAATGCTAAGAAAGCACTAAAAAAGGTTTAGCCTTTGCAAAGCTTTTACTCACACCACTTGTTCAATTTTGTTTTGCTTTGTTTGTTTAGGCTTGTTCAAAGAATACATTTTATCTAAAATTAACAACTCATCTGGAATATATACTTCCAATGCTTCATACAAATGCTGTATGAAATGTAAATGTTACGTGTTACATAATCAAGTCACAGATTTTGATGCTACCACTAACTAGCTGCCACTTTTGGGGACAAGTTTTTCAACCAGTTTGAATCTTAGTCTCTTTACCTATAAAATGAAGTTAGTCTCTTCTTGACCAATTTATTTATAAAAATAAATTCATTAACATGTAAAAAGAAGTGGATAAAGAGAGGAGGAATGTGGCATTAGGATGGAGGAAGACTCATCAACAAGCTGCACTATGCAGATGACATAACCTTGCTTTCTGAAACGGAGGAAGACCTGAAATCTTTGCTACAGAAAGTCAAGGATTGTAGTCTTCAATGTGAATTGAAGCGCAACATAAAAAAAAAAAGGATTCTCACTACTGGGCCAATTGGCAGCTTCATGATAGATTGAGATTGCAATTGTTAACAACTTCAGTTTGCTTGGCTTCACAATCAACACCCTTGGAACCAGCAGTCAGGAAATCAAAAGACAAAGTCCATTGGGAAATTCTGCTAGAATACTGAAGAACAATGTTGTCTGTCTGGAGAGTAAGGTGTGCCTGATATGAGTCATGGTCTTAGCAATTACTTGCTATGCATCAGAAAGCTGGACAATGACTAAGGATGGCAGAATAAGGATCAATGCCTTTGAGTTGTGATGCTGAAGAAAAGCTTTGAACATACTATGGACTGTCAGGAAAACAAGTCTGTCTTGGAGAGGGTGAAACCAGGCTACTCCCTAGAGGCAAGGATTCTGAAGCTCTGTCTCAAATACTTTGGGCATGCGGCCAGAAGGGACCAGTCCTTGGAGAAGGACATTGTGCTTAGAAGGGTGGAGGGAAAGCACAGGAGAGGAAGACTCTGGATGAGGTGGATTGGCACAGTGACGAGAAATGGGGTTAGGTCTGTTGAGAAGATGAGATTGCTCAAGATGGGGCATGTTTGAGAGCTGAGGTGTCTAGGGCTGCTGAGTCTCCAGTAACTCAATGGCATGTAGCAACACAACAAGAATAACAACCTACCCCTGCTGTGTTTAAGGAGATATATTGTTAGTTCAATAATACTATTTACTATAAGTGCATGAAACAAAAACAAATTGAAACTCAGTGCTATCAAGTCAGAATAGATTCATAGCTGATCCTCCCTCAAATTTCCAAGACCATATATCAGGTGGTTTCAAACCAGAGTGGTGTCACCTTTGGATTTGTGTCACAACTCCCCATGGACCAGGCCAATAGAAAACTGCCTAATGTTGCTTAAGTATATTTTTAGGCCTAATAACGAGTACTACCAACTCAAAGATACACAGTTCAAATCTGTCAGTTACTCTATGGGAGAAAGATGGACATTCTCTCCCTTTGTGATTTATAGCCTCTGAAAATTGGTTGGAGGACCAGCTATTAGCTTAGTCTCACTCATACACACATAACAAAAACAAAAACGAACTAGATTTTCACATCTCTGATTCCTATCTTCCTCTACTATAAAATGGAAATAATATCTTTCTTACAGAATTGCTGCTAAAATAAAGGCATAGAGGGTTTAATGTCAAATTGAAGTCCCTGATGGTGAATTGGTTAATACTTTTTTCTGGTACTCAAAATTCAGAAGGAATCCAACTACAGGTCTCAGAAAAAAGTCTGGAGACTTCAGAAAGTTCCATCAGTGTAAACAATATGGGACACAGTTCATCTCTGATAATTACGGCATTGCCAGGAATTGGAATTAGCTCAAGGGCAACTGGTTTAATCCAGATAATAAAAAAGTGTGTCATTAAAAGTATTAGTAACAATAGAAATAGTAGGCTTTCGGAATACAAATTTATTTCTTTTAAAAAAATTATTTTATTTTATTATTTTTTGTGTGTGACTGGTACAGGAGGAGATTGCCCCTCCTTCTCCAGCAGAGCTTCTGGTGGACTGGAACAGTGTGCCTCTGGAATTGCAGTACAGCTTCTTGCCACTAGGCGACCAGAGCTCCCTACAAATGTATTTCTAAACATTTTTTTTTCTTTCTCAAATGCTTTTGCACACATACTATTTCATATTGCTCAGAGATTAGCTTCAATGGCTGGCTTAAAAGAAACCATTCATTATTTTGCAAATAAGAAAGCCAAGTCCCTCTACAAATTACCTAACACTCTGGCTGTAGAACTAAAACAAAAAAAAATCCAGTTTTTCTAATTTTACACTCTTGGAGACTTCCTAGATAATTGTGATTGTCGAATAGTCAACTGGTATATTCTGGCTCTTTAAAAAGATTTGAGGTGGCATATATGCCCTATGTGCACACATATTAAAACAGAAAATTAGTCTTTAATCTTTTATTTTTTTTTTATACAAAATGTTTTACTGTGATTAGAAACAGGCTTTAAACTATATTATATTAAGAAATGTCAGAAACTGTATCTAGATTCTAATCCGTTTCACTTTTTTCTTAAATGAATATAATGATTTCCAAAGAAAGTTATAATACGGTCTTCAAAAACACACATTGCATTTTCACAAAAGAAACTTGGATAACCTTGTATTTTTCCACTGCAGGTGAATTTGATATTCAAAAGAATAAGAAGACTAATGGTTCTGATTAGAATGAGGCAGAAAGTGAGGAGGATGTGTGAACTTCCCCACACAGACGTTTAGCCAGATAATTTAAGCTTGTGTGTCTGTTACTTTATTTTATTTAAAACAAAATTGGCTTTATTTCTAGAAATCCATAAGTTGACTATTTACTTCAATCTCTACCTGAACTAGTTTAATTTTCATATTACTAAGATCATTTATTTAGTTAGGAGGCACACAAAACACATATTTTCAATAATACCATACTATTTAGTCATTGTCATTTTTGCTTCTTCAAGGTCTCTCTGTGTCAATGAATTTGTCTCTGTACAAATTGACATTATAGATGGAACTGTTTATGTGCATTAAATTCACAAATTTTTCAAAATGTTCTATTTAGATGATGTTCCATTTAGAAAGATGTAGATAAAAAGATATAGGTGAAAAGGTAAATATTTGGTGGTAAAAGATTTGTAAGATTCTGGCATGAGTGATCAAAGCATGATGGTATCCCAATTCCCTTCACTCTTTCCATCTTACTTCTCTTCAGTGTGATTTCCCATTAAATGTACTATGATATTTAATATATGGATTTGGACGTAATGTCTATTTTTTAATTCTCTAGCCTTGCTTTACCATGTTTTGTGCTGTAAATTATTTGTGGAGAGATCAAGTTTTCTGAGACTAGCCAGAACTTTCCAAGCTATAACTTTGAAAGTTTAAGACATCCTTCATTCATTCATTGCTGCTGAGTGGGATCCAGCTTACAGCTGACTCACTATTGAATTCCAAGGCTGAAAATCTCATGAAAAGAGAATGTCTATCTACCTCTTGTAGAACTACTGTTGGACTTGAATTTCTAGAGAGGTGTTAACTATTGAGTCAGTGGCATAACTCCCTATAGACTAGGCCGCCAGAGTGCCCTAGGTACAATTCAGTGCTCAGTAAACTGGACTGGTTGCATTTCTTTCATGTCTCATGTCCATTACACAATTTAATACTGAAACATGTGATAATCATTGCAATAGTTTTAATACATGTCTGCAAATGACTTGATACTTTTCTCATCAGGGAACAGAATCTAATTTCTTTGCCCCTGAGAATAGGTCGGCTTTAACTTCCTTGCTGCGTGACTTCTGAATTTAAGAAAGAAAAAATCATGCAACTTTCTTCCATACGGTTGGTTCTCTATCTTGAGTCATATGTCTTTAGAGCTCTGAGGCAGGGAATAAGGGGTCATAGAGTCTGGTGGGTGAAGGGAGGGAGTGGAAAAATGTACATAAATGAAACAATGTAAACAAATTATTGTATGCAAGCTAATAAAAATTTAAAAAAAGAAATCTGTTTCCTAAAGTTTTCATGCTAGAGATTTGAATTAAACTGAAACAGAGATGCTTGAAGATTTCTACCTAATCCAACCTCAAAATTGTCAGACATATCAATAAACAAGCCTTTGAGATGCTTCCAGTTCTTACCTATACTTGACGCCAGCCTCAAGAAACCTATGCAACCCTATCTAGTTGAGCATATTCAACCTTCAGAACAATGAAAACATTATCAATAATTAATAATATTTATTTTTTACAGTGATACCTGGAGAAATTTTCGTGGAACACATGATCTCAGGCCTAAATTCCACATATTTTTTTCTTATTTAAAAATGCATATTATTTTGTAATTACACCTCAAGTCATAAAATATCCATAAAGTTTTAATTCATAGCTCCTCCATGCCTCTGAACACCAGCTGAAGGGCCATCTATGAGTTGGTTCTGATTCAAGACTACTAAACACCTATAATCAGATGAAAGATGAAAACATTTAAATGTGGGCAACAGAAATACATTCCAGAAAGGTATGACTTCTTGCTTGTATAGTTTCTTTACAGTGCCCCTTTTCAATTTTCCAAGCAAAATTTCTACCCATTTTGAGGTGTCATGTTGGGTAACAGTTTCCAAATGTTTGTAATTTATTTTTCTATTGTTCAGCTGATATCTTTATCTGCTGATCAGGTTTTCCATACTTTTCTTGCTCATATTCTTATTTTATTCTTCAGTGTTCTGTTCTCTAAGTTTCTTCTTGCCAGTTTTAACGGTCCATAATTTCCAAAGGGAAGTCTGTTGCCAGATCTTTCCTCCCTCTAGTGTTAATGGCTGCTCTCAAGAACCTGCCCTGCCCTCCATCATCTAATTTGAGTCGTTGAGGGGGCAGACAAAACAGATGGTTGGCACAAGATGGGATGATTCACTGTTTGAAATCATGGTGAAACATTTTTGAAATTGGTGAGGGAGAGGGAAGCCTGACATTTGACAGAGCCACGTAAAAATTGCAGTATCCAGACGAAGTTTAGTTTAATTTTGACTGTTATTTTCCAGATGTACTGATCATATGATTACAATTTTAAGATTATATCGAGAATATACCTTTTCCCAAATGCACTGTAATCATTTCAACAAAATGAGTTTATTGTGGCGCGTCAGTGTCAGACTGTTCTCAAAGTTGCTGTAGCTTATTTCCTTGTGTTTTACATGACTTGTTGAATATCGTTCTCATTCTTGTTAATTTCAAATTTTTCTGTTTTACATAACTTGGCTACATTTAACCCACCTTATTTCTTCACAATAGAACCTCTTGCTGTTTTCACAGAAATAAGAATAATGTCTTTTCTATAATAGTATAATTTATATTTTAATGTCATAAATTTATGATACAATGCTGTGTAGAGATTAGGTACTTAATATGAGACTAAATTCTTTGTCTATGTACAGATAATAAAATAAGAATAATATATAAAAATCAAAAGTCAATCAGTTATTCTAAATATCTTCTTAAATAAAACTCAGGTTTTTTTCCTTTTTCAAAACTTATATATTTTTAATGAACTAGGAAAAAAGATACAGTAAAATAGTTGATCAAACATCTTCATCTTCATCCATGGATGATATCACTGTACTGGAGCAAAAACTCGTTGACAGGATATACAGAGGTCTTAGCTGTTATGATGCTTTTTGCACCACGAAAGGCATAAACAGGGTGTATTTTTTAAAATAAAAAATCTAAAGTATGAAGAATTAGGGAAAACATGACTGATAGAGTATCAGTAAGCGGAATTATAATAAATATAAAACATTGAGAGACAACACTTTAGAAAAGTCAAGGCTTCCATTATAGTAGTATGACAAACAGTTTTATGTACTTTCTAGTTTATTTCTGCAATCCTGATGCCACAGTTTTCTTCATAGAGTCCAGCTTAGTGAATAATTTGCTCAGAATACAGATTAAATAGGTATGGAGAAAGTATACAACCCTGATGCACAACTTTTCTAATTTTAAACCTTTCTGAATCCTCTTGTTCTGATTGTACAACAGCCTCTTGATCTAAGTATACACTTGGCATGAACATAATTGAAAGGAAGTATGAAACAAGCAATGATTATAAATCTATTGAATGTTTCCTATGTGATGTTTATAAAATTTATTCCACACTAAGTCTTTTACTGATAAATTTACTAGCACCTAAGGTACTTATACAAAAGAGTTATGAATTCTACCTTTTTCCATTGCATATACGAGGTAACAGACATAAGAATGAGAATCAAAAACAATAAAAATAAAGTAATTCAATTTTGCAATTGTACAAATAAAAAAAATCTGTTTTGCAAGCAGAGAAATAAATTTCCTCTTATATTGTTTGAATATTTGCATTCGGTGTTGTTGTAGTTAGATGCCGTTGGGTCAAGTATGATCAACGGTAACCTCATGAGCCCAACTCTGAAATTCAATGATCAGATGCAAAGCAAGCTATTTAAAAGATTGTGACTTTAATCAGGCACACTTTGGTCCTCAAACTGGCAACGTTTTTCCACAATAACTTGGAGAAGTCCCTGACTACAGATATCCACAGTGTAATGTCTTCTGTTCTCCTAATTGCTGGTACAATGGTGTTGATTGTTTATCCAAATAAAAGGATGCTGATGACCATTTCAGTTTTTTCTCTATCTTTCATAATGTTGCCTATTGGTCCAGCAGTGAAAATTTCTGTTTTAGTGATGTTGACATGCAATCCATACTGAAGGATCCATTCTGTTATCTTCTGCAGCAAGTGCTTCAAGTCCTCATTTTCAGCATTCAGAGTTGTGTCCTCTGCATACCACAGATTATTGATGAGTCTTTTTCAATTCCTGATGCCACATTCTTCTTTATAGAGTTCAAGTGGACTTTTTGAAGAAGAAAGTATGTATGCTGTTGTTGAGTGTAATCAAATCGATTCTAACCCACAATACCATCAGAAAAATACAATTAAACCCTGCCTGATCCCATGCCATTTTGACAATTGCTGTTGTGTTTGATCCCATTGTTACAAACAATTGTATAACTCCATCTCTTTAGCTACTTCTTGTTTCTCTATAATCTTCAACATTACCAAGCATGTTGTCTTTCTTCAGGATGCTCCATCTTGATAACATACTTTAAGTATGAAGATTTGCTACAATCCCCTTCTAGGAGTCTGCTGGCTACATTTCTTCCAAACAAATTAATTTGCTTTTGACAGTCCATGATATACACAATACTCTTCATAAAATCCCAGTTCAGAGGTATCAAGTCTCTGTCTTTTTCATACAATTGTCTTCATTGTACAATTTTTCCATGCAGGCACTTGAAAATAGCTTGGTTTATATAGGTAAGGTTCACCATAGTCTTCAAAGTGACACTATTGCTTTTCATAATTTTTTAAAATTTATTTTTATTGAGATTTTAATGAAAGTTTATAAAGAACTTAGGTTTCCAATATAATGATTTCATCATTTTAAAGCTATTCTTGTAACAGATTTGCCAAGTGCAGTATCTCATTTGATCCATATATTGCTGTTTCAACAGTTGTTGATTTTGTTTCCAATCCTAGACAGTTTCCATTTTTTTCTCTGTTTATGAGGTGGTTGCTAATTGATTCAGTTGAGAGAGTTTTTGGTTTTTTACATTTAGTTGTAACCCATACTGATACAGGTTTTTAAAACTTAAACAGTAGGTGCTTCAAATTATCTTCATTTTCTACATATAATAACTTGTTAAAGAACCTTTCTGCAATCATAATTTTGTGTTCTTCACACAGTTTAGTTTCTTGGATTGTTTTCTCAGCATACTAATTAACAAGCAATTGTTTTTGAAATTTAAAGATAATATTCATAATTTAAGGACATTTTAAAAGGTGAAAGCTATAGAGAGACATAAAATGAATGTTTTAGGAGATAATAGGAACTAACAAAGCTAATTTGATTTGACAGTACCTGGATCATCTCCACAGAATGGTGAGAAGATAAACTATGCCAATTTAATCTCACAAGTACTGGTGGTTTTGGTATATTCACACATAATGGAAAATTATAGGATAATAGTGACAAAAGTTAAAACTAAAACTTTTAATTAGATTTTTGTTTAGCTAAATAAATTAGAGTTGCTTCTTGTACTGTTTATGTATTATATAGTGAGCTCTAGTAGCACAATCCGTGTTGTTATTGCTGTTAAGTGTCGTCGAGTCGCAGGCAACTCATAGCGACCCTATGAAGGAGAGTCCTCAATGCTTGGGTGTCTCTCATCCTCTCCCCAAGGTTCATAGGGTTTCCAGAGGCAAGCTATTATGGAAGAGGATGCCACTCCTCCTTCGACACTTGTTTTAATCAGAGGGCTACAGATTTTTAATGATAATACAAAGGCTGTACCCCTGTGGTGTTTCAAATCCAATAGCAGTTATGAGTGAAAAAGATGGGAAATTTTTCCCTGTGCAATTATTATCCTTGGAAAACCTGCTGGAAGGTTAGATATGAATCATTTCCAACTCAGTGATTTGAGTTTTTGTGTGTTTAAATTATTCATCGCATTATAATTACTATAGTTATTTTACCTTTTTCTTGATCTGCTATTTTTAGAAAATATTTGTTGTTGTTGTTGTTATGTGCCGTCGAGTCGCTTGTGACTCACATCGACTCTATGTACAACAGCCCTAAACCCTGCTCTATCCTGTGCCAATGGCATTGTGTCTGACACACCCATCCCGATTACCCCAGTCACTGGATCAATCCACCTCATATAGGGTCTTCCCCTCCTGCGTTGTCTCTCCACCCTCCAAAGCAAGTTAATTAACCACAGTACTATTCTGCTTAGTCAGATTTAATAATTCATTTTTATGTGCTTTTTGTATCAATCATCACCTAGATGGCACCTAACAACAACAGTTTTCTTAAGAGAAATCAGGTTGTCTAGTGGTTAGAGAGTTGCAATGCCAACCCAAAGATATGTAGTTCAAATCCACCAGCAGCTCGGAGGGAGAAAGACTGGAAATCTACTCCTGTGAGGCTAGCAGCCTTAGCATAACAAATTCAAGGACAACTATAAGTTAATTCTTACTTAACTGAAATGTGTTGTGTTATTGAGTGATCTTAAATACAACAGAGATTGTGATGATAACACAGGATCAGGCTGAGTTTCATTCTACTGTAATTGGGGCCCCTTCTGAATTAGATATTACTTCAGGATACCTAGTAGCAACAATAGTTATGTTTCCCAAATTGTATCAAGTGTATAATAACAATATCATTATTAGTATGTAAAGCATTCCAAGATTAATTTGAAAAAAGAGAACATAAAATCAATTAAGTAATTTCAATAGAAAATGTACAAGTAAAAAAAAATAGAATGAAATGAAGAATCAACAAATGAAAAGCAAAACAATATGAAGAATGACCTTATGAGCTCTTAATAAAAAAAAGAGTAAAGGAAAAGATAAGTGAACAGAAGTTAGGTGTATCATAATTAATTGAGATCAGTAAAATCGAATAACAGATGAGGGAAAGAAGTGTTTAAAAGGAATATGTGGGGGAGCTCTGGTGGCCTAGTGGCAAGAAGCTGCACTGCAATCCCAGAGGAACACGGTTCGAATCCACCAGATGCTCTGCCGGAGAAGGA
>NW_006399760.1:13564335-13568571 GCF_000299155.1 Elephantulus edwardii | reverse complement strand
GGTCCCTCTTTGCAACATACCCAAAGTATGTCAGACAAAGCTTCAGAATCCTTGACTCCAAGGAGCAGCCTGGTTTTACCATCTCTAGGTCAAACCTGTTTGTTCTCCTAGCAGCCCATGGTATATATTCATAATAAAATAAATTACTTTTTTTATAAAAAGTACATGTACAATTGAGATAAAATTAAGAAAGAAGAAATTAGTGATAAAAAATACTTGAAGAAATAATTGCCTACAGTTTTGTGAATATAGTGGCAGATACAAACCAAAAAGTTTGGAAAAAATGTAGAATGAAACATCCTCTATTGTTACTAAGTGCCATAAAGTCAGCCAGGATCATAACAACACTATAAACAACAGGTTCTGGAGCTGGCTCTATTCTGGCCCATTCTCATGACATCTGTCACATTCTAAATTATGTTGTTGTTGTTGTTGTTATGTGCCTTCGAGTCTCTTGCGACTCATAACTACCCTATGTACAACAGCCCTAAACTCCGCTCTGTCCTGTGCTAATCGCACTGTCTCTGACACTCCCATCCCAATTATCCCAGTCACTGGATCAATCCAGCTCATAGAGGGCCTTCCTCTCCTGCACTGTCCCTCCACCCTCCCAAGCATGATGTCCCTTCTCCAAGGACCAGACCCTCCTTACACCATGTCCAAAGTATGTTAGACGAAGCCTCAGAATCCTTGCCTCCAAGGAACCGCCATAGTGTTAATCCAGTTCATTTAAGGGCTTCCTTTCTTTCACAGACACTCTTAATTTTCCAACTTGGTAACTTCCTCTTAGTGCTGGTCCCTTCTGACAACATACCCAAAGTATTTGAAACACCACTCTTGTTACTAAGGAGCATTCTACTTGCACTTTTTCCAAGACAGATTTGTTTGCTCTTTTGGTAGTACTTGGGATATTCAGTATGTTTTGCCAACACCACAAAGACATCAATTCTTGTCATTCTTTCTTATTTATTGTCCCTCATTTCAGATGTGTAGAAAACAACTGAAAATACCAAATAATTTGGTCGAGACTATATTGAAAAGAAAGGCAAAGAGAAAATATTTACTGTTCTCACAATGGGAAAAATTACTTACAAAAGAAAATATCATAGTTTCCTTAGAAATGAAAACTACATGATAATAAACTGATGTACATTAAGTATTAAAAAGAAAAGGAAACACTTCCATATGAAAATGAAATTTTTTCAGTGCAAAAAAAATGAATTATAAAAGACAATTAGTGATCTAACATTAATATTATTATTAATAATAGTGTTGTTATAACAGATAACACAATGATTTTAATGGGCAGATGTTTATTCTCTTACAGTTTCAGGTATAAATTCAAATTCAGGGTTCCAGTTCTAGGGGAAGGACCAGAGTTCATTCTCGGAGATATCCATGTACCTTAACTTTCTTTCATATCAAGGAGCTTCTTTATATATAGATCTAAGTTCAAAAGGATTCACTCAACTCCTGGAAATTATGTCCTGGTGGTACTGTTCTCCCTCCTCTCTCCTCTCCACACTTGCATCACTTCTCTTCCTTTTTTTTCTCTAGTGATGTATTATAACCCACATCCTAAAGAACATTTCCTCATATCCAATTAGGAATGTGACAGGATTAAGGAATTTTTCATTCCACCCTCATATTTTTCCCCACCCTCAATTTTTTCACAACTATTTGGTTTCTCAGATCATTGAAGATAGTAACAAAGTTTTTACATTATATCATTGCAAAAAAATTTTGGGGAGAACATTTAATCTTTGACAAAAGCTTTTACCGACAACTAAAGAGTTCATTGTCAGCAGATTTGCTATAAGTAATTTCAAAAGTCAAGCAGGACAACTACAATATTAAAATTAAAAGAAAATGTTTATATTGAAAAGTTAGGAGAGAATATTGAAAATAAAACCAATGTAAAGAAAATTATTTCTTTAATTTGAGTTTTCGGAACATAAATTATATGAAGAAAAATGTGGCATCAGGATTCAAGGAAGACTCAACAACCTGTGTCTGTAGATAATACAATCTTTTTTGCTGAAAGAAGAGAGCTTGGAATGTTTGCTGCAGAAGTTTAAAGACTACAGACCACATTTAGGCCTCAAAATTTTTGTGGTCTTCTCAAGAAGACAAAAATTCTCACCAATGGACTGATAAGCCACATCATGATAGACAGATTGAAGTCAACAATTTTATCTTAGTTAGATGCACAATCAACAAACACCCTTGTTTCTAGCAGGAAGAAGATCAGGAGACATACTGCATTTAACAAGTATGCTGTCAAGGATGTCTCTAAATTATTGAACAAATTAATGATTGAGGACTAAGGTGCATCTGATTCAACCTCTGGTCTTTTCAATCACTTGTTATGGATCTAAGAATTATAAAATAGGATAGCAGAAGAAGAATTGATGCTTTGAGCTGTGGTGTTGATACTGAATATTTCATGGACTGCCAAAAGAATAAATTGGAAAGTTTTGGAGAAAGTTCAGCCATAGTTCTCCTTGGAGACAAAGGTGACAAAGTTTTATCTCATATATTTTATGTATGAGCATGTTGCTAGCAAAGGCTTCTGGAAAAGTGGAGGGTCAGTGAAAGAAAGTAAGACCTTGAACTAGATGGATTGACCCAGCGGCTGCAGCAATGAGCTCAAGTGTCTGAAAGATGATGAGGATGGTTACAGGGCAGGAAAGAGTTCAAATATGTTTTCACAGGGTCATTATGGGTCATACATAACAGCACCAAACAACAATATATATGCATCTTAGACAATGTCAAGAGCTGGATGCTACTAGACCCTCAAAAAGACTCTTATTAAAGAAAATTTTACAACAGTAGCAAAATATACTTTCCATTCAAAAGCAGAAGAAACATTTAGGAAGATAGACTTTGCTACAAGTAATTTTAAAATTACTGAAAGGAGCTAAAGGCAAATGATAAGCTTATGTAAAGTAAAATATGTCATAACTTCTTAAATAATTATCATGGGGAAATGATCATAAATTTCTAACTCATTTCAATTACAACTATTAATATTAATTATATGTATTATGACAATTGCATGTAATAACCTTGAGTATAAATTTTATGTTGAATAATTGACATGAAAAGTGATTAAAATATGTGCATAAATTCAGTAATTTCAATATATCAATGTTAATTTAAATTTAAAGAATTGGCTTACACAGAAGGATTTCAAGAAACAACATATGATCAAGAGGCAATGGTGCTGAAGGAGGAATTTTAGGCTGCTCTAAAGTACTTAGCAAAAAAATAAAGCCCCAGGAATTGCTGGAATACCAGCTGGCATATTTCAGAAAGTAGATGCTGCCCTGGATGTGTTCATCAAGTTGTGACTAACTTCATTAGGTTAAATGCTGTTCAAGAAGTACCATAATATCTATTGCATGATCTTAGAATTATATACTGATTCCAGGAAAATTTACTATTAGTCTACATATTAGAGATTAGAAGTTACCAAATAAAGAAATAAAAATCCCTTTCTGTTCCTTATTTAGAAATCAGTGGTAGAAAAATCAGGTTTACAAAAGAGATGACATGAATTTCCAATTTTTTTTATAAATCTAAAACTACTGGTGGCATAGTGGTAAGAAGTTGTGCTGCAGTCCAGAAGCCACATAGGTCAAATCCACCAGCTGCTTCAAGGGAGCAGGATGGGCAATGTCCTTCCCTACTATTAACAGCTTTGAAAACCCACTGTAGTTTCAGCTATGGGTTGTCTCTGATCCGATGGCACACAGCATCAACAGCTACTATTAAATAATGAAGCTTATTTTTTCTTCTATATTTTCCCCTGTAATAATGGATATATGTTATGGTTTATATAATCTTTCATTTACATTTGATTTCATTAATGTATACTGTGTTTAATATAATCATTCATACACATTCGATTCCATATAATTAATCACTACTGGTTTATGCCAATTATTATCCTGTCTTTTCCAGTCTCCATTGAATCTTTTCTATTCCTTCAACCCTTCACCTGTTCAATAACCTCTGCTATCGTAGTGATTCCCCTCTTTCCCCATACTCCATCCCCTTCCCCCTTCTCCCTTCTCTTTTTGAGTACTTATACACTTTTATTTTATTATTTTATTTTAAGGCGTTTGACTGTGTGGAGCATAACAAACTGTGGCTGACTCTGAGAAGAATGGCAATCCAGAACACTTGATCTTTCTAATGCGAAACCAATACTTGGACCAAGAGGCAGTT
>NW_006399760.1:13562212-13563320 GCF_000299155.1 Elephantulus edwardii | reverse complement strand
AACAACAACAACAACAACATACACATCTTGCTCAGGTATCCTTCTATTTCTACAATAATAGTATGTAGTATTAGTCTTTAGAATACTAAATTATTTCTCACAGCATAACACTTGTCTAGCTTATCCCATATTATGGAATGTTTTACAAAATTATTCCTTAGTGCTTGTAGTATTTCATGGTATGAATGGACTACAATTTCTCAATCCATTCATTTGTTGATAGGCATTTGGGATGTTTTATTTTCTTTTTATTGTAAATAATGCTGCTATGAAGCACTTGCTGCAGAAGGTCAAGGACTGCAGCCTTCAATATGGATTGAAGCTCCACATCAAGAAAGCAAAGATTCTCACCATTGGGCTGATTGGCAGCATCATGATGGATGGTGAAGAGATTAATATTGTTGACAGCTTTAGTTGGTTTGGCTCTACAATCAACAACTCTTGGTGCCAGCAGCCAGGAAATTAAAAGACAAATTGCATTGGGAAAGTCTGTTGTCAGGACCTCCCCAGAGTGCTGAAGAGCAACAATGTCAGTCTGGAGACTAAGTTGTGACTGATACAGGCCATGGTCTTTGCAATTATTTGATGTGCGTCAGAAAGCTGCATAATGACTAGGAATAATAGCAGGAAAGTTGATGTCTTTGAGCTGTGGTGCTGGAGAAACGTATTGGATATACCGTGGACTGCTAGGAGAACAAACAAGTTCGTCCTGGAGAGAGTGAAGCCAAGCTGCTTTTTGCAGGCAAGGATTCTGCAGCTTAGTCTGACATACTTTGGACATGTTGCAAAGTGGGATTATTCCATGGAGAGGGATGTCATGTTTGGAAGGGAAGGGTAGAGGGAGAGAGCAGGAAAGGAAGACCCTCAATGAGGAGGTTTGATTCAGTGACTGGGATAATGCAGATAGGTGTGTTTGAGACAATAAGATAGGCATGGGATAGTGTGGGGTTTAGGGCTGTTGTATATTATGAGTCACAGGTGACTGGACGGCACATAACAACAACGTGAGCATAGATGTACATAGCTCCATCCCTGTCTCATTTCTAATTTCCTTAGGATATGAAATTTATTTTTTTATTTTACTATTATTTTTGTTTGCATGTACTAT
>NW_006399760.1:13559776-13560897 GCF_000299155.1 Elephantulus edwardii | reverse complement strand
CCACAATGCTTTCCACAGTGGTTGCACCATTTTACACTCCCACCAACAGTGAATCAGGTTCCCAGTCTCTCCACAACCTCGCCAGCATTTGTTGCTTGCTGTTCTGACAGACTATTTTATAGCTACCAATGAGGTGAATGAAAATGGCTCGGATTATTTTTTTCATATATAGCTCAAGTTTACTGACTACTTTTTAAAAATTAGCATATGTTTTAAAACTTCCAACTGAATCTACAGTAACTGACATGGATCAAGATATAAGAAAATATTTTAGTAAATATTATTTTATATGTCTATCTGTGATAAAAATTTAAAGGGTCACAAATGCCAACTAAAATGGCCACTGTTCAAGTAAATCAGTTATTTTGCATTTAACCTATGTAGTTTCCTTTACATATTTTATATCAACCAATTATTTGCTTTTATCTTGGGAATTGCCAGCATAGCTATTGCTTTTGCTGAGCATTGTCAGGTGTCTTCTAGTAGACCATGACTCATAGCAACCCTATGAACAATGGGTCTGAACCTTGCCTATTCGGTGTCAATCTCTTCATCTTTTATGTACTCAACTCTTTGCTACAGTCTTTGTATTGATCTATCTTAACAGTCTTCTTGTCATTTGCTGACACTTTACCTTTCCAAGCATATTGTCTTTTTCCAAGGTGGGCCACAAGTGACAAGATGCTCAAAGTATACAAGATGAAGTGTCATCATACTTTCTTCTAAGGAACACTTTGGCTGCTCTTTCTCCAAGACAGGTTTGTTTGTTCTTTTAACAGTCTGTAGAATATCCAAAACTCTTCACTAACACCACATTTCAAAGACATTGATTTTCCTTTCATCATCTTTATTCATTGTCCAACTTTCAAAGGTATAAGAAGTAAGTGAAAAGACCATGGCTTAGATCAGGTACCGGTAGTTTATAAATTGACAGTGGTGCTCCTTATTGTTGGTATGTTGTTATGTGCCACTTGTGACTCATAGCGACCTTATGTACAACAGCCTGAAACCCTGCTCTGTCCTGTGCCAATCGCACTGCCTCTGACACACCCATCCAGATTACCCCAGTCGCTGAATCAATTCACCTCATAGAGGGTCTTCCTCTCCTGCGCTGTCCCTCC
>NW_006399760.1:13538965-13559076 GCF_000299155.1 Elephantulus edwardii | reverse complement strand
TTGTGACTCATATTGACCCTATGCACAACAGCTCTATACCCTTTCTATCCTGCACCAATCTTATTGTTTCTGATACACTTAAACCTATTATCCCAGTCACTGAATCAATCTGTCTCATTGAGGTCTTTCTTTCTTGTGAAGTCCCTCCACCCTCTCAAGTGTGATGTCCCTTACCAAGGACTGGTTTCTCCTTGCAACATGTCCAAAGTATGTGGGATGAAGCTTCAGAATACCTGCCTCCAAGGAGCACCCTGGTTTTACTTTTTCTAAGGCTAACCTTTTTGTTCTCCTAGCAATCTTTGGTAAATTCAATACAATTACAAACTTTTTATGCTTCAAAATATATTTAAAAAAAAAAAGCTTTGAAAGGGGAAAAAACCCATATCACTTTTACATGTTAGTCATAATTACAATAAATGTTTTAAAGTTCTTTTCCCATAATCTTAGACATTCTAAAAAACTTTTTAACAGTAATATTGTAATACAGAAATATTCTGCAATTATACCATAATTAGCACGAACAATAAAAAAAGGAAAAAAGCTACCTTAGATAAATTTATATTGTGTTTATTTAACAAAAGGCATATTCTTGATGACTTGAAAAGAAAAAACCAAAACCAAACCCTCAAACTCATTGCTAGCTAGTGGAAATCAACTTATAGCTGACCCTCCAGCAGGTTTTCAGGCTGCTTTAAATTTCAAGCGAGGAGATTGCCCACCTCTCCCAGTGCACAGCATTTGGTCGACTCCAAAAGGCAGAGAGTGTCCTCCTTAGGTGCACAGTGTGACTCCCTAGGGCTGTGTGACCAGAGCTCATCCTCCAAAATAGTTCTTTGATGTTACTGTGTACTGTGGAATGAGAACTGCCTCACAGATGAGCTTCCAGTGGGTTTTGAGATGTAGTAAATCTCATGGGAATAGACTGCCCATAGTTCCCCAGTAGAACAGCTGGTGGATTCGAACCATGGGCTTTTCCAGCACAGCTGCTTATCGCTAGGCCACCAATGCTCTCTAAATATTTCTCGCTATTCTAAAACATGATGTAGAATATCTTTCTCTTAATATACTGATTTAAAGGGAATCATGAAAGAACTCACTTCATAGGATAATGACTGTATATAGTTGTTTCAGTCAACAGTCCAAAACTTCAAAGCAAGCATAATATTTTACATGAAAAACAAGCTAATCATTTTAGCATTCAATTGATTCCTAAGCTCTTTCTTATCAAATCTTATTGACAATGACAAATGAAAAAGCTGTCTATGTCCTGTTTCCCTGCTTCTTAAACTATGCAGTGGAAAAAGACCTCCCACTCTCCCACACTTAATAGAATTTTCTATTTGTCAATGAGAATGGAAAGGAAAAGTAAGACTCCTTGCTTGTCCAGAAGGCAAAGAATCAGATTCCAGATACAGCTGCATTTTATTCTATGATTTGTAAACTTGATGTTTATAAGAGCATCTTTTTATAAACAACAGTATATTGACAACTATATTGATGTAGTTTCAACATTTAAACAAAGAAAATAAAGTGCCACAAAGAGATAAGAGCACAAATTAAACAATTTATCAGAGACTGATTCTGGAAAATAAAGCAAATAATTATTTCAAATTTTAATTAGATCTTATGTAGAATTTTAACATAAATTTTATGTTCGGTTTGGATAAACTTCTCAACAGTAGTCTACTTAATAAATTTTAAAATATTTGTTAGTGAGAACTTATGATATTAAAGATTTTTTATGAGAAAATGAATTCAGTTCTTTCAAATGAACTCTATTTTTGATATTGCAATTTTAGTTCATTTAGAAAAGAACTTTTATTTTCACTTTTCTATTTGGATAGCAGATGCCTGTCACTGATTCTGGAATGAAATAGAGTATTAATATTCTTGAATATTAAACTAACCGTAACTTTAAATATACTTTTGAGTTTTGAATGTCTGCCTCCTGCAATATGTAACTAGGTATCACATATACACCTTTCATTTCAGTCTAGATAAAAATAGCAGATTAAAACAAAGAAACTGTTAATATATGTATGAGTAAACTAGAAATTAAAGATATTTATGAGAGGTCAAACACAAAGTGTTGCATGTCCTTACCAAAGTAAATACTAGAGTCCATGTTTGAGCTAGAAATATTTGACAATTCCTTGCAAGTTACTAGATAAAGATAATGATAATTATGGAAGAGAGTAAAGAAGTTTGACAACAGATTTGAGCAGAGATTCAGAAGTTGTCAAGGAGACAACTGGAGAAATACATTATTCAAAATTATATTGGATAAAAATACAAATATCCTTGACATCAAGATGTCAATTCAAGACTGACTTTAAAAAAATTACAAAGAAATACATAACTGATAATTAATTGTGAAAATGCCAAAGAGAAAAAAGAAAGAAAATCAAAATAGCATCCAGAGAAGTAAATATAGTAAATTTTAAAAATAAATAAATAAACCTTTGAGAGGAACAGCAAAAAATCGAGTTGACTTTTAATGGAGACAAAAGAAGAAATAAAATGTTTATAGCTCCAATGTTGGGAAGACAGAGGTCTTACTGGTCTTCAAAAATTTAGACCTGTGTAAAATACATTTTATAAATATGTAAAAGGACAGCAAGACCCATATGTATGCAGGTAAGTCTAAGACAGTGATTGCAATGTTGGGTTTATGCACATCAGAGGTTGTGAGAATGACACATTGTTGAGCAAAATTTCAAGGTGTTGTCCATAGGATTGCTGTAAGATGAAGTTGAGTTAATGGCACCTCACAACACAATCTTTGCAGGAGAAAATAATCAGATTTTCTCCCATTGAGGCTTCTACTAATTCACTCACTCATTCAACAACTTATTGCCATTGACTAGGAACTGACTCATAGCTAAACTTTCAGCAAGTTTTTAGAGGTCGTAAATTATTTGGGAGAAGATTGTTATCACTTGTAGATTTGAACTAGCAGAGAGTTGTCACTTTTGGGAAAAAAAAATAACTCCCTACAGGCTACATTACCAGAGCTTTCTTCTCTGCAGTAGAGCCTCTGATGAATTCACATTATTTATCTTTAAATTAGCAGGTTAGAATTGAAACACCTAATCATTGTGCTGCTAGTTCTCATCCACCTTCTGTTTGTGTCGTTTTCCAGCTACCTCTGAGTTTATACTGCCAATCTTTTAGTTAGTTTAAATCATTTATTCTGCAGTGATACAAAGATAAAATCACATGATCAGTTCCACCATGAAGCTAACAATTCTGGGTGGTATTGAAGATGTTAATTATGGAGAACTGAACAGGAGATTTCCATCATGGGGTATTTATTTGTATGTTTTCTTGGTGGCAGTTCATTTATAGCTCTTCACGTTCCACATGTCTTTTACTTAGTCAAAGAAGTTGTGAGTTCATTCATGAGAAATCTGTTGAATTATCATTATTGTTCTTCATTTCATATAAATAAGCAACATACCATAGTGCTAACTGGTCCTACTAAAATCTAGTATTTGCAGGTATAGTTATACTTATTTCTTTAATAACATAAGGAAAAGTGTGATAACAAAATCCTACCAGCCATTTTATGTATTACAAATTTTCTATCTTATTAAGGATTCAAGCAAGTCTTTCCTTTTTGTGCTTTATGAATCAAATACTATTACTAAAATTAAAATGTAAACAATTAGTAATCATCAAGTCTGTTTTTTTCTTTAACCTATTCATGGTAGTCAAGTATAATCAAGCAAACCTTTCCCAAATTATCTGCTCATCAATAATTAGACTACAACTGATTCTTCCCATTGTCTTTCTGATTTGTTGCTATGCATCTGAGAACTGGATATGAAGTGAGAATGACAGGAAAAGAATTGGCACCTTTGAGCTGTAATGTTGGAGAAGAGCATTGAAGATCCTGTGGATGGCCAAGAGAACAAATAGTCTTGGAGAAGGTGCTCTTTGAAGGCAAGAATGATGAGGCTTCTCCTCTCATGCTTTGGACATGTTTCTAGGGGGTGCTATTCCTTGGAGAAGGACATAAAGCTGGGAAGGTTGGAAGGTCATCCAAAGAGAGAGAGACCCTCCACCAGGTGGATTGATACTGTGATTGCTGCAGTGGGCTCTTGTGTCAGGAAGTGTGAGTATGGCACAGAATAGAATAAGGTTCAGATCTTTTTTTCATAGGGTCATTATGAGTTGTGGTTGACTCAACAGCACCTAACAACAAGAAGAACAATAACAACAAGAACAATAACAACATCATAGTGGATAATTATTTTTCATAACTGCTTTTTAGTATGATGATAACAAAAGATATTGTAGTTTTAATTCTTGTGAAGTTCAATAATTATAAAAAAAACAACCCTCTTATGTTTTACCCACTTTTTTTTCCAAAAAATCTGTTTCTGCCTGTGAAAGTTAAAACCTGTGATTTCTCAGATGAGTCCATGTTTACCAGCAGGGTTCACCCAGGAAGGCCAGCTGAACAGCCAGCGTACTTTCCCTTCACTGTGGTCAGTGAATCAGCAAGTGTTACAGGAGATCAGGGTGAAATGCCAGGTGCTATTTCAACAGTCCTTCTTTCACAACTCCTGGGGTGGGGTCACTCTGTCAGACCCTGATAAGTTTACTGGAACTCAGCTCCTAAGGGTAGTCAAGTTAACATCCTCTCCCCTCATGCCTTCTGAATGCAGAAGGTAGTCACAGAGACTTGGTTCCCTTTTTTGGGCAAAAGGCTACTCAACCACAAGCTACTTGTTAAAGTCTGTCTGGAAAATATTATTCACTGAAATCATGTCTCAATAGCACAAAGTTTAATTTTGTAATTAACCAAACCATCTGTCATTACAAGGCTCTTGTCAGACCATCCAAATGTATGAATGTTCACTTGTAGAACCTTCCATGGTTACTGGTGATTTTACAATGTGTAACTGCAAGAAAGAAATGATGTACATTTCCAATGTAGACTAATTGATTTTCAACTTTTGCATTATCAAGTTATCGATAACTCAGGATGAACTAACAAGATAAATAATATCTCTTCAATTTTCTACTAAGACAATTATTTCCCTAAACAGTTTGTTGCAAAAGAAGACAAAGGTTTTTCACTACATGGGATTAATAACAATATTCTCTGCAAAACTCATGAATAACTACTATCCAATGAGTGATTAGTATAAATATATCACATAATTTATTCTCCCTCATAAATGTAAATATTTTGGTTTGTGATATATTTAGTATTAATATTTAAAACCTACGCAAATACAGAGAGATCTCAAGGAATTGATAATCAGGATGAGATTAGACACTACCCATTGAACATATCTTAAATCCATCTTTGCAATAAGATTGGATTTATAATGGTTATTTCCTCCAGTTCAACTTATAGTATCAGAAACCCAATGAAGGGACAACTATAAGTCATTTTCAACTAGAGTATATGAAGACTGAGTGAAATTATGTCATATGTATTTCCATTTACTTGATTTTGACATCATCCTAACTGCTAACTGTGTTTAACCAATAGTCCAGACCAAAGTAGAAAGATCATTCTCGATAATGATACTTTCATATTAGAATGCTGTTGCTGTTAAGTGCCATCAAGTCGTAGATGACTCATAGTGATCTTATAAATGAAAGACTGGAATACTTGTATAACCACTAAGTCAATAGATCTTCTCTTTGTTGTTGTTTGAATTTGGAAAAATGATGAAAGTTATGCAAGTGTTCAGGCTTTCTTTCATAGGGTCACTATGAGTTGTCTATGACTCAATGGCACTTAATAACAACAT
Organism: Elephantulus edwardii; assembly: GCF_000299155.1. Lineage (NCBI taxonomy): Eukaryota > Metazoa > Chordata > Mammalia > Macroscelidea > Macroscelididae > Elephantulus > Elephantulus edwardii. The sequence continues at coordinate 13,553,302 of NW_006399760.1, read as the reverse complement.
AGAGAGAGCTCTGTTGGCCTAGAGAATAGATAGTTAGTGCGAACAAGCCAAAGGTGGGTGATTTTACTCTGTGTCCCTCAGGCCTGATTTTAATTATTTTGGTCAAACATCTTTCTCAATGATACAGCACTGGTCTGTCCATTTGCCATACAGAGGTAACTTGTGGTTGCTGTGATGCAAATACTATGACACTGAGGTGTCAAATATGATAATGGTTACCCATGGTGGACAGTGTTTGGAGGAACTCCCCAATTAAAAGAAGCTTGGAAGCAGGAGTGGCATCCACTTCTGAAATAGCTTGGCTCCTGAAACTCTGTGATCGTATTAGAATTGACAGATAAAAAAATAAGGAACCTTTTTGGAATTGTGTTTGATAAAATTATACAAGGATAGCTGTTTTATAGTGTATTTTCCAAATAAAGTGAGGTTGTAACAAGAATTTATATTTAAGCAATATTTAAATATCCTATCAGTATGCATCCCATTAGATTGTGATGCATAATTTTTAAACACTAGTAGAAAATAATTTGGGTTTTTGTTTTTTTTTTAACTTTATTAGAATGGTTAAGGACATTAAAGATAAAAAAGTACAAGGAATGAAATGAGGGAGAAAAGGGATATTTCCACTGAATAGTTGCCAAAAAATTATATTGATGAGTTGTTGTAATAAATGACATTGATCAATTGCATTTACTATTATAAAGCACAATGTATATGAATGATTAAGTGAAAGCCAATTTAAAAAGAATTTTTCAAAAGTATTTTAAAAATATCATCACTTGCTCGTCTCTTAGCTAAGATCAAGTGTAGTATCTGTTCTTAAAATTATTGACAGTTGGTACCCATTGGTACACACTGCTTGAATCTTCCAAAAGACATTAATCTCACCAGTATTTTAAATTTTGATTAGTAGCTTAATAGATACTTTCAAGATCAAATAGGCATCATGCTAAATTACCTAACAACCTAAATTTAGTAGTGGAATGCTACTTGCATAGATCCTTTAGTATAATGATGAGAATAGGAGGAAAAGTTGTTCTTCTAGTCCTAAAAAGGCTGGTTTCTGTGGATTGCTAATTTCCTATGAGATCAGTTTAACCCTACCACCTGCACGCTGCAAGATTGGCCCCAAGAGGATTATGATGTCATTATGCCAACACCATCACATCTTAGTGCTGTGGATTATGTTGAGTCATCCAAACTTGGCCCAATAGTGGTCTAGTTTCTGTTTTTCTGATTTAAATCCATGTAGTGTATGGTGTTCTTTTGGAAAAGAGTAATGTTTTTAATTCTAATTATTTTAATTATCAGTGATTTTTTGAGAACATTACCTGCATAATTACTGAAATATCTGCAATATTACTTTAAATAGAAAGAGACACATTTGACCTTTTCAAAATAAGTATCATAGTTAGCTTCCCATTTGACAGATATCCTACAAAGAACACAAAATCTCAGTATATGATCCAAATAGCAATATGTATTTATAATAAATATATAAATGTAAATTTATTTCACAATTAATCAATAGCCAGAAAATAATTAACATAAAGTAATTAACAGAAAAAAGAGGGAAAAATATTATTATTACATTTCAAAATATTTTAATAAATGGCACAAAAATAAACTTCAAATTGTACAATTCAGATACATGTGATGAATATCATGAGTAAATCAAATCTTCATTGAAGATCTTAGAAGAAAAAGCTCTTGAAAATTAGTGCAGTTTTTGCCAGTGTTATATTTTCTAATTATATATTCATTAACATATAACTATTGAGAAAAATGTTGAATGCTTTTCACTGGGCAAATTCTTAGATGATAAGATAAAAATAAAATCCAAACAAAACTACTTGTGTCTCTGAAATGCCCCTTAAGTTTTGGAAATAACTGTAAAGTTACATGCAATTATTTTAAGAAATTGAGCTAAGCAAGTCTTCAGTCTTGAAATTCACCATATGATTTCCCTAAAATGTGTTGTTGTTGTTACTGTTATGTGCCATTGAGTCACCTGCAAATCATAGTGGCCCTATGTACAACAGCCCTAAATCGTGCTCTATCCTGTACCAATCTCACTGTCTCCAACCCACCTGTCCTCATTACCCCAGTGACTGAATCAATCCATCTCATCGAGGGTCTTCTTCTCCTGCACTGTCTCTTCCCCCTCCTGAGCATGGTGTTCCTCTCCAAGAACTGATGCTGCCTTGCAAGTACAAGGTAATAATATAAACACAAATACATGTGCATGTAAAATAGGACATGACATCACTGAATACTTAAAAGAAAACATGCACATTCTACATTAGAATTAAATAACATGTTCTTTCCTGGAGTCAGATTGAACCATGGTGACTCTATGTATGTCAGAGTACAGGTATTAGCAATAGACTATCAATGTCTGAAACTTTCAAAAATATTCAAAAGTGTATTGCCAGGTTTTTGTTCTAAGGAGCCTGCAGGTGAACTGGAACTTCCTAGTCTTAAATTACAGCTGAGTACCTTTATCATTTGTAGTATTCAGGAACTCCTCAGTACCTTAAAGATACATATTTAAGGTTTATTTTAAATAAACAAAATTTAAAGTAAAAACCAACAAAAACATATTTTATTGGTTATTTATAATATGCTATTTTGAAAAGGTTTTCCCATTCTTAAATCCTCTATTTCCTTAGTTAGGGTAGTCCTTAGGTTTTTATCATCAATCGTTCAAAAATAAAAGTTCTTGTAGTTAAAAAAAAAAAAGAAAAAGAAGAAAGAAGGGGCAGAAAAAACAGACTTTCATCTCTTTGAGGTACCTCTTCTTTTGTAACTATTAAGCTTTTACCCAATTGTTCAGATAAAGAAATGTGCTCCCTTATCTGTTTAATCATGTATTAAATGCTCATAATGAAGTCAGAAGTCCGAGGATCAGTTAAAAAAAAAACAACCAAAAAATAAAACAAAAAACTCACCAAAACCATAAGAGACAAATTGAGAAGAAGCTCAGAAGGCCTAGTCTACGATACAAAGAGACTACCAATAGCCAGAAAGATACAATCTAAAGAGCATAATATTGATGAATGAGACTTCTAAAGATTAAATCCCTGTATACACCAAAACCTTTTTCCAATAGTGTGAAAGAAAACCTACTACTAGGGACAAACATTTGGGAATACTACCTCAGACAAAAATCTCATAATGGAAGTTTACAGAATATTCCTGAGCCTCCACAAGAAAAAGACTGACAAAAATTACAAAATGGGCAAAAGACATGGAAAGAATTTTCACAGATGATGATATTAAAATGGCAAACAGACACATGAAGAAATTCCACTACTGGGAATATACCCTGAAGAGACCATATCTGACATCCAAGCAGGTATATGCACACCCATGTTTATTGCTGCTTTGTTCACAATAGCAAGGAGTTGGAAACAACCTAAGTGCCCATCAACAAACGAATGGCTAGAGAAGCTGTGGTATATTCGCACAATGGAATACTATGCTGCATTAAAAAACAAGGAACTCATGCAATATTATTCAAAATGGTTGACTCTGGAGAACATTATGCTGAGTGAAATATCCCAGTCACAAAAGGACAAATATTACATGATGCCACTGTTGTAGAATGGGACTGTCCTTGGGGTTGGGGAGAGACTGAGTAAGATGGGTTCAATAATGTATACTGCACTGAAACAGAGGAGGGAGAAAACTGTTTAAAAGAGATATATAACTAGGTATTTCTGTCATCACAGGGGACTAGAGCGAGGGCTACATGGTGGAGGGGACCTGGGGGAGGGTTTGTAAAACAATGAAAGAATCTTTTCTTTTACTTTTCCATAATTTTTGAACTCATGTACTTATAACTTGTTAGTCAAATTTGTGTCTTCTAGGTTGCAACACCCCCATGATACATCTTCAAGGATATGAACATGTACGGCTAAGCACAATCAGTAAGAGTGCATCTAAATTCCAAAATCAATCTCCATAATAGTCTATGTGTTTCCTACTGCCAAAGGGGCCCTTTAGAGTAGTGAGAGAAGATCTTCACCCTGAAACCCACAGCGTCCCTTTTCAGCAGGAAGTAGCTAAGAGAATACGCCATCCCCTTTTCCTTATGACTCAGGGTGAAGTCTCTCTCAGGGAGGAGTGATAGGGAATGGCAAAGGACACACCGACAAAGGAAATTAATCAGAACTGACTTTAACAAGCACTGTGGCAATTGGACAATTAAAACAGACATTCAAATGGCGGGAAAGAAGAACAAACTGGGGAGGAGGGTAGAGAGAATGGTGCAGCAATGAAGGAATGAAAACCCAAAATCCCTGTAAATGTTCATTAAAACTAATAAAATTTAATAATAATAAAAAAGAAAAAAGAAAAAAAAATAAATATTCCACATCAATGTCATTAAGAGAGATGAAAATCCAAACCACAATGAGATAACATCTCACTCCAGTAGCAGTGGCAAAGTTTAACAGGACAGCATGTAATAAATGTTGGAGAGGATGTGGCAGGATAGGAACTTTTATACATTGTTGGTGGGATTGTACAATGGTACAATCATTCTGAAAGACAATTTGGTGCTTCCTCAAAAAGCTGAACATAGAGATTCCATGTGACCCAGCTATTCCACTGTTTGGAAAATAACCTGAGAGAATGAAGCACAAATGGGGACTTATACATCAAGGTTTATAGCAGTGCTATTAACCACTGCATGAACATGGAAACAGTAGATGTCCAACCCTAATAGAAGGGATTGAGAAATTATGGTACATTCACACAACAGAATACTACACTCCACACAGAAGCAATGATTTTGTAAATTACCTAACTCGGGAGTGATTGGTGAGTATTATGCTGCATGAAATAACTCAGTCCCATAAGAACAAAAACTTTATAAAACTATTATTGTAGAATGAGTATGAAGATTTAAGGGGGGAGGAGGGTGCAGAGGGGTGAGGATGTGTGAGAGGGGGAGAATTAATCAAGGATTACACACTTTGATGGGTCAGGGTTAGGGAAATGGGAAGGAACTGGTATGAGAAACAATGTATTCAAATTTTGTAAATAAACTAGTATAATAAACAAATAATAACTGGATAAATAAGCAAATTATTACAGTGAAGGGATTATTTATGTTTTTTAAAAATAACTCTTTTGTTTCTCAGCATTATATTATTTATGACCAGAACTCTTTTGTTTCTCAGCATATATTATTTATGATGGTTCATAGCAAATCATCAGAGCAAACTTTGGTTAAAAGCAAAATTAAGGAATTACATGGTGAAAAGGATATTGTATTAACATTAATTCTTTCATTTTAAATTGTATGCGCCATAATTATCAGCAGCCCTTATGTTTGTAAAATCAGTACAGATTGGACTGGTTATATGTCACTGAGTCATTCAGTTTGGAATTTACCAGTAACAGATTACTACAGTCCAACCCCCTTATTCTACCTCCACACATATTTCCAAATAAATTCAGTAAAAAAACCCAAACTAAAATTGTCAGAAGTTTTGATCTGTTAAAAGATGCAAACAGCAGCAAGTTACACGTGTTTTTTAATACTCAAATATTATTAATTACTTTTAGCCAAATTATTCTATTATTTTCTATAGTTCTCTTTAATGTATTTAGTTCCTAGAATTATCTGACTCTATTAAAAACAGAAGATAAGTCACATTATGTTTAACAAAATAATATGAAGATAATTTAAAACATTTATGAATATTTCCCTTAAAAACCAAAACTAACCATGCTAACTTGTTAATGAATATACTACTGAATTCACTAAGCAAAGTTATTTTTGTGTTGACATAGACTTTCCTGCAAATCATTTTCTAACAAAAGTAAGTTGTTAGTATTTAAGCATCCTTATTTTTTCATATGACAAATTGTGGCAACACCTTCTCTAGTAATGTTTTAAGTTTTATTCATTATTGCATAAAAATTAAAAAGAAAAGATGTTATTGATTTAAAAATGATTATTTTTATATCACACAATGGAAGTCAAATTAATGATTCAATGTTTATTCCAAGATAAATAATGCACATACAGACATCATAATCGGTGCTAATAAACAATTTGTATTATAGTTGAGGATATGTGCCATCATGAAAGAATGGGCATCAGTGGTTAAAGCGCATATATGCAAATAGGAATGTTGGGTGTTCCAATCCACCATCACTCTACAGTGGTGAAGGATGTGGCAGTCTGTTTCTGTAAAGATTATAGCCATGGAAACCCCAGAGGGCAGTTTTACTCTGCTCTGATGGTTTGCTATGAACCAGTGGGTTTCGGTCATAAATAATATAATGCTGAGAAACAAAAGAGTTATTTGTTAAAAGTAAATAATCCCTTCACTGTAATAATCAGCTGTTTTACATGCTTTCATTACATGTGAACTCAGAATATGTGAAAGATTGCCTTTCGGATATACTTGGTTTCTGAAGCCTTCTCAAATCAAAGAGAAACTAAAGGAACATTAAAGAGAGATGTAGACTATTTTTTGCCAATCTGCTGAGAGTCTCCCTAGAAAAGGATCATTGTGATGATATAACAGAGTTTACTTACAAGCTGTATTACTAAATTTATCTAGAACTACTTTTTCTATTTGAGTGTTTATGTCACTAACCAAAGCATAACAGTTTGTGTATGAGTAAAAAAAGTCATGACAGGATCATAAAATATGTGGAATAGATCTAATTCTTGGTAGCCAAACTTCTATAGGTTTTTGTTACTTGTTGCTGGTGGTGATGATAACCAGAAGCCATTGTTCTATAATGTCAAGCCTTCTACCCTACTGTTTAAACCCATGTGTATTTTTACCTGTATTGCTTCATTACAGACTCCATTGCAAAGATTTTGATATACATTACGAGAAACATGCTGTTAGTGTGAGATGTGGAGACAGTAACTAAACTCGGTTTCTATTTTCTTATCAGCAACATGAGTAACACTATTTCCACTAGGACACAGGAATGTGACAAATAACTATTCAGTTCATTTGGAGTTCCCATATATAGGTAGAAGCAAGCTGATATGTGCACCTGGCCCTCCAGTTCATACCTCTTCTGTTTATGTGATTCAATGAACTGGGGATGGAAAATTAGTAAGAGCAAAAGTTGGCTCCCAGGAAGTAATTAAAAAAAAATCAAGTCTGAGGGGGAACAGGCATTGCCATTTATAGAGTATTTACCTCCTATTAGATATTATCAGTAATTTGGAAATCCTCAAAAGTGCACAGGTGAATGTGTGTAGATTTTATGCAAGTATTATGCCATTTTAAACATGAGTCAATAATATTCATAAAGGTTGTTGCTATTCTTAGGGGTCCTGGAACCAATCCCCTGAGGATATCATAATAGGTATATGTCTTAATTCTATTCATTTTCTCATTTCTCTTATACAAGTGACATATAAGCAAAGTAGTGGTAAATAAATTCTAATCTGACTGCATAAATCAGGGTGGATTTTTACTCAGGTGGTAGTTTTTAATTCTCACAGCTCCACCCGGTTTGCAAATATGGCTAAGGAACTTACTTCCTCCACCACCTCCCAATTCATTCTGTTCTCTCCACCCCTCCCCTCTTAACCACCATCCCCAAATTAACACCTCCTACTACAACCCCAAACATTCTGGCTTTCTTGATAGCTTATAAACCCCATATCAAACACCTGTGTGTGCAATTTGTTCCAAAGAAAATATGATCTCTCTTCAGAAGCAAATAAAACATATGGCATTTGATTCTCTAAGAACACCCTCAAATATTTTAAGCAACTTCTTGATTTTCATAATTCCGGCTTCTGAAGTGCTTCCTTTTTTTACCTCGATTTCAAAATTACTAGGTATCATATGATTATTATAAAGCTGTGCATTTTGCAAATCAACCTCAATTATTATTAGCCTTTGCTTTTTCAGCAGGAGAAAGAAATTCCCCACTGTGGCCATTCATTTGCCTCTCAGTACACTGGCCTCTCTAAATAAACTTCAATCTCAATCTACTTCCTCTTTGCTGGTAGGAAAAAGCAAACAGTTTTATTTTGGGTGAGCATATATGTGAGTGTTAGCACACACACAGGTATCAGGATGTCCCTTGCACAACATTAACCATTAAAGTCATTTCACATTCCCAAGAATGGAGTTTACTTCACAGAAAAGCAATGTGCCAGGGATTAGTAGGTAAGCAATTCTGAGGATTTAGGAAATGCAAGCATTCCCAGTAACTTGCTGCACTCTGCCCTCATTCCTTGCCTCAAGCTAGAAAGACTTGGGGGAATCTTGCCAATGCATTAGCATTTCCAGAACTGAACATACTTTCTTGGAAATGCTGTCTTCCCAAGATAGTACTACTGGAATGATAACAAGAAACGCTGAGCCCAATTTTTTTGGCTCTCTCCAGGGTCTTGGGGAATAGGGTAGCTTTGCAAATCTGGTGTTTGGAGTCACCTAGGACAAAAGTCTGAAAGGCTGAACATCTGTAACTTTTGAATTTTGTCTCACATTGACGGTCTCTTGCCAAGGGGTCTTAGCTCAAGGACTGATGAAGACATGATGACAGCTCCTATGTACTTTATCTCACAGAATTATCAAAGTCTTCTCTTTCTCGCCATGTTTCTAGTGGCAACAGTCTCATCAGAAAACTGAGAGGTAAGACCCTTAACAATAAAGAGTGCGAAAAAGTGAAGACAAAGAAATGAGTAAAAAAGCATTCAATTCCAAATGGCATGGCCCATTTTATGTTTAAAAAAATGGATTTTTTAAAAGTAACTTCTCTTTACTGGAGAATGAAAAATTAAATATTTAAATATAATAGCTTATAATATATACTTAAATCAATAAGTCTTTCTTCATTTTTCTTTCCAATTTTAGCTTCTACTGCCCCATGAAGACATTTACTTTAATTGGATCTGCCTAAAATTTGTCATCTTAAAGATGAGTATGTTATCAATCTATGTTTAAAACTTCCAGAGTGTTATGATTGCATTGTAGACTGCTTGAGTAAATTGTGAAAGTTTGGACCATCAAGTTCTTATCTTTTTTTTTTTTTAACAGAAACTGCATTTGTAAAGGTCTTTCGTATTTAAAAGGAAACACATAATGTTAATTATATTGCATATAAATATAAACCCCTTGGAGTTGTGTAATGTGGTAATTATGAAATTCTCAATTTTGCAATTGTTTTCACTCAACTACAAATTAAACAGACCACCTCTATAAACAGTGGTTCAACATTATAGTTATGTAAGCATGCTTTTGGAGGAAAGTATCCCATTAAAATTCTGTCAGAAAGCAAAATAAAGGAACGTCAACCACCAAATTATATCAGATTAAAAATGCTTTTAAATTATATTATTATCCCAAGCACAGAGCTTTAGAATATGTATTACTTTGTCTTCTCATACCATTTGGTGGTCTTCTAGAGGCACACAGACCAAATTTCAATGTGAATTGCAAGCCTATTGATCTCACTCATTCTACTCAAACCTCATTTAGGTCAGGGGTAAGAGAGACTATTGCCCCAAATTCTTAACCCATATCTTCTTGTTGTCACATTTAATATTTATTCTTTCCTCTCTGTTCCAATGAATTTATAACTAAGACTCGTCTGAATATACTATTCTAGCTATTTGCAACTGTCTGCCAGCAGTTACACTAATTCAAATTGATCAGCAGCTCTTTACTTTCTTCATGAACCCATGGTGTAAGATGATGTAGCAGATCATCTAAAGAGCTTTCCATATGTTTTGTGATATTGTCATGACATGTTGTAAAACACCATAGGACAGGTCTATTGCTTAGGTGTCACTACACCTTGTGTCAAAAATCTGAAACCTCTTTTGTCAGTTGGCTAATTAGCTTATGTCTCCAGTGATTCTCAGCTGCAATATATTGGGATTTGCAATTCAGAGGGGAATTGTTGTAACCATCTCAATGTTTAGACAACAACTTCAAAATGTTCTTTCATATCATATTTTTGACAAAGCAGTCCAAGTCTATCATGTTCATTACCATAAGTTATTGCCAAATGACAGAATTTATTGTCCTCTTTTATGCAAAAACTACTAAAAACAGTATAGAAAATGATAGTGAATGTAAAGCAAAGAAATAGACATGAGAAAAAGCATCTTGGAATTGGACTGTGAAAGGTCATATAAAGTTGAAGAAATTTACTGTTTCTCAAGTTGTATTTTGGTAAGTTCAGAGATAAAACTAAAATGAGCCAAATTTTCAGCCTACATTATTTTTACAGTTCACTTTTCCTTACAGGTAGTACTCAGTTTTAAAATCTTATCTGATTACTATATAGAGTAACTGGAAATGGCTCATTAACAGCCACACATGAGATTTTATTCTCAGAAATATCATTAATAAGACTAGGAATAAACATGACTAAATACTTTGTGAGCTAGTGTTATTAGCGATATTATCTTTGCATTGAAAAACACCTTACACAAGAACACATAGACTCACATTTGGCCAAATAATTAGCTTCTAAAGTGAAGAATATGTTCTTATTAACAATTTTTAAATACATTTTACTGTATATTAAAGAAAACTAAAGACATACACGCAAAATTAGTGCATAGAACTTTTGGCCCATGCAAGACATAGTCCATAGTCTCCATGACCATGACCCTGAGAACAATAGAACTCGATAGTGTTTGACTAGCATTGTTCCTGGTTTGAAAGGGATCACAGTACAATGTTCTAAATATAATGAAAGTGAAATGTGGGACAAAGCTCAAAATCATAGAAATAAAAAGCACTAAGATTACTGGTTTGATGGAGGTTGGTGTGGTCCCTAAGATTATGGCACTTAGTCACTCTTCAAATCTATAACTAAAATCATCCTCATGACTCAATTTTCAGTCAAAGAAAATACAAGTGTATAAAGTGAATAATAATATCAATATCTGGAAGTAGGCAATCCATATTTGTTCCTATCCCAAAGAAAGGTGACCCAACAGAATGTGGAAACTACAGAACAATCTCACTGATTTCACATGCAAGCAAGATTTTACTGAAGATAACCCAAAACGACTGGAACAGAATATCAACAGAGAACTACCAGAAGTCCAGGCTAGGTTTAGAAGGGGTCGTGGTACTAGAGATATTGTAGCTGATGTTAGATGGATCTTGGCTGAAAGCAGGGAATACCAGAGGAATGTCTATCTGTGTTTCATTGACTATGCAAAGGCATTTAACTGTGTAGATCATAACAAACTATGGGTGACTCTGAGAAGAATGGGAATCCCAGAACACTTGATCTTTCTAATGCGAAACTTATACTTGGACCAGGAGGCAGTCGTCAGAACAGAGCGAGGGAACACTGCATGGTTCAAAACTGGGAAGGGTGTATGCCAGGGATGCATCCTATCTCCATACCTTTTCAATCTATATGCAGAACAGATTACCTGGGAGGCTGGGCTCTATGAGGAGAAATGTGGGGTCAAGATTGGTGGACGATTTATCAACAATCTGCGTTATGCGGATGACACAACCCTGCTTGTTGAAACTGAAGAGGACCTGAAGCGCCTGCTGCAGAGTGTCAAGGACTGCAACCTACAATATGGATTGAGGCTCAATGTCGAGAAGACAAAGATTCTCACCACTCGACCAATTGGCAGCATCAGGATGGATGGTGAATAGATTGAGATTGTACACAGCTTTAGTTTGCTTGGCTCCATAGTCAAAAGTCTTGGCACCAGCAGCCAGGAAATTAAAAGGCACACTGCCTTGGGGAAGTCTGCTATTAGGGAACTCTCCAAAGTACTGAAGAGCAATGGTGTTTCTCTGGAGACTAAGGTGCGTCTGATACAGGCTATGGTCTTCCCAATCACTTGTTATGCATCAGAGAGTTGGACAATGACCAGGGAGGATAGAAGGAGAATTGATGCCTTTGAGCTGTGGTGCTGGAGAAGAGTATTGAGAATACCATGGACTGCTAGGAAAACAGATTTGTCCTGGAAAGGGTTAAACTGGGTGGCTCCTTTGAGGCAAGGATTCTGAGGCTCCGTCTAACATACTTTGTACATGTTGTGAGGATAGACCGGTCCTTGGAGAGGGACATCATGCTTGGGGGGGTGGAGGGACAGCGCAGGAGTGGAAGGCCCTCTTTGAGGTGGATTGATTCAGTGATTGGGATAATTGGGATGGGAGTATAGGGGACAGTGCGATTGGCACAGGACAGAGCGGAGTTTAGTGCTGTTGTACATAGGGTCGCTATGAGTCGCAGGCGACTGGACGGCACATAACAACAAGAACAAGGGATCAAGTGCAAAGACAGGAAGTGGTAGGGAATAATGAATGGAGCAAGAAAACACTGGATGGAAGTCGGAGGGATGCAGTTATATTGTGGGTATTGCACTGGATGTGACAAAATAGAATGTAAAGATTGTTGATAAATCCATTTTCTCTGCATATTTACTGAAATCACAATAAATATAAAATGAAGAAATAGGAATATATAACCAGAGGAAGACAGACATACCAAGAACTAGATGGTGGGGGTAATAACTTGAAAAGACATGAAACTTGCATGTTAGGTAGTTCGGGTAAATTGTGGATATCTTTTTTTTAAATGTCATATTTATTGTATAGATTTGTTGTATAAATATTGTCATATTTATTGTATGTGTATGTCTTTTATTTAACAATCAATAAAGTGAGGTTCTTTAAAGTAATTTAATAATATCTTGAATATTTACTATATTCTAAGTATATTCATTTAAACTCTTACTATTACATTTCAGAATGTAAGAGTCAAAATAAAGACCCATGAATGTTTAAGTCCTACAGAGATTAAGTATTCAAAACTCTTAATAACTAGGAAGTTAAACATCAAGATGTAAACTCAGCGTATTGTCTCAGAACACTACTCATAACATGACGAGGAGCCTTCTGAAAATTATAGTGATCATCTTAGGACATACGTTACATTGGCTCCTGTGTAGTCGAAGAATTAAGCATATCTTAAAAATGTATATATATATTTGCATCTAAAACTACCTATCATCTACCTATTTCCATTCTATTTAAATCAGGTTTATTACATTTTCTTTTTTTTACACTTCAATTTAAGCAAATAATATGAAAAGGAAACGGCTATATTTCCTTCTGTGTCATGAAAAACCTTCCTGTGAATTGAGACAGTAATAATATATTTAGAGGGCTTCAGTGGTTAAATGGTAAAGAATTGTGATGCCAACTGTTGTTCTGGGAGAGAAAGATGGACAATTTCCTCCCAGGTGACTTGCTCCCTCTAAAAAATCCACTGGAGGATCATCTATGGGTTGGTTCTGACGGGATGTTATTCAATACCAGCAACAATAATCTATTTCAAAAACTTTGGTGGCTTGGAGGTAAGGAGTTTCATTACCAACTCAGAACACAAGATTTAAATCCACTAGCTACTCCTTGAGAGAAAGATGAGCAATCTCCTCCCATGTGACTTACTGCCCTTAAAAATCTGCTGGACAGTTAGCTATGATTTAGTTCAGACATGATGGTACACAGCAACAACTAATCTGTTAACATGAAATTCTAACAATAGTGCATAGTATGTTGTGTTTTAACCAAAATATTTGTGGTTTGAATGCACTAGGTACTCATCATATATAGATGAACCATGTCAATGTATTAATATAAATAGTAATTTTCAATGCTAACATAAAAGTTAAGATAAATATTAGCTTTGGAAACCTAGGAGAGTTGCTCTCACTTTTATTCTACCCTATGGTCCTGGGTTATATGCTTCACATACCCATCACCTTACATGAATGGTTTATTTTGCTGATTTTTCAAGCCTGGTAGTTTAGTGGTAAGGAATTTGGCTTAAGGTATGTTGTTTGGCCTAAGGTACGTTGCTCAAATTCACAAGCTGCTCAGTGGGAAAAAAGATGGGAAATCTCCTCCCTTGTGATTTCTGCCTTTGAAAGCCCACTGGAGGGCCAGCTAGGGGCTAATTTATAACCTCTGATTCACAATAAGAACAACATTCTCCAATAACATATTCAATCAATGCATTTTCATATTTTCCTGTTTATCTAGATTTGCAGTCGGATATGAACCTCATATTTAAATTATCTTTTCTCAGATTTTTCTCTCCTAATATCCATTTGAAAATTGAAAATTCTACCACAGTATCACATTGATGAAGAATTTCACTGTCATTTAGGTTCTCTTCCAACTATAAGGAGCAATGTGCATTTAACAATTGTGAAGTCATATGATTTTAACATTCAAAATAGAGACAACAATACTGTTCAGGATGACTTGCACAAACTGAGTTAATAACCATCCATTGCTTAAAGTAGACATAGCTCTTTGGTAACATTGAAGTTGAATA
>NW_006399760.1:13515572-13538731 GCF_000299155.1 Elephantulus edwardii | reverse complement strand
ATACACACACACAAACACACACACATACACTTAAACAGAAAAGGCAGTGAATGGAAAACTAAATTATTTAATTATAGTATGTTAAATGAAGGAAGGTGAGTATACTCAGCAATAACATCCACATCAGAACAAAATACCCTGATGGGTACAACGGATAAATGCTTGTATGCTAACCAAAAGGTTCACAGTTCAAATTCACCAACCACTCTATAGCAGAAAATCCTATCTGTTTACTTCTGTAAAGATCATGGCCTATGGAGCAGTCCTACTCTACTCTGCTGGGTTGATATAAGTTGAAATTGACTCAGTGGCACACAACAAGAACAAAAACAGAAGAAAACTGTTACATCTGAGAAGATAAGCTACTAACTTGGAAGAAAAACTTTAATAAGACCAGAGGTAAAACTCACGACTGGAGCACTGCTCAATTGTTCAATTGTTTTTGGAGCCCTGCTTTCCCTTCTCTTTCTCAAAATTCTGTAAAGGTTTCAAAGTCAAGGAATGACAACCCACTAATATTTTCCAGTTTATTTGTAATTTTTTAATGTATCTTCACATCTGAACAGAGCCATAGCTGACCCTCCAGTGGATTTTCAAAGATTATAAATCATGTGAAAAGATTGCCTATCTTTCTCCCTCAGATGGTCAGTTTGAACCACCTACATTTGAGTTGGCAGTAGAACTCCTTATCCATCAGGACACATGTTAAGGCTACCAGAGTTCCTTTCACTTTATCTAGAAGTTCATTTGAATAAAATATTAGTAGCACTTCCAATTAAGTGTGCTTAGCTCGTAACTCTACATTGAACATAAGTGGAAAGCCTCTGTTATTTCATGGGAATTACATAGAAGCGTAAGATGACACTTTGTAATTTCCCTTAGCACAATTGTATACTTATGGGGGAAACTGGAAAGACTGAACTACATCCTTACCTCTGAAAATTTGTTATTTATCTTTATATCAAAGTCACTTTTCCTGAGGAAAATCAAAATGTATTCACCATTGCAAAGGTAGAAAGACAGAAACACAGAAGAACTTAATCAAATTTTTTCCACTTTGTAGGTGAGTCTATTTTTCTAACGTTGTTTTTAGTATTCCATCCTTATATTTTAATTTGGAGAATTTGACTATGATATGTGTTGATTTTTTTGGAGGCATCTAGTATATTAAGTGTTCACTGTGCTGCTTGAATGTGGATTCCCCTGTTCTTCATAATACCTGGGAAGTTTTCTTCAAGTAATTTTCCAACAATATTCTATGTGACTTCCTTGTCACTCCTGGGTCCTGGAATTCCAGTCATATGTATATTGTTCTTTTTTTGCATCATCCCACGTGATTCTACAAAGGGGAACCAATTATATTAAGTTACGGTTTCTCAGTGAGACAATGGGACAACATATACAGAAAGTTGAAAGAAAATAATTGCCAGCCAAAAATCCTATACCCAGCAAAGCTCTCCATGAAATATGAAAAACCCCGAATAAATAAAGCACTTCTGAAACAAACAAACAAAAAAACACCAATCAACCCTAAGTGGGCATAGTTCTCCTTGACCTCAAAACTTGCTACATAGCAGAAATAATCAAAACAGTATGGTACTGTACAATGACAGACATATAGACAAATGGAGCAGAATTGAATACCCAGAAATGGATCCAGCTATCTATGGTCAACTGATATTTGACAAGGAAATAAAACCTATCAAATGGGGAAATTACAAGCTCTTCAACAAATGGTGCTGTCAAAACTGGACTGCTAATAGAAGAATGCTGAAACAGAATCCACATCTCATAGCATACACAAAAATCAACTAAAGGTGGACAGAGACTTGGGAGTAAAACTACAAAGCATAAAGGTCCCAGGAATCCATGGGATACCTATTGACTTGTTTCAATTAAGAGATGCAGAGTTGGACCACTAACTAGTCTATGTCAGGAAATTTGGAGGACAGCTATCTAGCCAGCAAATTGGAAAAAGTCCATATTTGTTCCCACTCCCCAAAATGATAATTCATCATGATGTAGAATCTATCAAATAATATGGTTAATATCACATGCAAGCAAAATACTGTTAAAAAATGTCAAGAATGTTGTTGTTGTTGTTGTTGTTATGTGTCGTCAAGTCGTTTGCGACTTATAGAGACCCTATGTACAACAGCCCTAAACCCTGCTCTATCCTGTGCCAAACGCACTGCCTCTGACACACCCATCCCGATTACCCCAGTCACTGAATCAATCAATCTCATAGAGGGTCTTCCCCTCTTGTGCTGTCCCTCCACCCTCCCAAGCATGATGTCCCTCTCCAATGACCTGTCCCTCCTTGAAACATGCCCAAAGAATGTCAGATGAAGCCCAGAATTCTTGCCTCCAAGGAGTAGCTTGGTTTAACCCTCTCCAGGATGAATCTGTTTGTTTTCTTGGCAGTCCATGGTACATTCAATACTCTTCTCCAGCACCACAGCTCAAAGGTATCAATTCTCCTTCTGTTCTCCCTAGTCATTGTCCAACTCTCTGATGCATAACAAGTGATTGCAAAGACATTACATAGGTTCAATATTACAGACTGATTTTAGTTTGGAAGCAGGAGTGACATCTACTCCCTAAATTACATGCCTCTGGAAACTCTATGAACTTTGAGAAACAATAGTAGTTTTAAGAAGGTTCGTGGCCTTTTGATGTCTATCTATCATCTATCTATCTATCTATCTATCTATCTATCTATCTATCTATCTATCTATCTATCCCTTGTATTTAAAAGTTGGCTGCAACCAAGAGTCTAGGGTCTAGTGTTATTTTATTTTGGAGGAACAGTCTTCTAAATTGTACAGAACTCCTCTGTCAATTTGCTGCACTGAGATAATCTGGATTTGCTGTAATGCTGAACCTTGTGCTATCTGGGGATCAAATGTCATAAAATGGCTACTCATGGTGGACAGTGTTTGGTCGAGCTCCTAGTTTAAGACAGGTTTGGAAGCAGGAGTGGCATCCAATTCCTAAACCACCTGCCTCTGGAAACTCTGTAACCTTGGAGAAAACATTTGATTCTGTGGATCATAACAAGTTTGCCTGACTTTGAGGAAAATGGGAGTCTCAGAGCACTTAATTATACTCATGTAATACCTGTACCTGGACCAGGAGGCTATGTGTGACAGAGCAGGGAAACACTGCAGGGTTTAATTTAAGAAGGGAGCTCAACAGCATTGCATTCTCTCTCCATACATATTCAATCTGTATCACGAGCAAATTATTTGTGAAACTGGACTCTATGAAGCATAATCTGGCATCAGGATTGGATAGAGACTCATCAATAACCTGCCTTATGCAGATGAAACAACTTTGCTTGCTGAAAGTGAGGAAGATTTGAAGCACTTGTCCAGGAGATCAAGGAATGTAGCCTTTAATATGAAGTATAACTCAATGTCAAGAAAAGAAAGATTTTTACCTCTGGAACAATATGCAACATCATGATGGATGGAGAAGAGATTGAAACTGTCAACAACTTCATTTTATTTAAATCCACAATTAACACCCTTGGTACCAGGAGTCAAGAAATAAGGAGACACAAGGACTGCTTAGTAGTTCTTTACTTACAATGGATTTAGCAGCTTTTAATGTCTTTAAGTGCTGTTTTAACCTTTATTTTGAGCTTCTCAATGATTGCATCTCAAGATATTATGTACCACAAATGGCATGCAGATGTGGGGAGGTATAAAAAGCTCTCATTCTTTGAGAAAGCAATGTGTTGGTTCTTGGTTCGGGTACAGTTCCTTCATCTGCAAATAACTTTTCTTTTTTATCCCATGGTGTAATATAAAGGTAATTTTTTGTTGCTTCTGAGCTAGGAGAAGATTGTAAAACCATGATTTTTATTTAAAAAATTAAGCATATGGTCAAAGTGGAATTTTGATCAGATCTAATTAACTGAATGAAAACGTTAAACTCACAAGTGTTTCAATTTGGCACTGTTTCTGAATTATTTCAGTGCTGTTGAGTAGAAACTGACTAGGTGAAATCTAGTGGGTTTCCAAAGTTGTAAGTCTCAGAAAAGGAGATGGCACATTTTTCTCCCTCTGAGCAGCTGGTCAATTAAAACTACCAGAGAGGAATGGCCTTTTGGGTTAGCAGTGCAACTCCTGAAGAGCCAGGCCACCAGAGCTCCTATTCTGGGATAATCATAGAATTAAAACAAACAAAATTCTCTACTATAATGTAGTCCCATTCAAATCATGGTAATTTTCTATTCGATCTCTGAGGCTGTAAATTGTGACAAGGGAGGATGATGGATTTGACTGTGAACCTTTGCAATTAGCAGCCTGCCCACTATGTCCCATACCACCAGGGGATCATTTTCTTATCACTGAAAAATGATGGGGTTTCTATTTTTTTTAGGGGCAATTCAGTTAAGTAATAATCTTGGTGACTGTTTTAACAACAGATCTGAATTCTGTCCTAACCTGTGCCATCCGCATCATCTCTGATAACTTGAGCCCATTGATGCAGTCACTGTGTCAATACATCTTCTTGAGAGTCTTGCTCTCTTTTTTGACCCTTCAGCCTTCTAAGAATAATATGCCTTTTCAGGGAATAGCCTCTCCTAACAATATGTCCAAAATATGAGAGATGAACCTTTGCCATCCTTGCCTCCCAGGTCACTCTAGTTGCATCTTTTACAAAATATGTATTTGGTAATTCTTTTGACAGTTCATGGGTTGTTCAGTCCTCTTCTACAATGCCACAACTCAAAAGTACCAATTCTTCTACCATCCTAATTGACTGTCCAGCTCTCAGATGCATAGCAAATAATGGAAAAGACCATGACCTGTGTCTTCAGACTGATACCATCGTATTCATATTTTTGAGAGATCCCTGCTGAAATACTTGCCCAAAGCAATACATCTTATCCTCTGACTTCTATTATAAATGATATTGATTGTTTATCCAAATAAAATTAAATTCTTGACAGTTTCTATCCTTTCTCCATCTGTCAAGATATTGCACATCTGCCCAGTAAGGACTTTGATGTTGAGATGCAGTCCATATTGTAGGCTGTAGTTTCTTACCTTCTACAACAGGATTTTTAGGTTGTCCTTGCTTTCAGCAAGCAACATTGTGTCAACTGTATAAGGTAGTAAGTTGATGAGTCTTTTTCCAATCCTGATAACACAGTTATTTTTTTTTTAAATTTCTATTAGTTTACTTACAAAATTAGAATACATTGTTTACAAGAAAAAATATCTTCACTTCCCCTCATCTTCCCATCCAACAAATTGTAGAGTCCCATGTTTAATCCCTCCTCCCCCTGAACATGCCCATACCTCTGTTTCCAATCTCTTAAGCCCCTCTTGGAACCTTATACTCATTCTACAATAATGGTTTTATACCATAATTATTCTTGTGGGACTGAGTTAGTTCACCCAGAATAATACTCTCCAGTCCCCTCCCAAGCTAGGTAATAATTTACAAAGTTACTGCTCCTGTGTGCTCTATTCACACTCTGTTGTGTGAATGTACCATAATTTCTCAATCCATGTGTTTGTGTTTGGACATTTGGGCTGTTTCCATGTTCTTGTAATGATAAATAATGCTACTATGAACACTGGTGGACAAATCTCCTTTTGTGCCTCAGTTCTCATTTTCTCAGGGTATAGTCCAAGTAGTGGAATAGCTGGGTCATATGGAATTTCTGTGTTCAGCTTTTTGTGGAAGTGCCAAACTGTCTTCCACAATGGTTGTACCATTTTACAATCCTACCAACAATGTATAAGGCTATCTTTCTCACCACATCCTCTGAAACATTTATTACTTGCTGCCATGTTAAATTTTGCCAAATTCTTCTTAATAGAATCCAGCTTTACAAATTATTTGATCAGCATAGAAATTGAATAGCTGTGGAGAAAGGATCCATACTTTATGAACACACTTCTTGATTTTAAACCAATGTTCCCTTGTTTGGTTTGAAGAACACTTTCTTGGTCTAGTTACAGATTTCATATGAGTACAATTAAGAGTTCCAGGATTCCCACTCTTAGTGCTGGTCATAGTTTGCTGTAATTCACACAGTCGAATGCCTTTGCATAGTCAATAAAACACAGATAGATATTCTTCTGATATTCTGAATAGTCTCACGAAAATGGAAACAATTTGATTGGTGGTTGTGATTGTTATATGCCATCTAGTTGGAACTGAGTCATGGCTGAACCTTCAGTGAATATCCAGAAGTAATAAATCATAAAGGAACTGATTACACATCTTTCTCCCACAGAGCAGCTGGTGAATTTATACTGTGTTCTTTGGGATTGGTAGTTCAGTTCCCTATCACTAGTCCACTGAAAATCTCTTTGTTAATAAAACATCTGAGTTTGACCTTCTGTTTGTGCCATTCTTTT
Organism: Elephantulus edwardii; assembly: GCF_000299155.1. Lineage (NCBI taxonomy): Eukaryota > Metazoa > Chordata > Mammalia > Macroscelidea > Macroscelididae > Elephantulus > Elephantulus edwardii. The sequence goes on along the minus strand of NW_006399760.1, from coordinate 13,532,345 downwards.
TATTATTCTTCTTATTATTCTAGTCTATTTACAAAATTTGAATACATTTTTTCCAGAACAGAGTCTTCCAATTTCCCTTACCCCCTCTCTACCCATTGTGCCTCTTTTTTGACATACTCAAATAGTTTATCTAATAGTTTCCTGAAATTTTATTTACACATAATCCCATGGACATACGCCTTCATCCCAGCTATTTCCCCCACATATGCCTACCTTTATCAAGACTAAATCTGTCAGATCAGTATCCTGGTGGTTAACCAACAGGTAATTTGATGAACCATTTGTGATTAAGTGGTTTGACATGTTAGCCTACTTGGCCAACATTTACATTTTGCTATGAGTTGCAAGCAACTCTACGGCACATAAAAACAACAACAGCAATTCCCTTAGATTTTATTTGATAGGGATTTCCTCTGATGTTATTTATATAACCATTGGATAAAATACATGGATCATATAGCTGGTGCAGCTTTTGTGTACATGTTTTTGTCTTGTTTCATTTTTAAGTAATGAATGTACTCTGATTAGGAAAAGATGATTACAACGAGGTGATAATGTTTTTTACATTCATAACCATTAGTTGCCTATTTGCCTTAAAGATAGCTCAGTTTGGATTTAGATTATTTTCACTAGGAGGAGGACAAATTCACCATGGTCAGAGATACAGAATATATAGTTTTGAAAGTGTTGTAACTAGACTAGACAGTGTTAGAAAATCTCTGATTTTTTCCCCCTAAATGATTACATTCAAGAGGATAAAAATATTGTGTTCATCTTTTGTTAGGAATATTTTCTAAAGAAGTAACACTATTTGCATACTTGGTAAGAATAAAAAAGTGAGCTGACAATGGAATATGGAAATCTTTCTTCATTTGTTTCTTTGCTATTGTGATATCGCTTATTTGAAGCAAAACTTCTCACATTTAGATGAGAACAGAGCATGTTCTTTAAATCCCAGCAAGGAAAACATGCAGAATGACTTTGGATGAGAGGACATAAGGTGTTTCTCTGAGTAGCAAGCCAGTTTTCACGAGGGGGCGGTGTGCTCCAGCACCCATCTGCATGCCTGTGAACAGAGCTTTCACCAGGTGTCCACCCCAAGCACACACAGATGTAGAGCAAGGAGAAGGTGTCCCCAGTGGAGAAGAGGAATGGTGTTACAAAAAAAAAATTACACAGACATGATGTTCTAGCTGGAAATTTCCCCAGATTATTTGGGAAAGAAAAGCAAATAGCACTCTAGTTCATTATCCACAAAACATTACTCAACAATAGGTACTATTTCAAATAGTTAATGGTTTTTAAATACAATAATCTGAAATGTCACAAAACTTTGTACTTAGCAATAAAGTGTATATCCAGGGTTTTAATGCATATTTTTGTGCTTTTAGGGGATGTGGAATCTAATTATGGGTAAATTGGCTTGGTATACAAAAAGGGAAATGATTCACTTTGGAGTGCACTTCAGATAACATTTGATAGGTGGGAACAGAGTACAGGTTATTTTATATGAATTTATCTTTTTAAAGTGAGCTTTAATACCTTAATCAGTAAGCAGTTGCACTGCCTCTTTGGCAGTTCTAATCCATTAGTGGCTCCACAGAATAAAGACAGGCAATCTCCTCCTGTGCACTCTATTGCCTCTGAAAACTCACTGGAGGGTCACCTATGAGTTGGTTCCAACTTGACAGTAGTAAATTGTGTATCCTTTTAAAAAAATCAAATTGGGAAGAAAAAATATTTTGTTCCACTCTGAGCACAATAATGGTTAAAAAAAATCTTGCCCTCTCAATATTGTTTTCCTTCTAGAATCTACTTACTTACTGATCTTCCTAAAGACCTTTGCAGAAAACAAGATTATTGGTGGCACAAGTTGCTTCTAACAATCTAACAAACCAACCACACAGAGACGCCACAGAAGACAAGACTTGTAATCTGTTTACATGAAACATTACAGATGTCTTGTTGTTGTTAGGTACCATCAAGTTGATATGACTCATAGCAACTCCAAGAACAAGAGAGCTGAACCTTTACCTATCCTGAACCATTCTCATATTCTCTGTCATACTCAAATCCATTGTTTCAGGCACTGTGTCAATCCATCTTGTTGAGGGTCTTCCTCTTTTGGTGACCCTCTTTCTTTTCCAGAAGTAATATCGACTTCAAATTACAAATAGGACAAAGAACAGATCAAGTTTGTTTTGGTTTTTGGGTTTTTTTCTGCACTCAGATATGAGCTTGAGCATAGTAGAGATAGGGCTCTGTTTCAAGCTGTTGTTTTAGGATCTCTGCTTCTTAAGCTAAAGGAGTTGAAAAACAAATTCAAGCCATGGGTGGCAATACTTAAGGATAGTTTGGGTACAATGTTAAATGATCCAGGAAGTATCAAAAGATGATGGAAGGAGTACACAGAGTCACTGTATGAGAAGGAATTGGCTGACACAGAGGAATTTCATGAAATAACATATGAGCAAGAGCCTATGGTAATGAAGGAGGAAGTTGAAGTTGCTCTGAAGAAATTGGCAAAAAAAAAAGACTCCAGGAGTTAACAGCCTAACAACTGATTTATTTCAAGAAGCAGACACTGCCCTGGATGTGCTCACTAAGTTGTTCCAGGAAATCTGGAGGACAGCCAGCTGGCCCACTGACTGGAAAAGATCAGTAATTGTTCCCATTCCAAAGAAAGGTGACCCAACAGAGTGTGGAAATTATTGAATAATATCGTTAATATCACATGCAAGCTAGATTCTGCTGAAAATTATCCAAAAACGTTTGGTACAATATGTCAACAGAGAACTGCCAGATGTACAGGCTGGATTTTGAAGAGGTTGTGGTACTAGGGATATAGCTAATGTAAGATGGACCTTGGCAGAAAGCAGAGAATACCAGAAGAATGCCTATCTGTGCTTCATTGACTATGCAAAAGCTTTTGACTGTGTGGATCACAACAAGCTGTGGCTGACTTTGAGAAGAATGGGAATCCCAGAACATTTGATTGTGCTAATGTGAAACCTATACTTGTACCAAGAGGCAGTCGTCAGAATAGAGCAAGGAGACACTACATGGTTCAAAATTAAGAAGGGGTTCCATATTTTGTCAGGGACTTTTTTTGTCTCCATACCTTTTCTATCTGTATGTAGAACAAATCATCCGAAATGCTGGGTTGTACGAGGAGGAATGTGGCATCAGGATTGGTGGAAGAATCATCAATAACCTGTGTTATGCGGTTAACACAACTTTGCTTGCTGAAGGTGAGGAGGACCTGAAGCGTTTGCTGCAGAAAGTCAAGGACTGTAGCCTTCAATACGGATTGAAGCTCAGCATCAAGAAAACAGAGATTCCCACCACTGAGCCAATTGGCAGCATCAGTATGGATGGTGAAGAGGTTGAGATAGTTAAGTTTTCATTTACTTGGTTCCACAGTCAACACTCTTGGTAACAACAGCCAGGAAATCAGGAGATGAATTACATTGGGAAAGTCAGCTGTGAAGGATCTCCTGAGAGTATTGAAAAGCAATGACATCAGGATGGAGACTAAGGTGCGCCTGATCCAGGCTATAGTCTTCACAATTACGTGCTATGCATTGGAGAGTTGGACAGTGAATAGGGATGATAGAAGGAAAATTTATGTCCTTGAGCTGTGGTGCTGGAGAAGAGTGTTGAATATATCATGGGCTGCTAGGAGAACAAACAAGGTTTGTCCTGGAGAGGGTGAAGCCAGAGTGCTCCTTGGAGTCAAGAATTCTGAAGCTTTGTCTAATATACTTTGGTCATGTGTCAAGGAGGGACTGGTCCTTGGAGAGGGACATCATGTTTGGGAAAGTGGAGGGACGGCACAGGAGAGGAAGACCCTCGATAAGATGGATCGAGTCTGTGAGTGGAGTGGTGGGAATGAGTGTGAGACGGCGAGGTAGGCACAGGATAGAACGGTGTTTAGGGTTCTTGTACATAGGGTCACTATGAGTCCCAAGCGACTCAATGGCACATAACAACAACAAAGACAACATTAGTTTTAGGGACCCTTTGGCTACCCTTTGGCTTTTGGAGAAATATTCTCCTAGGTTGTATAACCCTGGTATGTGCACTTACTGTACACAGGTAACTCGTGGTTGCTGTGAAGCCGAACACTATGACACTGATGAGTCAAATGCGAGAATGTTTACCCATGGTGGACAGTGTTTGGTGGAGCTCCCCGATTAAAACAAGCTTGGAAGCAGGAGTGGCATCTACTTCCATAATAGCTTGCCTATGGAAACCCTATGAACCTAGAGAAAGGATGCAAGTTATATAGGTGTCCAGGACTTTTGTTTATAGGGTCGCTATGAGTCGCCTACGACTCCACTGCACTAACAAGAACAACAACGAGTTTTAGTCATCTTTATGGCACCTAACAACAACAGCAGAAAGCAACAGCTTTGGACTCATCTTTGTTTTCCTTCTCCCAATCAAAATACTCAATTTATGTTTTGAAATCTAAAGATTCCCAAGTAAATAATCAGAAATGCATTTTTAGAAAGTTGTTTTGTGTTTTTCTTAATGAAAGGCTAAAATAAAATTACCACATTTCAAAAGAATAATCTAGTATGGGAAAAGAGAATTTCTCTCAAGTCTACTCCAATGTCTAAGAAGAAATTATTTAATTTGTTGTGAGTGTCTTTTCTATGTTACGAAAATAAGTCAAGCCCAAATTAAACCTTACTGTAAGATGAAAAATGCCTTCGGTAGACAATAAGAATATCCAATCTGACAATTTGTGGATCACTTTCTCTTGCAGCTTTCAGATTGCTTTTCCTTCCAAACCTTCATATTATAGTGACCTAAACAACTTTTAAAACTATGGTTCATTACATAATCAATAAACTTCAACTAACTGTAAACTTTACTGTGTTTAAAGATGCAATGTTTTTAAAAACTGAGACATAATCATTACTTAGAAAGTACAATTAAATCCTTGTTTATAATGCTCATAGCCAGGTAAAGAAAGCTTGGAAGCAGAAGTGGCATCTACTTCTGAAATAGCTTGCCTCCAGAAACTCTATGAACTTGGAGAAACGATAAAAGTTACACAAATGTTCAGGTCTTTCGTCCTATGAGTTGTCTATGACTCAGTGGTACTTAAAAGAAACAAAAACAACAAACAGCTAAAGATCACTACTTATTTTCTAAATCAGGCAAGCAGTGAATATAGACATATCAGATAAAGATATATAATCATATTATAAAAGCTGGGGTGTGTGTATGTGATGTCTGATATAATTACTATTTCTGTAAATGAAAAAGGGTAACGTCAATCATTATTAACAATAACAAACCATAACACATCAGGGTGTCCATATTTTTAAATTAACATAATATTAACAAATGGCATAAGAAAATATTGATGTAGAGAAGAAAATCGTGGGATATGAAAACTTGCAATGCAAAATAAACTCAAAGATGCTAACAAAAAATTATAGAAGAACCTGAGTGAATAAAATGTTACTTTAAAAGTGTCATCTCTCTGTAATATGTTTCATAAAATTAATTACATTAAAGGCCTTTTTTTGTATAAAATGAAAGTGAGAGTTAAACCAATTGTCTTTATGCTTTTCTTTGCTTAAATATGTCTGCCTAAAACAATTAAAAATACTAGAGTAAAATTGTATAGTTTGAAGTGCTGGACCATTGTTATATACTGTATCTTAAGTTCTGCCTAAATTTATATTTTAAAGAGTTACAATAATTAATATCTCCTTTGATAGACCTAAAATAATAGTAATGGCAATAACTTGTTAAGACAGCTACATGGCCAATTATTTGGAAGAAATATTTACATGTTCCAGTCTTTAAAAGTTAATCAAAACTTTTGGCTTTGAATGTGGAAATTATCAAACAATATCATTAATATCACATGCAAGTAAAAAGCTGGAATAGTACATTTACAAGAATAAGTGCCAGAAATTCAAACTGGATTCAGAAGAGGCCGTGGCACAAGCTATATCATTGCTAATGTCTGGGGGAATCTTGGCTGGAAGCAGAGAGTAGTAAAAAGAGTTTTACTTATGTTTTATTGACTATGCAAAGGAATTTGATTGTGTGGATCAAACAAATTATAGCTAACCTGGAGAAGAATGTAAAACCTGGAAAACTTAAGTTGTGCACATGAAAAACCTATACGTAGACCAAGAATCTGTTGTCTGAAGAGAACAAGGACACATTGTATGATTTAAAATCAGAAAAGTTATGTATGAAGGTATCTTAGCTCCATTACTATTCAAATTGTATGCTGAGCAAATAATTTGAAAAGCTGGTCTTATATAAAGAAGAATGTGACATCTATATTAAAGTAAGACTCATCAATAACAAAGTTATCTACATTATGCATATGACACACCTTGCTTAGTGAAAATGAAGAGGACTTGAAGCACTTGTTGCATAACAGCAAAGACTATAGTCTTCAACATGGATTACATCTTAACATCAAGAAAACATAAATCTTTATCACTGTATCAATAGGCAACATCATGACTGATAAAGAAATGTCTGAAGTTGTCAATAATTTTTCATTTTACTTGGACCCACAATCAACATCCATGGTAACAACAGTCGAGAAATCAAAAGACATATTGCATTCAGAAAAATCTGCTGTCAGGGACTTTCCCACACTGCTAAAGATAAGATGTCAGTTTAAAGACTAAGATGTGTCTGATCTAAGCCACAGTCTTTTCAGTTAGTTGCTATGCATTTTAAACTGAAAGGAGGACAGAACTGATGCCTTTGAATTTTGGTGCTGGAAAAGAGGATTGAATATTCCATGTATTTCCAAAAGAACAAATAAGTTTGTGTTTAAGGAAGTGTAACCAAGATGCTCTATAGAAGTATAAATTGTAAAACTTTGTCTCACATATTTTGGGCATGTTATTAGAAAGGGCTTGTCCTTGGAAAAAGACATCCTTCTGGGAAAGGTGGTCACAGAAGGAGAGGTAGATTCTCAATAAGATATATCGACACAATAACTTTACCAATGGGCTCCAGCATATTAAAGATGAAGAGAATGGTGCAGGATAGGTCAAGGTTCAGATATATTGTTCACACATTTGCTCTAAGGTGTAGTTGACTTGATGGTACCTAGTAACAGTGGCAGCATTAATTGAAACATTCCTGCTCATCTACTCTTCACTTATTAACTATCTCATTATGCAGCATTTAATATTTTCAACAACAGTAAAACAAAATCCACCATCTAACTATTTCACACATTAATGAGATACATTTGGCAGCAATGAACTCTGACATGTGAGGCAAGATTAGCACTTGCTGTGATGGAAGAATAAGGTCAACTTAGCTGGGTCATTATTGTCAATAGTTTGACTGTAATGATACCATTTGGAAATTATTTGGGTAAGTATTTTGGCAGTTATGTAATGAAATAATTTGGCAATTATGTAACTATTACATTTATTAGTTAAATTATTATGATGTGTAATCTTCCATTTTGTGATCTGATGTAGCAGGCTTCTATGTTTGCATAATAGATGTTTTTGCATAGTAATGTGAGGAATGACTACACACAAAACCGTTTTTATTATTATTACAGTGATTACACAGTGGTCTTGAGCATGACAGAAAGAGTGAAGATGATGCAGGATAAAGCAACTTTTTGTTCTGTTGTCCATAGGGTTGCTATGCATCATGGTCAAGCTGAGGAATTTAATAACAGTAGCATGCAAACTAGTTTGATAGTCACACTTAAAAAAGAGAAGGCCAGTGTGACAGTGCTTCAGTCATCATTTCCAGAAGGTAGTAAGTCATGGAACCATATCTGGCTGACTCAGGAAAAAAAAAAACCAACCCAAAAAACCAACAATGCTACACTTCACTACTCTAGATCTATGTCAAGAGTAAATCCCTATGAATGATTTTTAAGATGTGTGTGATCTGCCAGACTGAAACAATAAGGATTTCATGAATGCATGATTTCCCAATGAAGATAATAAATTGAGTCAGTAGGGCTAAAAATCATATAGAAAATATTAGAGTTCAGCATAGAACATTAAGACAGTCCAGTAATATTTCATGGTTAGCAGAGTTAAAGCAGCTGAGTATCTAATAAGATGAGTACAGTCAAAGACCCTATTTCAGAGTTAATAGGCAGATCATTACAAGCTTTGACCAAAGCAGTCCCCATACTGACCTAATCAAAATCCAGAATGAAAATTATCATAAAGTGCATGATGAACCAATTAGCCTGGAGCTGAGTTGTTTCTATCTGCTCAAGAATCTCAGCTGGGAATGGTAAATTAAAAATTAAAAAGAAATGAGGAGTAAAAAGAAACACTAAAAGAAAGGAGTATTACTTTAAACTCTGGATTCTTATGTAAAACTTTCAGAAGGAAAGCATTTTCATTTAAAGAAAAGCAAATGAACAAAACAAATTTAAAAATTATAGCTCCTATAGAGAACCAGTAGCTTTATATATGTCTCCACCTACCTCAGGGGCAACTCTTGTGGTAGTTAAACCACAACTAAATTAAGTAAGGAACACTGAAGGCATGGCCAGTGATGTGTGATACTGAACAAAAGACTGCACGTCTCCTGGAGTTCAAATCTATCAGCTGCTTCGTGTAAGAGGGATGAGCAGTCTTCCCCTATTAAAATTTACATCCTTGAAAATCTGATGGAATACCATTATAAGTTAGTTTTGATTTAACTCATAGCTCCATAAAGATTTTCATTCTAAATTTTTAGAAATACATAGTCAGGTAGATTTTGTTTGCTCATTGCTGTTTTTGTTTTGTTTTGTTTTGTTTTGTTTTGTTGTTGTTTGCTTGTTTGTTTTTCTCCATAAAGTACCTCTGGGCTAACTCAGACCTCCAAATTTTTGGTTAGTAAGTATGTACATAAGCCATTTGCACCACCATGCCACACCTAGACAGGCAATAAATTATATGTGCCTTTATTCACTCTTTTAAATCATATGCCATGCATAGGAAATATTTGAAAATAATGTGGAGGTGAAGGTTCAGAGCTTCAAGTTGATGAAGATTCAAGATAAAACTGAATAACTCTGTTGGACTAAAAGTAGTGGTAGAATTATAATTAGTATGCCACATATAAACGAACAATTTGACCCCATCATAATTTTCCTGTAAATTCATTATTTGTGTCCATTTATCAAGACTGATAAAAATAGAAAAGATTTTAAATTAAAAACAAAATATCCTACCCTTCACCTGAAAAAGAACTTAAAAGCTTGTGTTCACAGAACCATGGCACTATTTTCTAAAGACGTTCTTCATTTTAGAAATATCAACTGTAAAGTCCTTGTTGAGTCAAATTGAGTTATATATTTAAAAAAAAACCCAAGCTTAAAAATCTGTGATAGGAAACTACTTATAACTATGCTGTTACCTGCCTGACTTTTGTCAATTCCCTTCCCAGAACATACAGTTAGTTTTCTTACTAGCTTATTCCGTTTTTAAATAATAAAATTACACTAAATAAATTTAGAATTTAAAAATATTCTCATTTTCATATTTTCAAATAAATTATTAGGAAATAATAATGAAAATAGCAAATAACAGAAAAATCAGACTGTCTGTAAAATGTTTTCATCTTTTCAATAAGAGTAAGAATGTTTGTGGATTTTGTAATCTTCTGTAAAACCTTCCTAAAGTATCTATTTTGTCAAAATATCACTATCTCTATAACAAGCACTAGCCTTTTTAAAATATTTACCTAGGAATAGTATATGCTCCTACATCTGGAGTCAAAGAGGAAAAAATTGAGAATTTTTACCAAATCTTGAAGTCCTAAGTTGACACAACATGCACTCAAAATGTGTTACTGATAACTGGTGACTGGAATGCAAAAGTGGAACCAGTAAAAATGGACTAGTAGTTGGAAAATATGGGCTTGGTGATAGAAATGATGCTAGACTATAGGATGATTGAATTTTGTGTTTACAATGTTTTATTCATGGCAAATACCTTTTTAAAAAGGCACAAACAATGACTTAACACATGGATCTCACCTGGTTAGCTACATAGGAATCAGATTGACTACATTTGTGGAAGAAATCATTGAAGAAGCTCAATATTGGCAGTCAAAATTAGGCTAGTGGTGGACGATAGGTCAGATCATCAATTACTCAAACCCAATTCAAATTTTGGCCAGAGAATATAAAAATAAATTCACAGGAACCAATATAAAATCTTTAAACAATACCTTGTGACGTTCAAGACCATTTTAGGTATAGGTTTGAGGCATTGAACACCAGTGATTCAAGACCAAATAAAGCTGTGGGATGATACCAAGGATATTATCCATGAAGAAAGCAAAAGATTCTTACAAAACAGAAGAGGAAGAAAACATTGGAATGGATGTCAGAAGAGACTCTAAAAATTGCAATTGAGGGTCAAGAAGCCAAAACAAAAGGAAAACATACCAAAGAGCATGGGGACATGGCATGGTTTAAAATTGAGGAATGTGTATATCAGGATTGTAGTCTCTCTCTAGACTCACTCAATCTGTGTGCTCAGCAAATTATTTGAGAAGCTGAACTCTGTGAAGAGGAATGTAGCATCGGGACTGAAGGGAGAAGGCACAACCTTGATTACTTGAGAGAAAGGAGTACTTGAAACACTTCCTACAGAAGATCAAAGAAAGAGCCTTTGGAATGTACTGCACCCCTAAATTAAGAAAACAAAGATTCTTACCACTGGACTTATAGGCAACTTTATGTGGATGGAGAGATTGAAACTCTCAACAGCTTCATCTTTCTTGGATACACAATACCCTTGGCACCAGCAGTCAGGAAATAAAGAGATGTAATGCTCTGGGGAAATCTGTAGTTAGGAACCTCTCCAAATTATTGAGGAATAATGATGTCATTTTGAAGACTAAGGTGCATCTGATTCAGGCCATAGTCTTTCCGATTACTTACTATGCATCTGAGAACTGGTCAATGAATAATTATCTAGGATGCCTTTGAGGTGTGATGTTGAAGAAGAGCACTGAACATTCCATGGATTGTCAAGATTAAAACAAAACAAAACAAAACCAGATACATCTTGGAGAGGGTGCAAATGGAGTGCTCTTTGGAGGCAAGAATGATGAGGCTTCGTCTCACATACTTTGGGCATGTTGCTAGGGGGGCCTATTCCTACAAGAAGGACATGATGCTGGGATGGGTGGAGGGTTGGCAAAAGAGAGGAATACCTTCAACCAGGTGGATTGACTGATGCAATGGTCTCTTGAGTGTCAGGAAATATGAGGATGACACAGGATAGAACAGCATTTAGATCTTTTGCTTATAAGGTGGCTATGAGTCGTATTCAATTTGACATCACCTAATAACAACAACAATAGTATGTACTAAGTTAAACATATTCCCATTATTCTATATAGAGCACAAGGTCTTATGGAAATGCGTTCAAAGCAAACTTAGACAATAATAAAGAAATAAAACAAAACAAAAAAAAAGATTCAGTTGGAAGTCATAACCCTATTTTAATAAAAGAAACAATGGAACAGTTTGTGCTATTCCATCTAAAAATATTAGAGATAATTATTGAAGTATAAGAAAAAAGTATCAACATTGAAAATGCAATATCATAAAAATTACTTAACAGAAAACATCACAAATTTTTAATTTAAAAGAAAAAATTCTAAATAATTTGCAAAAAAAATAAATTACAAAATCTTTCTTGAACATTATTGCCCAAGGTAACAGAATTATCGTCCTGTACAAATAAGCTAATTAATTATTGTTGTTAGGTGTTGTACAATTGATTCTGACTTATGTTGCTTCCACATATAACAGAATGAAATACTGCCATTCTCACATCATTCTCTCAATTGGGAAATGTTTGAACCATTGTTATAATCACTATAACAATATACCTTATTATAGGTCTCCCTTTTTTTTCCCTAACCTTTTATTTTACTCAGGATAATATCTTTCTCCAGGGACTTTTCTCTCCTGACAATCTTTCCTAAAGTTATACTTGAGAAAATATCACTCTTTTCACTTCTACAGAGCAGTCTCTTTGTCCAGATCTGTTAATTTTCCTAGAATTCCTTGGTATATTAAATATTATTTGCTTATAATACAAATTATTCTTCTTTAGTTTTTTTATATTCATCGCCCAGTTTCTCCATGCATTTAAAGCAATAGAATACAATATATTTGAGTCAGACATGCCATAGGCCTTAAGTGGTATCATTATTTTTTAATTTTATTTAAAAATTTTTTTATTATTATTTGTTGTGCATGTACCGTCAAATCAGATCTGACTGGTACAGGAGGAAATTGTCCCTCCTTCTCTGACAGAGCATCTGGTAGATTTGAACCGTGTACCTTTGGGATTGCAGTACAGCTTCTTGCCACTAAACTTTTTAATATTTTAAAGTGACATTTTGCTGCAGATTTGCTCAGTGATTGGTTATTGGAACTGATTGAAGTAAAATGGAATCTTTGACAACTTGTAAAAAAGAATGTGGCTGGCACAGAGATGGTAATATCTGATCTCCACTAGTTTCCCAAGAAAGACGAATACTCATCAAGAACATCAACAATCCAAAGCCAATTCCTATGAGGTCACACGTCTCCATGCTCTAGAACCTTCTTCTACCGATTCTAATATTAACAATTTCTCCACGACTTGGGTCACTCTCCTAATAGGTTCACTCATAGGTTGCAATGTCACACAGAATTCACAGACAATACTGCCTATTGTAGAGTTTATCATGAACTAGCTCGTTATACTTTGCTTAGAAACACAGGATAAAATTCTTCGATTGGCTTCTTCTAAGGCATGTTCTCAGGCAAACAGACTGTTGTGACCTTTGGGTTTCTTGCTCTGGCTCCTGCCATATGTTTGGGCAAGTGTTTAAAAGATCTTTTAGTTCTATCAATAAGTGTCCTCCCAACTCTACCAGTAAAGCCAAGGCCAAGATTCTTGGATCTTATTCCAAAGGCGACATATCAAACTTGGCATTATCTCATCATAGTCTCTGGTTCCCAGCCACTTCTTCTACTAGCATTGCTGCTGCTGATGTCTTGGAAGTCTCGCTCTGGTCTCACAGTAATCTCTGGCACAAAGAATATGCTATACTCTCTGCTTCTTTCTTGATGTTAATAAGGTTTCTACGTTCTGACGCTGAAGTTGTTCAATTTGAGCTTAGAGGGATGGCAAAACTGTCCAAGTCTCTCATTATTAGTCTACACATTTTATTTGTATGTCCCAATACTTACCCAGCTATTTACCTCTTTTTACATTATTAGCAAGATATCCAGATCCTTTGATGTGTTACAAACATCCCATGTAGTTGAAGGCAATGCCAAAAGCTTAAAAGCCGTATTGAATAATCTACTGTAGCACACAGCTTCAGTCTTTCTGTTTATCAGGAGGTTATTTATGAGTCCAATGGCGAAGATTTTTGTTTTCTCTAATTTCAAATGTAATATATACTGCGTGTTGTTGTCATTCATTTGTAAGTGCTTCAAGTCATTTTAGCTCTCAGGGAGAATGGTTGTGTTATCTACATATCTCAGGTTGTTAATGAGTCTAACTCTTCTTAATATAATCCAGTTTCTCAAATGAGTTTGCTGGGGACATACTTCTGTGTGCTGCTGAATTATCAATACTGCTGATCATCCCTCATAGCTGAGTCCTTTAATTTACCCCAGATGGCAATTCAAGTCAAAGTTAGTATAATAAAAAGGCATGAGCCTTGGAATCAGACACATTTAAACTGAATATAGAGCTTCACTGTTTGGTAATTATGTATTATCAGACCAGTTACTGTGCCTGGGCTCATCCATTTTAATTATAGGACTATTATCTAATCTTCAGGGTTATTTTGAGATTTTTCTTTTTAAAAAAATGTGAAAACTCTAAGCACAATGCCTGGAATATAGTCATTCCCTGAGTGTCCACAGTGAGCTGTGTTCTTTCTTTCTCTCTTCTCTATATTTTGTCGAGAAGAGATTGCTATATACCTCAGTGAAAAGACTCCTACACTGTGTAGCAATTGTCATTCAGTTCATTTTAATTCATGACGACCTCATGTATTAGAGTAGTTGTGTGCTTCATACAGATTTTCAGATGCTTCAGAATAGCTGGACATTTTCCTAATGTATTTTGGAGTGTCCCTAAACCTACAATTATTTTTGTTAGCAACTGAGGATGTTAACCATTTGTACCACCGAGGACTTCCTGCGCCGTATGGATGGTTGTTATTTTCAGTAAACAGGTGAAATTGGAAATGTTCAGCAGCAAGTTAGAAGGATCAGTTAGGAAGTGAGGATGACAGTGAGAAAATCTGTCCCTGACAAAACAGCAAAATGGTGACTCCAGATAGACCAGAGTAGGTAGACCAGGTACCTCAGAGCTCTAACTCCCACAAGAAGACACAAAATGTTTCCATTTAATGTTTAAATTAATGCAAAGATCCTTTTTTATTATAGTAGCCAGTCTTTGGGGCCGCATTGGAAGCACATCTAACAATTACATACAGTTGACCCTTCATATCAGTGGTTTTCATCCTTGGATTCAAGTAACCATGGATTAAAACTATTTGGAAAGGAAAAAGCCCAACAAAATAATTAAATGGTCAAAGCAATATTTCAAGGGTTAAAAGTGAACCTAAAGTGCTATGTATATAGTAATTACATTGCCTTCGAGATTGTAAGCAATCTAGAGATGATTTAAAGTCAGAAGGAGGTGTGTAGGCTATAAGCAGCACTAGATCATTTTCATTAAGGACTTAAGAATGGAAGGATTTTGGTGACTGAGGGGGTCATAGAACCAAGTAACTCATCCATGAGAATGGGCTTCATCTGAGAATAGACTGTGGAGGAATAGAGGTTTGTAAATTTCTCCGTAATCTAATGAATGTTACTTTTTCAGAAAGAACACCTAAATTAAAGCCAAGGAGGGATTTTGGTGATGGGAGTTCAAGACCTCTGATAATGCAACCAGTTTCTTAACATGTTTCTGAATCTTGTTACTCTCAAACAACTCATGATGTGGTATTCACTCAGAGTCAAAGATGAAGCTATTCCATAAGCAAATTAATCAGCAGATAAATAGAACAGGTATCTGTTAGGCAAATACCTTAAGGAAGGCAAGAATGTTGCATGGCCTCTTTTTTGGGCTCTGCTATTTACATGCAGTTCTCTGCTATCTTGAAAAGCTTTGCATAAAGTTTATTTTTTTTTTCTTCCCTCCTCTCTCCTTTCTTTTCTTTTTGTCAGAAAAAATTATGAAAGTGTCACTTTCTCTTTGCAGTTAATTCAGGAGAGATCCTCAATTCGAGCAGGGCACATTTTCATGCAAATACAGCAGCACACTTTCCAGCCCCCTAATAGCTTCTTACAAATGATGTGCCATTACAACGAGGTTTATTTAAACAAATTTAATACATCTTTAATCAAGCTGGAGAGCATTTTCAAAGGTCACGCTCCAAATCAGGATCACTGTACTGAGCTTATCAAAGTATTAGCTTAAGGGGGAGGGAGAATTATTTCTTGGACAAGTAATTTTAGGCAAATCTTTATTTACATTTTTATTCAGTTATTAAATTTTATTCCTTTCCCTCCTCCTTCTAGTCTCCATTTATGAACCTATAAGAAAGTCTGCAAATGGAGCTATAAGCATATCACTGCAGTCAGTCCTTCTAGAGGCGACGCCTTTGAATGCAGAGGGTCTAAAAGGCAAGGACAAGAGGCCAGGCATTTTCAATGTCAGAGATAATCTTTTAGTGCCTCTAAAGCATCTTTCCCAAAGGTCTCACATTAGGCTCTGTACATATTGCTGAAATTCTAATGCACTGTTTCTTCAGAGGATAAATGAAATACACAGCGAGAGCAGTTCCAACTTAAATCCTCATTCATTCTCTATCTCTCCATGTTTTTTCTCTTGCACCATATGCAAAACAAACGTTTACAGCCTTTCTGCTGTGTGCCCAACACCGTGCCATTCTTATATCTCTAACTTGCCATTAATTAAGCCTTCAGGCATTATTAGAGTTATCCAAGCCTCTCCCTTGACACTGGAATTTTTTTACATGTATATTTAAATTACAAAAAAGATCAGCATGACATACCTAGGAACAATAAATATGGAATGAAATCGCTGGACAAATGTCAGTAAATGCAGCCACCATAAGAAGTCATGATGACAGAGGAAATGCCAGTGTTTGCAGAGAGCAAGCTTTCATTCCATAAAACTCAACCCTTTATTCCAGTATAAAAGTAGCTAATGAGGCCCCGAGATTAAAGGGGAAGTGAACTCTGCAAGAACACAGAAATAGCTGGTGGGAAGAGAAGAGTTACTCCTGAGGATTTTAATGCTCATTAGACTTAGACACTTTCAAACTTCTCAACAACACAGAAATGAAACAGAGCATCTGAAAAGACAACCCTGAGATAATGAAAAGATCATGGCACTGTCATTGAAACTATTTTGGGGTCTTAGCTCACTTCTAGCAATTGTCTCTAGGGTGAAAAACTGAGCAACAGACAAAGTGAAAAAATCAAAAAGTTAATAATTTTTGCAAGCCAATAGGGAACAACATGCTACCCATATTTCTGTTTATGTGTGTATGGCCCAGGGGCAAGAAACTGCACTGCAAACCTGAAGGCATGCTGTTCAAATCCACCAGCTCCTCCATGGGAGATGAATGGCAACTCCTCCTGTGTGATTAACTGACTCCAAAAATCTCGCCAAAGGATTAGCTATGGGTTGATTCTGACTCAATAGTATATAATAACACATACACACACAC
>NW_006399760.1:13479106-13512347 GCF_000299155.1 Elephantulus edwardii | reverse complement strand
ACATTCTCTCTCTCTCCACACACACACACACACACACACACACACACACACACATACACACAATGTATATATGAAGCAAGCGAGTGAATTTTATGTGTCCTGTAGAAGTGGTGTGTAAATAGGTTTTTCTTGGCCCTTGGGCGAATGATTCCAATGCAGTCTTGCAGACTTCATGGTTACCTGTGAAGTGGGCAGGCAGTTTTAAGGCCCCTTGAGTTCTCCTGCTTTTCTGCCTGTGAAGATTTCTTTCTGCCCCCTCTAAGCTACCAGCGAATAATTCTCGAGCAGTCTTGTGGATTTCACAGTTACCTGAAGCGACTAGACAGCACGTAACAACAACAATAACTATATATATATATATTTATTTATTTATATTTATATATATTTTTATATATTTATATATATTTTTATATATTTATATATATATACACACACACACTGCATATACATATACACGCACACACAAACACATTATATATACACACACTATATATTCTCTTTCTCTTTCTCTCTCTCTCTTTCGAACAATCTTCTCTAGTGCAATATACTGCCAATGAGTACCATCGAGTTGGAATTACTGATTAGGTTTTCATTGGTAGTATATCGCACTAAAGGAGATTGATCATCTTTCTCCCATGGATTAGCTGGTGTATTCAAACTGCATACATTGTATTGTTAGTGCCATTGCTACCACTAAGCCACCAGAGCTCATTCTCATTCTCGATGAATGGATAGCTAGGTAGCTAGCTAGCTAATATATATTATATTATCTCTCTATATATGTATATTACATATACATATAATTAGCCTAACATACGGATGTGTGTATTACAATATAAAGATATATTGGTGTTATTTTTAGGTATCATTGAGTTGACTAGGACTTACAGTGACAGTAACATGAACAGTACGTTGAAACCTTTCCTTACTCTCCACCTACTCCATGTTTTCCACCATGCTCAACCAAATTGCTGCAGTTAGGACACCAATCCTTCTCATTGAGGGTCTTCCTTTCTTTCAGTGACCCTATCTTTTTTTCCAACACCATGCTCCTTTCCAAGAACTAACTGCTTATGACAATGTTTCCAGAGTATGAGATGAAGTTTCACCATGTTTTCCTGAAAGAAGTACCCTTGCTGCACTTCTTGCAAAACATCTCTCACTATTTTTCATTGTAGCCAACAAGGAACTGACTCAGCCGGTCCTTCATTGGGTTTCTGAGGCTGTAAATTGTAAGAATATTCATCTTTCTCCTGAGAAGTCCCTGATGGATTTGCTAGAAAGTCATAATTTTTGAGTTGGTAGCATAATTCTCTAAGGATTAGATCACTTTCTCTATGGATTAGAGCACTAATACATAGATAGATAGAGACAGATATATTTAGATATAGAGAGATATAAATGTATATAGATAGATATAGATATGTGTGTGTGTCTGTTGTCAAATTGAAACTGACTCATAGTTGACTCTCTAGTAGGTTTTCAGAGGCAATAAGCTGTTGGAGAACAAATTGTATACCTTTTTATCATTATTATTGTGTACTATAGAGTTGGACCCGACCAATAGTTGACAATCTAGCAAGTTTTCAGGCGCAGTTAATTGTACAGGAGGACACTGTCCATTTTTCTCCTGCAGAGCAGCTGATGTCCTCAAACCATGTAACTTCTGAAGCGTAGCACATATTCTTGCCAATAGGCCACAAGAATTTGGGGTTGAGTGCTATCAAGTTGAAAGTGACCCACTGACAGTAAATTGCATAGGGAGGATATTGTTTATCCTTCTAACACACACACACACACACACACACACACACACAAAAGCAGGTGGATTGGAACCATGTGCCTTTGGGATTGTAACACAGCTTCTTATCACTAGGCCACTAGAGTTACATATATAATTATCATAGCTTCTTCAGTGCTTTATAACTTCCATGAGATAACGTCTCAGTGATTTATGGGATTAGATATAAACTAACTTGCATTATTTTATAGACAGGAATTTCGACATTCTTAAATCATTAGAAATATAAAATATTTGAGTCAACTTTTTGGTTAGGACTAAAATAGTGGTTAACGTAGAGAGAAATCACTGCAAAGTACAAAACAGATTCTCTAGAGAATCACTTTCCATTTGGAAATTTTGGGGTGGGTATACAGTGCAGACAACAGATGAGAAAACCCTGACTAGGCATTTACTTTCCCCTAAGGACAATAAGTACTTTAAGCAGGGAAGCATAACTAGTTCTTCAGTAAGTCATTATAATAGATTTCATTTCTTACTATGGCAGACCCTTGGGTGTTAGTTGAAAACTGATGGAGGAAAAAGAGCTACTATCACTCTGGAAAATAGTTTATAGAGCTATGTCTTTGAAAGACAGATGCTCTTGTCAATATCTTGCCCTTAGAAAATTGTTTATCTGATATAAAGATGAGTATTTTACTGGTTCTGAGTATTACTGTTTGCATTTGAGAGTTTTGTGTGTTCTATGTGGTGTTAATCTTAAAGTAGGATTTTTTAGCCATTAGTTTGCCACTTTTGGTCTCCAGCTACCTTAACTACAAACACATGGTCTTACAAATCAATATGATCTTGCAAATTACCAACAGCTGTGGGGCTAGGATAAGTAAAAGGGTGCTTCCCACCATGTGAGCAGCAAGGCTTAAGGATAGCAAGACTTGTGGCAATAAGACCCTGGTGAGAGTGGAAACCCTGGTGATGGAGAGACTGTGGCATTACAACAGACCAGTGGTGGACCTGAGGCTTCTTGCATTTGTGCTGACCACAGTTAAAAGTTTGCCTGTTCTTGTTGATGTTTGTCAAACCTTGCTGGATGATTTGGTTAGAACTACCTTGAGGCAAACCTTGTTGAATGATTTGGATTTGACTGCTGAACTGAAACTGAATCCTGGACTTATTGATTAATTGTGCCTTGCTAATGTTGGCCTGAAGCCTGAACTTGTTTTGAGTAATAATCTTTGCTCCACCACTCTCCAACTTTCTTCCCACCAAAAATACCCCTATGTTGGTACCAAAACTGCAAGACTGTGAGTCAGCAAGGAATAAATGAACCTCATACAGCTCGTGGGGCCCATGAAAGCACCATGGGGCTGGGCTATGGGATCTTTAATGCTTTCTGTTCTGGAGCAATGAGGGACTGTGTTATTCTTACTTGCTCTGTCTCTTTCAGAGAGATACTCGTGGCACTGTGTCTCAGTGTCCAGTTTTATGCCCTTTAGACAGTCTAAAACACTGCATATGATAATTTAGAAGTTAACAGAACACAAGGGGTAATATTCTAGACCAAATCAATTAAATGTAATCTTGAAAATTATTATACATAATAGACAACCCTGATAAAGGAAGGGCCAGACTATGCTGGCATATTATCCTTGAAAGCAGTGGGTTGTATTTATCTAAAACCAAAAATAGCTCAAACTCACGGTCACCAGATTGGAACAAACTCATGGCTGACCCTCCATAAGGTTTGACAGGTGTAAACCACACCGTCTCTTGTAGAACTACTGGTTTAATTAACCTGAGAGAGTGGAAATGCTTACCTAATGATAGTAGAAAAAAAATACATATGTCTTAGGAGATACTTAAATGCGAGACTACCTAAGGAAAAAATAAATTAAGAACTAATTAAGATCAGAGAGTGTAGAGATTAATCAGTAAAATTCCTGCCTTGTAATTGAAGTGACTTAAATTAAAAGAAAGTTTTAACCTGTGATTAGAGTTTACAAGAGAAAAGCAAAACAAACAAAGCCACAAATGATTAATGTATCCAGGGCTAGAAAATAAGAGCAAAAGGAATTCCTGAGTACTACAAAGAGTTAAGCTGTACATTATTAAGCAAAAAGGCTTGAAGATGCAAAAGAAGAATCAATGCCTTTTAGTTGTGCTAGGGAATGGAACATACGATGGACTGCCAAGCAGGTTTATCCTAGAGAGGATGCAACCAGGCTGCTCCTTGGAAGCATGGATTTTGAAGCTCAGTCTCACATACTTTAGGCATGTAACTGGGAAGAACCAGTCTCTCAAGAAGGACATTATGCTTACAATGGTGGAGGGACAACACAGGAGAAGAAGACCCCAGATGAGATGGACTGACACAGTAACTGTGATATGTGGGACAGAGGTGTTGGTGACAGTGTGACTAGCTCAGGATAGAGCAGAATCCTGAGCTATTTCACTTATGTTTGCTATAAGTTGGTAGCAGACAACCCAATAGCATATAACAATAACAGAGGGGACAACAATAGAGTGGATGAGAGAATGATAATCAATCTTCTTCTATGTGATTTACTGCCTCTGAAATCCAACTGAAGGGTCACCTATGGGTCTGTTCCGACTCGATGGTACTAAACCACAATAGAGGTGCCTTAGAAGAAAGGCCTGGAATTGACTGGTAAGCTGTGGGACTGATGAGAGGGTGGGTGAAGAGTATGGTAAACAGAATCTGTGGTCTTTGAGAGAGGATTGTCTGCAGCTGGGGGCATCTGATTGGATCGTGTAACTTCTTCATTTTTCTTATATAACATTTTGTCTCTCATTAGCTAAACTGAGCCACAAGCAAAAGGACAGGAAATTTTATAGAAGTGATTTCCATAACCCAGCTTTACAGAGCAGAGATTAGAAAGCCAACTGGAAGCAAAACAAAACATGCAACACAAAGACCATCTATGCAGTTGTGTGTATGTCTGTGTGTGAGAGAGACAGAGATAAATATTTTTTTTAACTTTTTAACACAATATTTTCAATTGCTTCCAATATTTTAATTTAATTTACTCTGATTTTTCAATAAAATGAATATTTAATATTGCACTAATTTGGGCAAAGTAAAAGCAGGAATTTGTAAGAAAATAGAAATTTAACTATATAACACTTCTGATAAAGTCATTATCGCAGAGGTCACCATGAAGCATGGTAGAAAGTAAGTCTTGGACAAAGAGTAACTAGTGGTAAGACTGAAAAGGATTCAAGACAGACATGTAAAAAGGAGGAGTAGCCTGGGCTCAGGGCAGTCCAGAATAAATGGGTGAATAAGAGAAAACTCTTTAATGTTTCCAAAACATACAGAATATAGATTATGGTGATGTTTAGGATATATTTTATGAATACCTTATAAAAACACATTAATTTTTTTAACACCTGTAATTAAAAAAATGTAAAATTGTCCTATTTACATATTGATTTGTATAGGTCCTTGAGGAAGAGTTTCCAAATTTACTTTGACCTTTTAATTACATAGAGCCATTCACCAATAACATTTTACAGCTTTTAACCTTTCTACAGAAACACTTTTAGCGAAAGAGAGTAGTGTGCAAATTGACTACCCAGCTGATTTCCCACTATCATTCACAATGGATTTGGGCCAATTCTTTTAGCCATTAGCTATGTGATACAAATTGATTTTAATAATGCACCCAAAAGACAAATAGAAATTCCTATTATGTCAATATATGTTTTGGATTATCTACTCGTCATTGACGACCAAGAGAGTGAAAATATATTCTACTTACAATTTCTACTATTAAGTAATTAGGTTTTTTTCTTTTTAGTTCAAATTGGATAATAATTAATATAAGAACTAATGCATTTTCTTGGAACTGATACATAGTAAGCATTTCTTGAGAAAATTATATAGTGTAGAAAATCAGGTAGTTCATCCGAAAGAGGTAATTTACTTAAAAATATAATGAAAAATGGTAAAAAAAAGTAAGTGGAAACATCTTTAAGGCAAATAAGTTAGCTTCCTGGGAATATTATAATATATATATTAGTATTTTAAGGAGAGTGGAGCCCTAATGCCATTGTTGTTCAAGCAATTTGTGTAATTCCATTCAAACTTATACTTTTATAGTAGGAATTGGCCTAGAGATAAGCAGTTATGCTCCAATCTCAAACGCATGTGGTTTGAATTCACCACCTGCTTTACAGGAGAAGAATGGGCAATCTCTTCTGTGCAATTCACTACTTCTGAAAACTTACTGGAAGGTCAGATATTATTTCATTCCCACATGATGACACACAATAGGTTACATAGGGAAACGGCATCATGATGAGAGAAATGCAAAGTTAGAGAAGTAAAGAAGATCCTTAACACGATGGACTGATAACAATGGGCTCAAGCAGGTCTCAGATTGTGGGGATGGTATAGGATAGGGCAAGGGTTATTCATCTATGTTGTTCATAGATTTGCTGTGAGTTATAGAGAGTTTTGTTGGTCTAGTGGAAAGAAAGTTATACTACCAAGCCAAAGGTGGGTGATTTTAATCTACAGCCTTCAGGCCTGGTTTTAGTTGTTTTTGGTTAAACATTATTCTGAGTGGTATAGAACTAGTCTGTCAATTGGCTGTACAGAGGTAACTTCTGGTTACTGTGGTGCTCAAAACTGTGACACTAATGTGTCAAATGTGATATTGATTACACATAGTGGACAATGTTTGCGAGACCTCCCTGATTAAAACAGCATTGGAAAGAGAAGTGACATCCACTTCTGAAATAGCTTGCCTCTGAAAACTCTACGAACTTAGAGAAACAATGAAAGTTATACAAGTGTTCAGGTCTTTCCTTCATAGGGTCACTGTTGCTATGTGACGTTGAGTCACCTACAACTCATAGAAACCCCTCTTACAACAGCCCTAAACCCTGTTCTATCCTGTGCCAATATTCCTGTCTCCAACACATCTACCTTGATTACCCCAGTCACTGAACTGATCCACCTCATAGAGGATTTTCCACTTCTATGCTGTCCCTCCACCCTCCCAAGTGTGACATCCTTCTCCAAGGATTGGTCCCTCCTTGCAACATGTAGAAAATGTGTCAGATGAAGCTTCAGAATTCTTGTTTCCAATGAGCAGTCTAGTTTAACCCTCTCAGCAAAAACAACAGAGAGAGAGCTCAGTGGGTCTAGTGGACAGAAAGGGATGCTACCAAGCCAAAAGTAGGGGATTTTAATCTGTGGTCCTCAGGCCTGGCTTAATTATTTTTGTTCAAACATTTTTCTCTTTGATACAGCACTGGTCTGTCCATTTGCTGTACAGAGGTAACTCATGGTTGTGGTGATGCTGAACACTGTGACACTGATATGTCAAATGCAATAATGGTTATCCATGGTGTACAGGGTTTAGTGGAGCTCCCCAATTAAAACAAGCTTGGAAGCAAGAGTGGCA
Source organism: Elephantulus edwardii (assembly GCF_000299155.1). NCBI lineage: Eukaryota > Metazoa > Chordata > Mammalia > Macroscelidea > Macroscelididae > Elephantulus > Elephantulus edwardii. The sequence continues at coordinate 13,505,171 of NW_006399760.1, read as the reverse complement.
TCTACTTCCAAAATAGCTTGCATCTGGAAACTCTATGAACTTGGAAAAACAAAGTTATACATACAAGTGTTCAGGTCTTTGTTCATAGGGTTATGATGAGTCATCTATGACTCAATGGCACTTAACAAGAACAGGATGAACCTGTTTTCTTAACAGTCCATAGTATACTCAGTACTCTTCTCTAAACCCACAGCTCAATTCTCCTTCTCTCATCCCTAGTCATTGTCCAGCTCTCTGACACATAGTAAGTGATTTCAAAGACCATGGCCTGTATCAGTCATACCTTAGTCTCCAGAGTGACACCATTGCTCTTTAGTACTTTGGAAAGGTCCCTAACAGCAGACTTTCCTATTGCAATATGTCCTTTAATTTCCTGGCTGCTGGTGCCAAGAGTGTTGATTCTGGAGTCAAGCAAACTAAAGCTGTGAACAATCTCAATCTCTTCACCATCTATCATGATGTTGCCAATTGGCCCAGTGGTAAGAATCTTTGTTTTCTTGATATTAAGCCTCAATCCATATTGAAGGCTGTAATCCTTAACCCTCTGCAGAAAGAGCTTCAAGTCCTCCTCCGTTTCAGATAGCAGAGTTGTTTCATCTGCATAATGAATATTGTTGATGAGTTTTCCTCCAATCCTGATGCCACATTTCTCCTCATACAGCCTAGCCTCCCAGATAATCTGTTCTGCATATAGATTGAAAAGGTGTAGAGATAGGACACATCCCTGGCATACACCTATTCTTGGACCAGGAGGGAGTCATCAGAATAGAGCAAGGAAATACTGCATATTTCCAAATTGAGAAGAATGTGTGTGTGTGTGTGTGTGTGTGTGTGTGTGTGTATGTGTGTGTGTATACACTGACCTAGTGAATAAAGATGATGTTGTTGTTGTTGTTGTTGTTGTTGTTGTTGTTGTTGTTGTTATGTGCCCTTGAGTCACCTGAGACTTACAGTGACCCTATGTGCAACAGCTCTAAACCCTGCCCTATCCTTAGCCAATCTGTCCCTGACACACATACTCCCATTACCTCAGTCACTGAATCAATCCATCTCATCAAAGGTCTTTTCTCCTGCTCTGTCTCTCCCCACTCTCAAGCATTGTGTCCCTCTCCAAGAACTGGTCCCTCCTTGCAACATGTTCAAAGTATGTCAGAGGAAGCTTCAGAATCCCTGTCTCCAAGGAGCAGCCTGACTTCACCCTCTGCAGGACAAACCTGTTTGTTCTTTTAATAGTCCATGGTATATTAAATACTCTTCTCCAACACCACAGATAAAATACATCAATTCTCCTTCTATCATCCCTAGTCACTGCCCAGCTCTCTGATGCATAGCAAGTAATTGCAAAGACCATGGCATGTAACAGGTGCACTTTAGTCTCCAGACTGACATCTTTGCTCTTCAGTACTTTAGAGAGGTCTCTAGCCACAGACCTTCTCATCACAATATATCTCTTAATTTCTTGCCTGCTGGTGCCAAGAGTGTTGACTGTGGAGTCAAGCAGACTAAAACTGTGAACAATCTCAATCTCTTCAACATCCATCATGATGTTTCAAATTGGCCCAGTGGTGAGAATCTTTGTTTTCTTCATATTGAGTCTGAATCCATACTGAAGACTGCAGTCCCTGACCATCCACAGCAAGCGCTTCAGGTCTTTCTCAGTTTCCGAAAGGAGGGTAGTGTCATCTGCATAACGCAGGTTGTTCATGAGTCTTCTTCCAATACTGATTCCACATTTCTCCTTATAAAACCCAGCCTCCCAGATAATGTGTTCTTCATAAAGATTAAAAATGTATGAAGATAGGATACATGCCTGGGCACACCCTTCCCAATTTTGAACCATGCAGTGTTTCATTGCTCTGTTCTGACAACTGCTTCCTGGTCCAAGGATAGGTTTTGCATTAGCACGATCAAGTGTTCTGTGATTTCCATTATTCTCAGAGTAAGCCGCAGTTTATTGTGATCCACACAGTCAAACACCTTTGCATAGCCAATGAAACAAAGATAGACATTCCTCTGGTACTCCCTGCTTTCAGGCAAGATCCATTTAACATTAGCTATAATATCCCTAGTACCACAACCCCTTCTAAATCCAGCCTGCACTTCCGGTAGTTTTCGTTGATGTGCTGTTCCAGTCGTTTTTGGGTAATCTTCAGTGGACAGAGCAATAATGATGCCTTTGAGCTGTAGTGCTGGCAAGGGTACTGAATAGCCCATGAACTTCAAAAAGAACAAATAAATATGTCTTTGACAAAGCACGGCCAGAGTGCTCTTTGCTGGCAAAGATGGCAAAGCTTCCTGACTGGGGTAATAAGGGTAGCTGTGTCAGAGGCAATAAGGTTGGTACAGGATAGAGCAGGCTTAAGGGCTATTGTACATAGGGTCACTATGAGTAATAAGCAACTCAATATCATATAACAACAACAGCTAAGTGAGGGGATTCCTCAGAATGGGACATCATGATTGGAAAGATAGAGGGTAAGTAAACGAGAGGAAGACTTCTAAGGAGATGGATTGACAAAGGACGTCAGCATGTGCTCATTGTGGTGGAGATGATGAAGATGGCACAGATTAAAGAAGGGTTCAGGTAGGCTGTTCATCGGGTCACCATAAGTTGTATTCAATCTATGAGAAGAAACGTGGCATTAAGATTGGCAGTAGACTCATCAACAATGTACATTATGCAGATGACACAACCCTGCTTACTGAAACTGAGGAGGACCTTAAGTGCTTGTTGTAGAATGTCAAGGACTGCAGCTTCAATATAGATTGAAGCTCAACATCAAGAAAACAGATTCTCACCACGGGGTCAATTGGAAGCATCATGAGAGATGGTGAAAAGATTGAGATTTTTAACAGTTTCGTTTTCTTAGCTCCACAATCAACATTCTTGGTACCAACAGCCAGGAAATTAAAAGACGAATTGTATTGGGAAAGTCTGCTGTCAGAGACCTCTACAAAGTATTGAGGAGCAATGATGTCAGTCAGAAGATTCAGGTGCACTGGATGCAGGCCATGGTCCTTGCCATTACTTGCTATGCATTAGAAAGCTGGGCAATGACTAGAGATGATAGAAGGAGAATTGATGCCTTTGAGCTGTGGTGCTGGAGAAGAGTATTGAATATACCATGGACAACTAGGAGAACAAACAAATTTGTCTCGGAGACGGTGAAGCCAAGAACTCCTTGGAGGCAAGGATTCTGAAGCTTTGTCTGCATACTTGGACATGCTGCAAGGTGGGATCAGTGCTTGGAGAGGGACATCATGCTTGCGAAGGTGGAGGGACAACACAAAAGACCCTCGATGAGATGGCTTGAGTCAATAATTGGGGTAATGGGTGTAGGTGTGTTGGAGACAATAAGATTGGCACAGGTTAGAGCAAGGTTAAGAGCTGTTGTACACATCTTCACTATGAGTTGTGGATGACTCGAAGGCACATAATAACAACAAGAAATAGGTAACAAAATATGATGCCAACCCCAAGGCAGATGTTTTGAATCCACAGGAGAAAAATTGGCAATATCTTTCTGTCTGACTTCCAGAATAAGAAAAATTGCTGAAGGGTTGGCTGGTTATGAAGCTCTGGTGATTCAGTGGGTCTGTGAACTGTGCTGTCAACTTCAGGGCAAATAGTGTGAATCTATCAACTGCTCCAGACTCTGAAAATCCACTGGAGTATTGCTGATTAGTTATTTTCTTTGTGTTCTATCTGCCACAAAAACCTAATTAGATTCATATAATGAGTTGGGTAAACATTTTTGGGATCACTATTCTAAATCCCACATTTTGAAGTTGTGTTACATAGCTTTATGGTCTAGGATCTTCAAAGACAGGGTTGTAACTAATGTCTCATGCAATCTTCATTTACAATATCTGAATGCATTTTTAGTCTAATTATGCTATTTTGAGGATAAATATTAACATTTGATGTACCATTAGTAAGGTTCAAACAGAAAATTTCTAATATTTTTATTTTTTGTACTTCCCCACTGGATATCACCCATGCTCACAATTTTATTTGAATAATTTCTACATTATTTATTAGCCATTATTGTTTTTGTTTTATAGTTGTGATTAATAAAATACAGTGTTTTATTGCATTTCAAATTCATATACTCAATATAATCCAAAATATTATGAGGAAAATTCTATTAGGTTTGAATATTCGGATAAAATATATAAAAACAAGGAATAGTTATTGTTCATTATTAATTCTACTTAATAAATTATTCTAATTTTAGGGTCAAGTACAACCCATAGTGATTAAGTGAACAACAGGACTGTACCTTGTCCTACCTCTGTGTCCTCTGCACAATCTCTAAGTACTTGATTCCATTGCTGCAGCCACTGTGTCAACCTATCTGCTTTGGTATTTCTCTCTTTCATCATATTTCCAACTTTCTAAACATAATATTCTTCTCTAAGCAATAGCTTTTCCTAGCAACATGCCCAAGGTATGTAAGACAAAGTTTTATTATCTTTGTTTCCAAGAAGCACTGTGACTCACCTTCTGTTTGTTCTTTTGACAGTCCGTGGGCTACAGTCTCTTCCAACATCACAGCTCAAAAGCATCAATTCTTCTTTAATCACCCTTATTCGCTGTCCAACTCTCAGATGCATAGCAAGTGATTGAATAAGGTGCACTCTAGTCCTCAAACTGATCTCATAGTTCCTCAATAATTTGCAGAGGTCTTTGACTGCATGTAGACTTTCCTAGTGTAATACATTTCCTGATCCTCTGACTAGTGGTACTAAAAGTATTGATTGTGGATCCTAGATAAAGTCATTGGCAATTTTGATCTTTTCTTTATCTACCACAATCCTCCTGATTGCTCTAGTAGTGAGATTTTTTGTTCAAAAATTTTGAGATGAAACCTATATTGAAGGCTGTATTCTTTGATCTTCTGCAATAAGTTCTTCAAGTTCCACTCATTTTCAGCAAGCAAAGTTATGTCATCTGCATAACCTAAGTTATTAATGAGTCTTCCTCTGCTTCTGCCAAATTCTTCTCCTTATAACCAAACTTCTTTAATAGTTTGCTCACCACATATGTGGAATAGGTATGGAGTGAAGATACAACCCTGACACACACCAATTTTAGTTGTAAGCCACGTAGTTTTCCATTGCTCTGTTCCCGTAACAACCTCTTGGCTAGGTATCAGTTTCCCATGAGCATAATAAGTGTTCTAGGATTCTCATTCTACTCAGTGTTAGCCATCATATAAAACACACAGTCAAATGCCTTTGCAAAGACAATAAAACACAGATATTCTTCTGGTTTTCTCTGCTTTCAGTCAGGATCCATTTGACCTCAATAGTGATATTTCTGGTACCATTACCTCTTCTAAACCCAGCTTGAACTTCCAGCAGTCCTCTGTCTCTATATTGTTCTAGCCGTTTTCAATGATCTTCAATAGTATTTTGCTTGTATGTGATATTAATCATATTTTTTAATTATTTACCCATTCCATTGTTTCACTTTTCTTGGGAATTAATTTTTGGCACATGAAAAATATAAATATGTATATATACATATTATTTCATATATCTTACACTTCTATTTTTAATATATAACACCAAATAGTTGTCAAGTTGATTTAATCCATAGCAAACCATCCACTAGGTTTTTGATGCTATAAATATTAAAGGAGAGAGATTGTCTCACCATCCCAACAGAGTAGTTAGTGGGTTTAAACAGATGACCTTTTTGTTAGCAGCCTTACATGGAACCAACCATAACATAAGGAATATATATAATCAAGAAAAAAGTATTAATTTTGATTGTGTGTATACACATGCACATGTGCCTGTGTGTAAGACAATTTATAACATTCTTATTGTTATTATCTATTTATAAACATTTTTTTTATTTTATTGAAATTCTCTACTCTCAACATTAAATCTTCAAATGTATTCCCTATAGATACTAAAAAAAAGTTTGTCAGTATTTTACAAAGAATTTAAAAAAAAAACAACACAAACAACCACAAAACATTGTCATCAAGTGAATTCCACTCATTGTAATCCTATAGGATGAAAAAAAATAACTATCTTAACTAGTTTTATAGGGTTTCCAAGTCTGTCATTTTTATGAAAGCAGACTGCCATATCTTTCCCCATTAGGCAGCTGATAGATTCAAACTGCAAACCTTTCAATTAGCAGCTCATTACTTTAATCACTGCATGCCCAGGGCTCCTAACATAAGGTTGGAGAACATTAAAATGAATCTCAATGGCACATATGGTTGAGCACTCAGCTAATAATGGAAAGGTTGACAGTTCAAACCAGTAGTTACCCAGCTCCATGTTGCTCCATGGTAAAAAGACCTGGTGATTAACTAAAATTGTAGCCTGGAAAATACTTTGATGTAGTTCTACTCTGTGGCATGAGATTGTTGTGAATCAAAATCAACTTGACAGCACCAGGCAATAACATAGAAAGAACATAAAAAGCTTTTGTGAGACTACTTTTCCATTTTAAATTCAAGCCAGTCAAGTCAAATTCACAATACCCTCAAGCCAAATTCACAGTCTTCTAGTAAATTGATCTACTTAGGGCAATCCCTTTTCATGAGAGCTCAGAAATGGTATATATGATGGAATGTTGGCATAATTTGGAACACTGTGGAGATTGTGAAGAGCTATGGCTCATAGCCAATGGTCAAAATAGCCAACTTTTCTAAATATAGGAGGATCAAGCTCTTTGACTTTCTATTTCTTTGAGATAAGTGTTCTATTATCATGCTTAAAACTGTGTAAAGAAATCTAACTGCTTTCTCCAAATCAAGAAATGCAAAGTTACTGTCTCTTTTTTTTTTTGTCTCTACAACATATTCAATTTTTTAAATTTTGGAACAAGCCCCACCATGGAAAACGTTCAAATTTTATCCTCTTGATAGATACTAGATAGATACTTCAGAATGAGATCAATATGTCCTCACATTTAAATAGAACACCCCATTACATAGAGCCAGGCTGTCAAGATTGGATTGCATGTATAATCTTCTTTAAAAGAATTAATGCTTCCAAGTGAATAAGATGAAATAGAGTAGAAAATAATATTCTCATTGCCAATCTATCATTTTAAAGTAATACCTAGGCAGTCCATCAGCATCAAGACGATAAGGACATCTGCTACATTTTTCTGAGACAGCCTAATTTACATATTTGTAAATATTAAATATAAATGTGGAAATTGATATTTCCTTATTCTTTATAAATGGTCATAAATCATTGATGAAATCTGAGTCGACTTGGGATGAACTGATTTCTTCTCTGCTTCTCTTAGGAGAACTGTGAGTTTTGTTCTTAATTTGCAGCAGTCTATACTGTAACAGGGAATTAAGAAAAAAATAAAAAGGTAAATGTCTTTCTTTTTAATTTAATTTCTTCTCTTTCATTAGTAACTGTTTCTGCAGTAACATTTTGTCCAGTTTTCCCCCCAACTACATCAGTAAGACACTTATTTTATTTCTTCGCACACAGTGACCATTTTTATAATTTCATCTTTATTTTAATAATTTTCTAGTTTATCTGAGCTGTGTATAACGTAATAGAAGACAGCCACAGATTTATGTAATATGCAAACATTGAAGGTAGGATTGAAACAAAGAAAGCCAAAGAAATCATGTCTTCTCTTTGTTTTTTTAAAAGACTTACTAGGCATTTTTTAATCTGAGATATTATTTTGATACCAAAGATCCTGGCTTTGTTTTACTATCAAACCTTTAGACTATAGTTGATTATATACAAATGTTGTATTAAATGCATTTTAGTATGTGGTAACTAAAATTTAATTAAAGAAAGCCAATCTACAGATGCCCCATATGTTCATTTACAGACCATCTCTTTTATCACTAATTACTGTCACTCACTGCTGGGGGGGGTCAATTCTGACACATGATGTCATCAATCAATGAGGAATAAAAGCAAAACATTGACTGGACTTGCATCATCATCACAGCCGTAAGCATGATGAAGTCCATCATTGTGACTTTGTATCAATCCAAATCACCAAGGGTCTTCTCTGCCCTCACTAACCGTCTTCTTTACCAAACATGAGGAAACAGAACGTACTCAGGTTCTATGGCCATAGACTCTTGATCAAACATAATGAATCCCTCTAGTAATGGATCCCTATTAGTGACTTGTTCTAAGTCAGTGAGTTGAACAGTATTATGCTCTAATCCATAACATTTTCCTTAGCTAAATTTCAGAAGGCGATCTCGAGGCTTTTTTCCCTTTGGTTTATCTTAGTGTAGTAGGTCTCCTAAAGCCTGGTCACCATGGATGATCCTGCTATTATTTGAAAACTGATAACATAGCTTTGAGTCTTATAGTAATATGTAAGCAGTCATAGTATGATAAACAAAGTGTGACACAGTATGACAGTTCATTGAAAATGTGTGATACTAAGAATCTATTTTCTATAGATGCATGCTTGATTTGTTCCCAGACTAGCCCACATATAAATCATACTATTTATTCAATGTTGATCATGATAACCTCAATTGTTTTTTTTTTTTTCATTTCTTGTAACCTCAATTGTTAACAGGGATAATTATACTCTATTTCTTTTATTCAGGAGCTGTCTCAATATCTATTTGGCATATTTAATTTTTTAATTGCTTTTTATACCACTCTTTATGAATTTCCAAACTTGATTTTTTAATTGGTTTTTAAACACTTGAAAACAGTTTTTCATAGTTAACATTTACTTTTTTTTCACTTGTACTAAAGTTGCTGGGAACATAATAAATGCTTCATGTGCATTATTTTTTTATTCTATCTAACCACAATCTTGTGGAATAGTAAAAAAAAAAAATGTGACCACTTAACTAATAAGGAAACTGAGGAAAAGCGAGAGTAATAATTTTCACTCCAAGAACAAGAGGCAGGAACCAGGTCATAAGCACATTCATTCTATCGCAAGTCCCAATGTAGTGGCATCACTGGACGTTCAAACTGCAGCGATTGTCTGCCTCTCCTGAGGGCATCCCACTACCCCTCCCAATGTGTGAATGCAGTGATCTAAGCTAGATCTTAGAAGTAAGCAGTATATTTGATCTAATTTATCTCCTTTAGGCTTGCTCAGATTGCAAAGAAGATACTTTTGAATTCAGTAACCATGAGGATGATTTCTTCTAAAAATAAATGAAATCTAAAATATAATATTATGTCCACTATGAATGAGAGGTAATCATTGGTACTGAAGCATTTACAATCTCATCCTTTGTCCTGAATGTTCTCTTTCCTGTATTTACCTTTCAAAAGTGTTTTGTGTTGTCTTGTAATTTATATAATACAGGAAAGGAAAAGTAAATATTAGTCGCAGTAAGCTCTGTCAGAGGTTTTGCAAACTGAATTTTTAAAGTGTACTATTTTGGGAAACTATGGTAGTGTCACCTATAGTGAGTTATGTGGCTGACCCAAAGATTCTGCATGGCTGTAAGTTCAAATCCACCTGGAGCTCTAATGTCCCAGTGATTCCACAGGAGAAAGATGGCAGTCTCCTGTCTCACTCTCACTCACTGCCCTTGAGTTGGAACTGACTCATAGTTGACTCTCCGGTGAGTTTTCAAAGGCAACAATGGATTCACACTGTCTGCCTTTTAGTTGGTAGTACAAATCCTTACCTTTGGGTCATCAGAGTTCTGGGCTATGATTTATAGTCCTGGAAATCTGATAGGTCACAAATTACTATAGAGTTTAAGTAAGTGTGGTGAGTTTAAGTTCAAATCAGAAAATCAATATTTATCAATTTGTGTATTTTTTTCCAATACTTTATCTCCATATTTTATAAATACACATCTGAGGATCTTCAAGAACAGATTTATTTCAACTTAATATTAACACTTTCCTCAAAATTTCATAGATATCATATAAACAGTGTGTTATACTGTGGATACAGGATATGGAATTCAGTTCTTAGGTCTCCTTGATCACATGTGGGTTGGCATTTATATACGTATGTTTTTGCTGTTTTTGTTTTATGACATGGAATCATCTACGACCCATTGCAACCCTATGTACAACAGCCCTAACCCCTATTGGCTCTATCCTGTGCCAATCTTTGTCTCTGACACACCTACTCCCATTACCCCAGTCAATGAATCAATCCATCTCATCAAGAGTCATCCTCTCCTGCACAGTCCCTCCATCCTCCCAAGCATGATGTCCCTCTAAAAGGACTGGTCCTTCCCCAAGGACTGGTCCCTCCTTGCAACACGGCCAAAGTATGTCAGACAAAGCTTCAGAATCCTTACCTCCATCTTTAAATTTTTTACCTCTTTGTCCAGTAACAGCTGGAATCAATAATTTAATAGTACGTATTAAAAATTACAGTATACCAATTGACATATTTCAGCTAACAGATGTTGCCCTGGATGTGCTCACCAAGTTGTGCCAAGAAATCTGGAGAACAACCACTTGGTCAACTGATTGGAAGAGGTCTATATTTGTTCCCATCCCAAAGAAAGGTGACCCAACAGAGTGTGGAAACTATAGAACAATCTCAATAATTTCACATGCAAGCAAGATTCTACTGAAGATTTTCCAAAAATGACTGGAACAACACATGAGCAGAGAATTGCCAGAAGTATAGGCTGGGTTTAGAAGCTGTCGTGGTACTAGGGATATTGTAGCTAATATTAGATGGATCTTGGCTGAAAGCAGGGAATACCAGAGGAATGTATATCTGTGTTTCATTGACTATGCAAAGGCGTTTGACTGTGTAGATCATAACAAACTGCGGCTGACTCTGAGAAGAATGGGAATCCCAGAACACTGGGTCGTGCTAATGAAAACCTTTACTTGGACCAAGAGGCAGTCGTCAGAACAGAGCAAGGAAACAACTACCTGGTTCAAAATTGGGAAGGGTATACACCAGGGATGCATCCTATCTCCATACCTTTTCAACCTGTATGCAGAACAGATTATCCGGGAGGCTGGGCTCAATGAGGAGGAATGTGGGGTCAAGATTGATGGAAGATCTACCAACAATCTGTGATATGAAAATGATACAACCCTGCTTGCGTAAAGTGAGGAGGACCTGAAGTGCTTGCTGCAGAGGGTCAAGGATTGCAGCCTCCAATATGGATTAAGGCTCAATATCAAGAAGACAAATATTCTCACCACTGGGCCAAGGGGCAGCATCAGGATGGATGGTGAAGAGATTGAGACTGTTCACAGCTTTAGTTTGCTTGGCTATACAGTCAACACTCTTGGCACCAGTAGCCAGGAAATTAAAAGACGTATTGCGATGGGAAAGTCTGCTGTTAGGAACCTCTCCAAAGTACTGAAGAGCTATGGTGTCTCTCTGGAGACTAAGGTGCATCTGATACAGGCCATGGTCTTTGCAATCACTTGTTATGCATCAGAGAGTTGGACAATGACTAAGGAGGATAGAAGGAGAATTGATGCCTTTGAGCTGTTTTGCTGGAGAAGAGTATTGAGGGTACCATAGACTGCTAGGGAAACATATTTATCCTGGAAAGGGTCAAACTGGGTGGCTCTTGGAGGCATGGATTCTGGGGCTCCATCTAACATACTTTGGACATGTTGTAAGGAGAGACCGGTTCTTGGAGAGGGACATCATGTGTGATAGGGTAAAGGGACAGCACAGGAGGGGGAGGCCCTCTATGAGGTGGATTGATTCAAGGGCTGGGGCAATTGGGATGGGAGTGTCAGAGACAGTGCGATTGGCACAGGAGAGAATGTTGTACATAGGGTCACTATGAGTCGCAAGTGACTCGACGGCACATAACAACAACAACAACAAGGATAATAAAAGAATTTTTGCCTTTGAGTTGTGGTACTGGAGAAGGGTATTGAACATACTTTGAACTGCCAGGAAAACAAACAGATCTTCCTGGAGGAGGTGAAACCAGGTTGCTGCTTAGAGGCAAGGATCTTGAAATTCCATCTTACATAGCTTGGACATGTTTCCTGGAGGGACTGGTCCTTGGAGAAGGATATTATGCTTGGAAGGATAGAAGGAAAGGGTAGGAGAGGCTGATGATGGATATGTTGGATTGACACAGTAACTGGGGTAGTGGGGTAGGTGTGTCAGAAACAATGAGACTGGTTCAGGATAGGAGAGCATTCAGAGCTGTTGTGCATAGGGTTACTATGAGTTGCAGGTGACTCAATCACACATAACAATACAACAATTTGAAAAATGCTTAACAGAGTAGGTTAGTATCTCAAAAGAAACAATATTGTATTTAATTGTGCATGCCATGGCAAAATGGTACTACTGACCACAATATGAGGAACATGCAGTGTGGATTGCTTGAAATAAACAAAATGCTAATGATGATTTGTGACTTTAAAAGCAAAAAAAATTAAAGCAAACTGGGTGTTATCAAGCTGACTCTCTTACATGACCTCTAGGACAGAATGTAACTGCTCCATAGTAGTTCCGAAGTTTGTAAATCCTTACAGAAGCCGATTATTGCATCTTTCTTCCAAAAAAGAGAAAACCCTCACTAGGTTTGAATCTATGATCTTTTGGGTTGTAAGTATGTAACGACTGACTGCACCATGAGGTAAACCTTTTTCCCTCTAATTTGAAACATTTTGAGTTACAAAAAGTTGTTTTTTTAAGAAGTATAATTCCCCCCCCCCATATGGCAGCTTGTCCTTGGCAACATTTATAAATACCAGTATGTGAAGACAAGCCCTCAGCAGGCTAACACCATAATGGGGAAAAAAATAGGAGAAAAAGAGCAACTTATATCTACAACACTAAGTGCTCAATTTTTTCTTGCCACACCTGAAATAATGACATTCATTTTACATACAATATTTTAATGATCAATGTCATAGAATAATTCAGAAAATGCTAATTTAGATGACTATATCTACAAAACCAAGAGGAAAGATGGGTTCAGCTTCCAGGATGGAAGTGAAGATGGAAGTAAAGCTTTTTGCTGGGTTAGAATGCTTAGACTAATTGTGAATGCATGGAAGTATTTTGGATAAAACCTACAGAGCATGTTATGATGTAAGTATCATTATTTGAAAGTCTTTCCCTAAATTTTTCTCTTGTTTGAAATTTCTGACTTAGCCCAGATACTGAGCTACCTCCTATGACTTCTGTGCATCATATGGTGGTGCCAACTCGCCTTTTGGAAGCACTCTGCCTGGCTGATAGTCTGCATAAAGGGAGGTCTGCTGTCTTAGTGGGTAAAGAGTGGGGCCACCAACCCAAAGACAAGAGGTTTGAATCCACTAGCAGCTCTTCAGGAGAAACGTTAGAATTTCCTCCTGTGTGATTTACAGAGTATGGCAGGTCCTGTATGGGTCAGCTCTTACTTAACAGCAATGTGTGTGTGTGTGTGTGTGTGTGTGTGTGTGTGTGTATCCATATAAATTAAGCTGGTGCTATCCAGTGCTTGGTGACCAGTTTGCGGCAGGAATTGAGTTTGGGAAGTTGGCTGGAGCAGCCAGATTCTACAGACGTTTGTTTTCTGGTTCTGGTAAGGCTTGGGTGTGGAATGTTTAATTGCCATTGGGTGTGAGCTGATTTGATTTGGCCTCTTATTTAAAAAGGCACTTTGGCCCTCAGGTCCTGGTTTTAATTGTTTTTGGTCAAACATTATTTTAAGTGGTATAGCACTAGTCTGTCCATTTGCTGTACAGAGGTAACTCGTGATTGCTGTGACACTGAACACTGTGCACTATGTCAAATGTGATAATGATTACCCATGGTGGACAGTGCTGGGTAGAGTTCCCAGATTAAAACAGACTTGGAAGCAGGAATGGCATCCATTTCCAAAATAGCTTGCCTCTGGAAACTCTGAACTTGGAGAAATGATGAGAGTTATACAAGTATTCAGGTCTTTTGTTCATTGGGTTACTATGAGTCTTCTACGACTTGACAGCACTTAACAACCACAAGAAAAATATATTATTCTTATACTTTAAAATTTCAATGTACAGAGCTTTAATATTTTTTTAAAAGTCTTCTTTTTGTGGCCATTATGTTAGATATAATACCTGAGAGCATGAGTGAAACATTGGTGACTGAGTCTAAATGTTTTATCTTCATGTCTAATCAGCTCACAATGAATTGTTCACTTTACAGACCACGACTTCATCTATATGTTACTGGTTCATGAGCATTGGCAGTTTTGCAATCACTCTTCAGATACAATTTTCTAACAATATGGTAATAGTCTGCTTTGAAATTAGGGGGACAATATTACTCTTAGCTTTAAAAAAAATAACTGAAGCCACTGGATCAGCTATATTTCTAAATGTCACATTTTATCATTATTTCTTAGTCCATCAGCAAAAACAGGGGGAAAAATAAACATAATAACAAAGAAATAAATAAAAAGCAGCTCATATTTTGGCCTTTATCATTTACTAAATAAAAACAAACCCACCATAACAAAGATGAACAAGACTCCAAATGCTTTCATCCTCTATTTCTTTTGTGATATGGAAGAGTAGACAGCCATTTTATAAGCCCTTGGTTGTAATTTGAGTTGACGTACTTACTACCAAATACATTAGAGTTTAGAAAAAAATCTCACTGGGGATATTCACAAAGGATAATATACATATATACACTTCTGGATATACATACATGTATAAAAGAAAGTCTTGTCAACAATATAGGATATAGGAAAAGATAGTCATGATAATTAAATGCTTTCTTCTCTCACCAATCCTTTTCTTTTAGAGCCAAAATTCTAACTAAAAAGAAAAAAAAAAAGTAAATTACTCTTATTCTTTTGGTAGCTGGACTAGCTTAGCTTATCTTAGTTAGAACTAGTAAATAATTCTTTTCAGCAGCATGAGGAAAATCCAGCTCAGTTTCCTGCATTCTAAATCAATCTCAGGTTTAAGAGAAGGTACAGGCTTAAAAGTTATTACAACTCCACTGTTTTCTCTGATAAATTACATGAATAACATTTGAGACAATGCATTGTTAAATATTTATGTCTAGTACTATAGAACCAAGAAAAGCACAAGAACCCCTAGAAGAATAAATATATTTACCTAAATAAATTACTAAGACAAATATACTCCTATGTGCTCTGTACCAATAAACAGTAGGTATTCACTAAATTGTAGAATATAAATGGTTCATTTCCTCTAAATGTACACTGAAAGATCTATAACATGTTACACATTTCCTGTGCTTTGCATATATATTTCAATATTCATCATGAAAAGCCGTGCTTATGTGTCAATATACATTACTTTGCATATATTAAGAGAGGTGGGTAGTGTTGTTTTTTTTTAATTTTAACATTATGGTTGCTTTTGACTATGGGGGAAGGCTTAGGTCTTATTTCATGATTAACCCTTTCACGGCTCATCCTTTTTTCTCTACATGACATTTGCACAAAATGAATTGCTTGCTTAGACACAGCTAACTAAATAAAAGCAGGCCAGAGCTGATAGTATGAAAAATGGATTTTCATTACTGTTTCATTGATTCTTGTAAATAAGGGCCTGAGGCCTGCTCCGAAAAGGCTGCAAACAGTAATAATTTAATCTGAGGTGACATAGACCAAAATGTATGTGGACAAAAATCATCCTTGAATATTAAACAACAGCCTCAAGACAGAGAAAAGTGTTGCAGGCGAATTTAAATGTATGCAGATCGGTGGGTAACATATTTAAAAACAGAAATTAAAGATTCCTGTCATAAATCACATTTGCTACCATGGATATGCCTTGTTATGCTGGCGTTTAAGAAAACCTGAAAGGTTAAGGCAGTTGGTGCATTAAATCGTACAAGGATAATTAATACTTTTCTTGTGGCTATTTATAAGAAATGGAAAATATAGTCAGATCAGCTGTGGCACTGTAGTAATTTGAGGGGAAAGCAATGAAAGCATGAGTCAATAGTTTTAACTGGACAAATGTCAAATGCTTAATGATGCAGGATCCCAATTTGGAAGCTGTTTGAAAGTTGTGTATTTTTTAAAAATGAGATAAAGTAGTTCATTCTCATACTACAAATATCATTTATTTGTCTCTCATTCTCTTCATATGACCCAGGGAAAAAAAGTACAAGCAATTTTTCACATGACATTTTTTGAGGTAGTTATTACACCTTAGACACCTATACTAGAAATGCCATATAGAAATAAATACTAGTTTTAGCAACAAGCATCATAGATACTTTTACTATGCCTCAGAAAGAGTAATGATATTAATTTTAATGACTAATTATTACATCAGTAATTACATTAATTACATCAGAGCACCTTCTAACCAGTTCCTCAGAGATAAACCTACCTTTTGTACTCTGAACTTATTTATTATCATGTTATCATTTAAAACTCCCCTGTCACATTGTGCAGGTTTTTCATGCTATAAACTAAAATTAGTGCTTTTATTAGTATCATGCATTTTGAAAAGACATGCTCACAGACAGAAGGCTGATAGCATCAAATTCTAAGGTGTGGAAGTGTCATTTATCTTTTAGGGCACCACTACCTGAACCATATTCCTTTAGTTAAAGGAGAAGAATGACTGCCTTTTGGAAGGGAAACAATACTTACGAATAAATTAGTTTTACAGTTAGAAGCACATTCACTTGTTTATAGGATATCATTTTTTTCAGGTGATTGTAAAGAACCAATAATAACTAAATATGTTTTAGATCTAGCTTTATCATATTTTAACGTAAAATTTGTTTAAGATAAATAATGCTATTGCTAGTTTGGAAAAAAAATTTATATTCATTGCCCAAAGATACTTTGGAGTCACAAACTCTACTAAGACTTTTTTGAGAATTAATCTTTGGCACCTTTAACTGAAAGATCTCAAATGAATGTTTAACACAAGGACCCTCCCAGTTTCGGACACAATGTAAAAAGTAAGTTCTGGATGTTTGCTGAACTATGTCATCATTGAATGGTCCCCATTTGCCTTAGAAACTGAGCAGGGCTTTGGAACACTCATGGATCTTTAAATAGGATGAGTTAGGAAACCTTGTTCACCCATCATTGATAGCTAACACCTAAGGGAAGTGATAAAACCATTTTCACATTAACACTCCCACTCAGTATTGAGGTCAATGGATAGATCAATGGTTATGCACACCGTCTCTCAATACATGTGCACAACTCAGGAATCATATCTTTCTTCATATTGGTATTATTCATTATTACAAAACTCTCTATTTCTAAAATTGGAACTATTACTCTAGAGAAAGCTACAAGATTTATTTAAGTTTGTACAATGTTTATAAAGAAAAAAAAATGGTGTGTAAAAATAACAAATTAAGACTGGGTAAATCTCTCTTAGTAACATCTGCAGGGTTGTAATTGCTTAAAATGTTCAACACTTCCTTGTGACTCAGCATTCAGAGACATTGCCTCATAGGTAGAAAATCAACATCAATACATCTGGCCTGACAAACTGTGAGTAATTCCCTAAATTGACCAATAATCCTTAAACAAAAATGTGTGGATGTAGGCAGATGAGTCTGACTTAATGTCAGGGCAGGCTTCTTGGCTAAGAATACAAAGTTTATAACACGTGACTTGGCAAAGCTAACATCCTACCAGCAGAGTGAAACTGGCTATGACCATAGGGATAATGGTTATATCCCTCTCTTCAGGTACTGGCCTCACAAACCATGCTTAAATATTGAATGCTTAAAAATCAATTGGCTGAGGACCAGAAGCTCCAACATACAAAGAGAGCAATACTAGAGATTAAGTTATGATGTAAACACAATTCTTTTCTGTAGATAACTCTATTGTGTTTCTGTACTCTGTCCCTTACGTTATTAATACTTTTGTCATTGTGCAGAACCATGATGTCTAATTTGGTGATCAATTTAAAAATGTCTTTGGCAGATTGCTTCAAACTTATCTACAAGGCTATTTTCAGTTTTCAAGATTCTTCTTAGCTATTGGTATTAAACATACATAACACATTTTCCTGGAAGCAGATATAACCCAGCTGTTAAGGATAAGATAGGAAAAACAGACTAAACATTGAGTTGCAAGTGAGAATTTTCCTTGAAGAGAAAGCCTCTGTAAAATTCTATTGGAAGGTGTCAGATCTAGGGAATAACATTTCTGCCTCACTATCACAATTGCAGAATTAGTCAAAGCATTTGCAAGACATAAAATATTGTCTATGCAGTAAAGATTACAGTCTAGACTACTATCAAAGGTGGATTAGTATATGGACAAAACTTTAAAAAATAAGTACTAGTGGCTGTAGAAATAGGTTCTGATTTATAGGCCAATAAAGTGTGTTATATAATTTATAGATATAAGATAAATTTTACTATAAGATTGCACAAAAATAATTTCAATATAAGTGGAATAGTGAAAGAACAAAACAAAACCCACACCATAACTCACCACCTAAACAGAGTAAGAATGAGATAGAATAAAATGGGAGAGAGACCATAGATGCTAATCTCTTAAGAGCCATAATGGCTCCTATGGGTCTCTTACAGCCTGAGTAATAAATATAACTACTGTGCATGAGCATTAACCTCTGCAAAAATATCATGAAAATGTGTAGCACATAGACTTGTAAACATTAGTGGCAGCTGTACTGATATATAAGTGTACAATGATCTGAGTTGAAAGTAGCTATAATGTCTTATCATGGCAGGCCTGGTGAACACCAGTGCATTTACATGATTAAAGAGACAAATGAATTGGCTTTAAATGTATCATTAGTTGTGAGCTCTACGATTCATCATAATTGACATTGCCTTTCAATGTCATGGCAAGTAAAGCACATTGACACTATGGAGAAATCTATGCCTTTAAGGTTTCCATATAAATCTGAGTATGAGTGAGATTAAATAAAATCACTTTAGAGAATTACAAGCATGATTTAAAACTGTAGTCAAAGCAAACTTCAGGGAAAACGTACTATTTGACTAGCATAAAACCTCCATGATATTCACTTTTAAAAAGCACTGATTTAAAAAATAACACATCAAAACATTGATAAGGTACACTCAGTAAACACAAAGTTACACCACAAAAGAGTGAGAAAGTATAAATAATTCATGCAGTTTAAATTCTGATGTATAATTTGCCAGCAGAAACCCTAATACATAGCCTAGTAATCTGAAACATCCTTTGTAGTGGTGATGGTGGTGGTGGTGGTATATGCTGTTGAGTCAAATCAATTCATAATTTACTCTCCAGAGGGTTGTCAAAGGTAGTAAATCACACAGAGGTGGCCCACCTTTCTCCAAAGGAGTAACTGGTAGATTCTAACCATGCTCCTTACTCAGTAGGCTACCAAAACACATCTTTAATAAAATCATTCTAAGAAATCATGAATCTTATATAACGTTTGAAAAATATCATGACGAAAGCTTGGAACCAGCAATGAACGAGAGTTCCAGCTTCTCCACATCTTCACCAGCATTTGTTGAGTTTTGCCCTGTTGAACTTCACAATTGTTGGGATGAGATGAATTCTCATCTGCATCTATCCTTGACTTACAGCTGGGGATTTTGACATTTCTTCATGTATTTGTTGATCATGTGAATTTTTTCCTTTGGTGAAGTGTCTGTTTATATCTTGAGCCTATTTCATGATTGGGTTGTTTGTCTTTCTCTTGTTGAACTGCTAGAGTATCCTATACATTTTAGATATGAATCATTTTTCAATATGTCACTGCCAAATAGTTTTCCCTGTCTATGGTTGTTTGTTTGTTTGTTTACCCAATTGGGGAAGTTTTTGATGTTGATGGAATTTGCTTTTTAGGTTTCGTTCGTCTATTTTATCCTATTCTGGTTGTTAAGTCTTTTGTTATATATGGAAGACTGTCCACATTATAGATTAGGGAATCTAGAGTTGTTCCCAGGTTTTCTCCGGTGACTCTTAAAGTCTTAGAACGATTTCCTAGGTCCCAGACTTGATTCCTGTGCATGGTGTGAGGTGTGGGTTTTGCTTCATTTTTCTGCAAAAGTTTTTCCAATATCCCAGCACCATTAGTTAAAAGGGTTGTCATTTTCCCTCTTAACTGATTGCACCTCCTTGTAAAACATCAATTGACCATAGGTATATGAGGTGATTTATGAGTTCTCAAGTCTATTCCATTCATCTACGTGTCTGCAGCTATACCAGTGCAATAATATGTTGACGAACATGGTTGTGTAGTAGGATTTGCGATCAGGAAGTGTGATGCCTCCTGCCTCGTTTCTCTTTGTTCAATAGTGCTTATTCAGTATCTCTTTCCATTAAATAATAGTTTTTAGAGGATAGTTAAAGAAGACTGAGTTGCTTAAGATAGAATTGTTTTTTAATTAGCTCTGTATTCTTAGGGCATCTTCCATAAATTCTGTTCCTTCTCTTGCTACTTTTTCATGATATATTATTAACCAGTAATTATCTTCATTTTTTCCTGCATGTTATATAAAATGTGAGTAAGGATTGCACAAAAACATAATTGTTGTTGTTGTTGTTGTTATGTGCCATTGAGTTGCCTGTGACTCATAGTGACCCTACATACAACAGCCCTAAACCCTGCTCTACCCTGTGCCAATCTTATTGTCTCCAACACACCTATTTTGAGTACACCAGTCACTGAATCAATCCGCCTCATAGAGGGTCTTCCTCTTCTGCACTGTCCCTCCCCCCTCCTAAGTATTCAACATGTCCAAAATATGTCAGATGAAGCTTCAGAATTCTTACCTCCAAGGAGCAGCCTGGTTTAACCTCTCTAGGATGAACCTGTTCCTTTTTGTAGCAGTTGATGGTATATGCAATACTCTTCTCCAACACCACAGCTCAAAGGCATCAATACTTCTATCCTTCCTAGTCATTGTCTGAATGTTTGACACATAGCAAGTGATTGCAAAGACCAAAGACTCTATCAGGCACACCTTAGTTTCCAGGGTGACACCATTGGTCTTTAGTACTTTGGTGCAGTCCCTAACAGCAGACTTTTCATTTCCTGGCTTCTGTGTGAAGAGTGTTGACTGTGGAGCCAAGCAAATTAAAGCTGTTTACAATATCAATCTCAGTCTCTTCACCATCCTGATGCTGTCAATTGATTGGCCCAATGGTGAGAATTTTTATTTTCTTGATATTGAGCCTCAATCCATAATGAAGGCTGCAGTCCTTGACCTTCTGCTGCAAACATAATTACTTAAAGATTTATCTTAAAATAATCCAGTTTTTTGTCAAATTAACCTATTTCCTTAAAGTTCTCTCCAGTGTGGATTCAAAGCAGAGTTTATCAACTAGTTTTAGAACTGCTTAGAATTTACAACAATCACATCTTGACTTTTTTAATATTATCAAGTATAAATTGTAATTCCTTGTTCTTGTATCTTTTAGTGCAGTATTTTACACAAGTAACAGACAAATGTCATATTTTGGGACTTGAAGAACTTGCTACACGAGATCAAGGGATGTAACCTTCAATATAGATTGCATCTCAATGTCAAAAAAACAAAGATTCTTATCAGTAGACCAGTAGGCAGCATCGTGATGGATGGAGAAGAGATTAAAACTGTAAAAAACTTGGGATCATCTAATCTGAGTCCAGCAGGCTAATTCTAAATGTAATAAATTTTTCTCACCATAAAAAAACAAAACAAAACAAAACAAAAACTGTAAAAAACTTCATCTTGCTTGGATCCACAATTAACACCCTTGATACCAGAAGTTAGAAAATCAGATGTATTGAATTGAGAAAGTCTGCAGTTAGGGACTTCTCCAAATTATTGAGGAGTAATTATGTCAATGTGAGGACTAAGGTACTTCTGATCCAGGCTATGGTCTTTCTGATCGCCTGCTATGCATCTGAGAGCTGGACAATGAATAGGGATGACAGAAGAAGAATTGATACCTTTGAGCTGTGGTGTTGGAGAAGAATACTAAACATCCCATGGACTGCCAAAAGAACAAACAAATATATCTTGGAGAGAGTGCAGCTGGAGTACTTTTAGGAGGCAAAATGGTGAAGCTTCACCTCACATGCTTCGGGCATGGTGCTAGGAGGGCCTAGTTTTTGGAGAGGGACATGGTGTTTGGAAGGGAGGAAGGTCGATGAAGGAGAGGAAGACCCTCAACCGGGTGGATTGATATGGTGACTGTTGCTTTGGGCTCTAATGTTTGAGGGAGTGTGAAGATGACACAGGTATGGCATGGTTTAGAACTGTTTTTCATAGGGTCATTATGAGTCTTACTCAACTTAATGGCATCTTAACAACAACAATTATTTTATGATATTTCAATGAAAACTTTGATTACTAGAGAGAGTATTGTTGTTGCTCTTGTCCTGTGCTGTCTATTTAGAACTGACTAATAATTGAGTCTCTAGTAGGTTTTCAGAGGTAACAAATTGCATGGAAGGAAAGTGCTCATCTTTCTGCATTAAAGCACCCGGTGGATTCAAACCAGGAACTTTTGGGTTGGCAGCGCAACTCCTTAAAGAGTAGACCTAATAAAATGCAAACAGTTGTTAGGTGCCATGAAGTCAACAAG
Source organism: Elephantulus edwardii (assembly GCF_000299155.1). Lineage (NCBI taxonomy): Eukaryota > Metazoa > Chordata > Mammalia > Macroscelidea > Macroscelididae > Elephantulus > Elephantulus edwardii. Next base: position 13,482,720 of record NW_006399760.1, on the reverse strand, counting down.
ACTTATAGTGCTCTATTCTGTGCCGTCTTCACAATCTTCACCTGCTCAAGGCAATTGTTGCAGTTATTGTATCAATCCTCTCATTGATGGACTCCTCTTTCACCAACCCTTTATCCTTCCAAGTGTATTGTCTTTTTCCAAGGACTACCCCACTACAAAAAATATGTTCAAAGTACATGATACCTAAATTTCATCATCCTTGCCCCTAAGGCATATTCTGGTTTTACTTCCTCCAAGATAAAACTTTTGCTTTTTTCGGCAGTCCACGGTACATTCCATATTTTTTGTCAAAAATGTAATTGAAAAGCATCAATTCTTCAATCTTCCTTATTCATTGTCCAACTTTTACATGTATATGAAGCAATTAAAAATACCATGGTAAAAATACCATGATATCATCCCTTAATTTGCCTGATCTTCAATCAGCAGTGTTCAATGCTTCAATCCCATTAATAAGATGATCTTGAAATTCAGATGGAATAGATTAACGATCGTATATTGCTTATTGTGGACTTATTTTTATTTCTACAGAGATAATTTGGTTATTGAGAAGTACAAGTGAACAATTTGGAGATAATGGTACTGATTTACAACTATTTTAAAAATAAAACAAAATCAACAGCATTTATTATACACTAAAACAATAACATATTCATAATTCATACTATTGTTGTTATTATGTGCCATCGAGTCACTTGCGACTACTCATAGCAACCTTATGTACAACAGCACTAAACACTGCTCTGTCCTGTGTCAATCTCACTGTCTGTGACACACCCATCCTGATTACCCCAGTCACCAAAACAATCCACCTCCTCTCCTGTGCCTGCCCTCCACCCTACCAAGCATGATGTCCTTCTCCAAGGGCAGGTCTCTCTCTACAACATGACCAAGTTATGTTAGACAGAACCTCAGAATCCTTGCCTCCAAGGAGCCACCTGCTTTAACCCTCTCCAGGATGAATCTGTTTGTTTTCATAGCATCCCATGGTACTCTCAATACTTTTCTCAAACACCAAAGCTCAATAATTCATATTAGATTGATGATTTTAACACTTATTTAATGATAATAAAATTATTTAACTGAGATTTAAAATATATTTCTTTGAAAGTAGATATTTCGACTGGAGATTTAGAAAGAAGTCTACTAGGAGATTTTCACTGAAGAGAACTATCCTTTGAAAACATTGTAGATGATCTCACTAGTCTTGAACATCATTTTGAAGACTATTTGCATTAAATCTCTTCTCAATCTTCTACAAAGACAATGAAATCTCAATAACAATGTGAGTAAATTATTGGAGCCGTTTGACTATTGCTGGAATAACAGAAGAATGAAACCTTTTCTCAATTATTATGAACATGTCATCAGAATAAAAAAACAATCTTTAGAAAAGATTATCATGCCAGAGATAATCGCCAGTAGATAAATTTCAGTCAGTCAATTCTTTTGGGTAGAATGATTCTGTGTATTCCTTCCATTTTTTTAAATTATTTCTGAATCATTCAATATACTGTCTATAACATCTTTCAATATTCCAACTCGAGTCAAATTTATTTTCAGTGCTCTTAGCTTGAGACATGCAGAGCAAGTTCTTTGCTTTTTATTTTCCAATTCCACCTCTCTGTACATTTTATTATAATATTTTGTTTTGTCTTCTCAAGCTGCCCTTTGATAACTTCTGTTCAGCCCTATTACTTTGATGTGTTTTCTTTTGGTTTTGGCTTCTCAATGCTTTAGGAGAAATTTTAGTCTCTTAACATCCACTTTGTGATTTTTTTTCTTTATGTCTTTGTCTTTGTAATGATCTTTTCCTTTCTTCATAGATGATCTCTTTGATATCATCCCTTAATTTGTCTGATCTTCAATCAGCAGTGTTCAATGCTTCAATCCCATTAATAAGATGATCTTGAAATTCAGATGGAGTAGATTAACGATCATATATTGGTTATTGTGGACATATTTTTATTTCTTTGGCCTCACTTTGAACTTGCACATGAGTAACTGATGGTCTGACCCTCAGTCAGCCCCTGACCTAGTTTGGGCTGCTTATATTGAGCTTCTACAATGATTCCTTTCACAGTTGTACTCAAACTAATTCCTATGTAACCCATCGTATGAGGTCCATGTTTGAAGTTGCCATTTATGTCTTTTAAAAAAGGTATTGGCAATGAATAAATCCTTGAAAATAGTACATTTGATCTTTTTTTCTTTCTAGCCTTATTTCTATGTTTTCAACTATTTCAACTTATTTCTATTTTCCAACTACTATTTTTTTTTCAGAATGAAATCACAAATGGCAAATAAGTTTACACTTGACAGTTAACAAAATAAAAAAATGGCCGAACAGTTTACACTCAGCTGTTAAGTAAGTTAAAACAAACAAACAAAAAAAAAAATGCTCACCCTCCAGAATCCAACTGCTCCAAGCTGGAGACACCTACAAGCAGGACTTAACCGACTTTTAAATACAAAAGCCCACCCACCAGGTCCTGATTGCTTAAACTTGAAGCTTCCAGTCCACAGCTTTTTGAGTTGTGCTAGACTCAAGAGCACCTAACAACGATTGATTATAACCTAACATTTCTTCTTCACTCTTTCCAGTTTTTGCATTCCAGTCACCAATTATCATTAATACATCTTGATTTTATGCCTGATCAATTTTGGATTGCAAAATTTAGTAAAAAAAAATTCAGTTGCTTTCTTTTTGGCTCTAGATGTAGAAATGTATATTTGAATTTCACATATTTATGTATCATTTGAAATGAACACATTAATGAGTCTTCCTTATATGGGAATGGATAATATCCTCTATTACTCACAACATTGAATTTCAGGATAGGACGTGAAATTTACTTTTTGACTATAAATACACCACCACTCTTCTGTTTTTCATTCCCAGCACAGTATACCATATGATTATCTGATGCAAAGTGGTCAAAACTAGTCCACCTCATCTCACGAATGCCTATAATGTCAATGTTTGTGTGTTCTATTTCAGTTTTCATACTTCTTAGCTTTCCAACACTCAAACTTTGTACATCCCATGTTCAAATTATTAAATGCTGTTTGTCATTATTTTTCGTCATTTAACTGATTTCCAATGTGGGCTCTATCACTACTACTGTAACTATCAGTGTTCCCTTACTTTTCTTAGGGTTTTCAGAAGCCTGCTCTTTAAGAAGTGGATGGCCAATCATGCTTCCTACTCTGTCTTAATTTGAAAGCTCTACTAAAATCTAACATGGGTAACCTTTGTGGCATTTGACATACCAGTGTTATAAATTTCAGTATTTACAGTAACCTACTAGTTATCTCACACTAACTCGCTCAGCATTTCTGAAGCTCAAGGAACTGAAGAACAAATTCAAACTTAGAGTTGCTGTAATCAGGGATGCTTTGGGCAGAATATTAAATGATCCAGGAAATATTAAAAGAAGATGGAAGGAATATATTGGGTCACTATATAGAAAGGAATTGGCAGATACAGAGGAATTTAAAGAAATAACATATGAGTAAGAGCCTATGGTGATGAAGGAAGAAGTTCAAGCTGCTTTGAAGGAAATAGCAAAAAATAAGGCCCCAGGAATAGATGGTATACCAATTGAAGTATT
>NW_006399760.1:13474060-13477651 GCF_000299155.1 Elephantulus edwardii | reverse complement strand
AAACAAATGCTCTACCAATTAGAACAATCTTCTCTTCAGACACAACTGAAATTTTAGTTTGTAACTCTTTCAGGAAGAACCATATGAGCAGGTTCCAATGTAATGAAGGATGTTGTGGAAGCTGCTTTGAAGACATTGGCAAAAAATAAAGTCCCAGGAATTTATTGTATGTATACCAATTGACTGTTTCAATTAATAGATGCAGCCCTGGGTGGACTCACTAGTATATACTAGGAAATTTGGAGGACAGCTGTCTGGTCAATGGATTAGAAGAGATACATATTTGTTCTCACTCCCAAGAAAGGTGATCCAACATAATGTGGAAACTATCAAATAACATAACTGATACCACATGCAAACAAAATATTGCTGAAGATCATTTTTTTTTTAAATGGCTAGAATAGTACATAGACTGGAAAGTACCAGAAGTTCAAGAAGAATTTAGAAGAGGTCAGGGCACCAGGGATATCACAGTTGATGTCAGATGAATCCTGGCTGAAAAAAAGAATAATAGAAGAATGTATATTTATACATTGTTAACTATGCAAAGACATTAGACTGCGTGGATCATCACAAGTTATGACTAATATTGAAAAGAATGGCACTCTCTCAGCACTTTGTGCTCATGTGAAACCTATATGTAGACCAGGATACAATGGTGCTAACAGTGAGTTGCTTGCTTTTAACAGGAACACAGCATAGTTTAAAAGTAGGAAAAGAGTGTATCAGGGTTATATTTTCTCTAATTATGTATTCAATCTGTATGCTGAGCATATTATTCAAGAAGCTGGACTCTCTCAAGAGGAAGGTAACATCAAGATTTCAGGGTGACTCATCAATAACCTATATTAAGCAGATAATACAACCTTGCTTGCTGAAACCGCAGAGAATTTGAAGCACTTGTTGCTGAACATAAAAAAATACAGTATTAAATATGAAATGTATACCAATGTTAAAAAAAGAAAAAAAAAGACTCTTACCAGTGGACCAATATGCAATATTATGATAGATGAAGAAGAGATTGAAATTGAAAACAATTTTATTGTACTTGGAACTATAATCAATCCCCTTGGACCAGCAGTGAGGAAATCAGTAGACACATTGCACTGGGCAAGTGTGTAGTTAGGGACTTCTCCAAACTGTAGAGAAATAGTATGTCAGTTTGAGGACTAAGGTATGTCTGATCCAGGCCATAGTCTTCCTGACCACTTGCTATTCATCTGAGAGCTTGACAATAAGGATGACAGAAGAAGAACACAAACTCTTAAAAGAAGAAACAAATACTTCCTGGAGAGGGAGTGTGCAGCCAGAGTGCTATTTGGAGGCCAAGACGACACTTCTTCACATCACATACTTCAGGAATGTTACTAGGAAGGGCTGTTCCTTGGTGAGGAACATGATGCTTAGAAAGCAAGGTCAGCGAAGGTAAGGAGATGTCGTAGGACAGGTCAGGGTTCAGATTTCTTGTTCATAGTTTGATTTGGGTAGTAATTGACATGATGGCACATAACAACAACATATAAATTATTAACAGAATAATTAAGTTAATAGTCACAACAATGAGACCAAGCATATGAAAATTATGAAGATAGAAAGCATATCAAGTTATAATTCTTTGTGTTTTACAGAAGATTTCCATAAGTCAAATTCAACTAAAAGACAACTAACACCCCCAGAAATAATAATGAGAACAACAGAGTTAGCAGGCACATCAGTGACTATTGATTGACTGGATAATACATAGTAGACACTATTTTAGAACAGATCTCTATCAGCACACATGTGTGAACATGAACATGTACAAATAATTGGGTACATAGAAAAAAATTATGATATGCACAAATATAAAACAGAAACCAAGACAGTGAGAACGTTGTAGAAGAGAGGTTTAGATCAACAGTTTTTTCACATCAGGTAGAATATTTTAAATATTTCACTGATGTTTATTGATTTCTTTGTCTCAACTGTTCTTCCTTGGTCAATGGTTCAGCCTGTATAAGAAGTGTCTTGTCTTATCTGAGTATAATGCCTCACCATATTTGGTATGTTGTTGTTGTTAAGTGCCCTTGAGTCACAGGCAACTCATAGCGACCCTATGAATGAAGTCCTGTACACTTCTTGTATAACTTTTGTCCTTTCTCCAGGTTCATAGGGTTTCCAGAGGTAAGCTATTGTGGAAGTGGATGCCACTCCTGCTTCCAATCTTGTTTTAATCGGAGAGCTTCACTAAACACTGTCCACCATGGGTAACAGTATTTGGCCTCACAGCAACCACAAGTTACCTCTGTACAGCAAGTGGACATACCAGGGTTAAACAACCTAGAAGAATGTTTCACCAAAAAACAATTAAAGGCAGGGCTGAGGGGCTACAGAGTAAAGTCACCCACCTTTGGCTTGGGAGCATGGCTTTGTGTCTTCTAGGCCAACTGCTAGCTCTCTCTTTCTCTATCCTGTTGTTGGTGATAAGTGTTGTTAAGTGCCCTCGAGTCACAGGCTACTCATAGCAACCCTATGAACGAAATCCTGGACACTTACTGTATAACTTTCTTCCTCTTTCCAGGTTCATAGGGTTTCCAGAAGCAAGTTATTGTGGAAGTGGATAACACTCCTGTTGTTGTTGTTGTTGTTGTTGTTGTCATGTGCCGTCAAGTCGCTTGCAACTCATAGCAACCCTGTGTACAACAGCCGTAAACTCTGCTCTGTCCTGTGCCAGTTGCACTATCTCTGACATTCCCATCCTGATTACCCCAGTCACTGAATCAATCCACCTCATAGAGGGCCTTCCCTTCCTGCCCTGTCCCTCCATCCTACCAAGCATAATGTCCCTCTCCACGGACCAGTCCCTCCTTACAACATGTCCAAAGCATGTTAGACAAGCCTCAGAATCCTTGCCTCTAAGAGGCTGCCCGGTTTAACCCTCTCCAGGATGAATCTGTTTTCCTCACAGTCCATAGTACCCTCAATACTCGTCTCTAGCACCACAGTTCAAAGGTATCAATTCTCCTTCTATCCTCCTTAGTCACTGTCCAACTCTCTGATGCACTAATAAGTGATAGCAAAGACCATGGCCTGTATAAGACGTACCTTAGTCTCCAGAGAGACACCATTGCTCTTCAGTACTTTGGAGAGGTCCTTAACAGCAGACTTTCCCATCGGTATACGTCTTTTAATTTCCTGGCTACTGGTGCCAAGAGTCTTCACTGTGGAGCCAAGCAAACTAAAGCTGTGAACAATCAACCTTTTCACCATCCATCCTGATGCTGCCAATTGGTCGAGTGTTGAGAATCTTTGTCTTCTTGACATTGAGCCTCAAGCCATATTGGACGCTGCAGTCCTTGATCCTCTGCAGCAAGTGCTGCAGGTCCTCCTAAGTTTCAGCAAGCAGGGTTATGTCATCTGCATAACACAGATTGTTAATAGATCTTCTACAAATCCTGACTTCACACTTCTCCTCATAGAGCCCAGCCTCTCGGATAATCTGTTCTGCATACAGGTTGAAAAGGTATGGAGACAGGACACATCCCTGGCGTATGCCCTTCCCAATTTTGAACCATGCAGTGTTACCTTGCTCTGTTCTGACGACTGCCTCAT
>NW_006399760.1:13472782-13473324 GCF_000299155.1 Elephantulus edwardii | reverse complement strand
CTGCTTGGATGGCAGACATGGTCTCTCTGGGGTATATTGCCAGTAATGGGATTGCTGGGTCAAATGGTATCTCTATTTGCAATTTTTTGAGAAAGGACCACACCACCTTCCACAATGGTTGCACCATCTTACATTCCCACCAACAGTGAATAAAAGTTCCAGTTTCTCCACATCCTCGCCAGCATTAGGGATTTTTAACATTTCATCACATGTTTGCTTATCATCTGAATGTCTTCTTTGGTGAAGTGTCTGTTCATATCCTGTGCCCATTTTTCAATTGAGTTTTTTAGCTATATCTTGTTGTGGTGATCTAGTATTTCATCTAGCTATAAGTCCATTATCAGACATGTCATTACCAAATATTTCCCCCCAGTCTGTGGCTTCTCTTTTTACCCCCTTGGATAAGTTTTTGGATGTGCATAGGGATTTAATTTTTAGATTCATCTAAGAATGATCGAATTTTGCACAATCAATGACTTATTCATAGCAAATATATTTTTAAGAGACATAAACACAGGTTATATACCTGGATTTCACCTGAT
>NW_006399760.1:13454902-13470201 GCF_000299155.1 Elephantulus edwardii | reverse complement strand
TTTTTCCTTTTCCAAGAGAAAAGCAAACTTGGGGAAGGAGTGTCCATCAATCAATGAATGGAAATCTAAAGTGTCTGTAAACCTTAATTAAAATAGAAAAAGAAAAAAAAAATTCCTTTCCTAGCCCCTGGTTTTCACTTTTGATGTATAACTGGGTTGTTGGTGGTATTATTTGTTGTCAAGAGAGGTCTTACTCACAGATCTTAAGCAGGTTTTCAGAGGCAGTAAATTGCAGGAGAGGAGACTGTTATTTTTCTCCTGCAGAGTAGCTCCTGGATTCAAATCACATAGCTTTGTGTTGGTAATAACAGCTCTTTACCCACTAGGCCACCCTTGCTCCCTCCTGGCTGAGTAGGATCATCATAATAAAGTGAATGTAGTAAGTAGTATCTGAACACATGTAAACAAAGTATTTAGATCACTAAGGAGTTAATTGCTCACTTTGCTATACAGACAGGCTTAAATTGAGAAGATTTAGAGGCAGAAATTGAGGTCTTGTTATCATCAAAAAATAGGGTGATGGTGTATCTATTTTTTGACTAGAATTTCTAATGTGAGATAGAGCAGGAGCAATAACACAAAGGCAGCAAAAGTAGACATGGTAAAGAATCAGACACCTAGCTGAGACAGAGCTGAACTAGAACTGCAGCCCCACAGAACCAGAGCTGAGGACCTTCAATCTGGCTTGTGGAGGGACTGAGGGGAGCTATCATAATTGGCAGGACTAACAGAGTTGTATAAAAGCAGCCCAAAGCCTTAAGGCTGAAGGTCAGAAAGCCGAGAAATTGTCCTGACAGAATTTTATTCTATTTTCCACTTGAATTGTAACTTGTTAACTTTCCCTAGCACTTCCATAATTAAGAGTATTTCTTGTGAGTTCTATGTGCAATAGATTTATGGTTCTAGTAGTAAAGCAGTGAATGTTCTAGGAGGTATGTATAGTATTGAATTGATAGAAGGAGGTGCAGAGTGTGAAGTTGTATTGTTTTTACATCACGTAATTATTAAAGCCATAAAGAATCTTCTCAAACTGGTTGTCTACCTTGGCACAAATTACCCTTGTGCCAAGGAAGTTGTTTTACAAAATACCTTGATGTTTTCATTGTCAGTTACTAGGGTTTGTTTTTTTTTTTGTTTTGTTTTTTATGAGGAGTGTGGGCTGGTGGTGGGGAGATGTAGTTTGCTTGTTCTCTCTCCTCTAAAGAAAATAATGTTATGGTTTTGCTGTTTTTTGTAATCTATTTAATTTTATTGCTATACAAACTCCCTCCCTCTACCATATATTGCAACGTTCTTTGATAGATGTACTTCTTTAGTTTGTTATTGTTGTTGTTCTTGAATGCCTTTGAGAACCAGAGCACATACCCTGACTATTTGTATGAGAATTCAAAGATAGGAACCAAGCATCAGAGCAGGAAAAACAAAACAAAACACTCTAGGTTTTTTTGCAAGGCTGAACAAGTTTGGAAGTCACTGTCTTCATTCACCTGCATATTAGAAAGGCAAAGAACATTGTTCATTTTGACTACTTCTAATGATTGTCAACAGAAAATATTGAGCCTCAGAAAACCGAGATACCTTTTTCAAGCCCACAGAGCTTTGCTGGAAAGTAAATAATAACTTTGACAAAATATCTAAGTTTGATGTGATTATATTTCTAAAAATCCCAATAAAATACTTGTAAGGTCTAAAATCTCATTTCTGGACAAGCTTGCTTGGTAAATGGTTGAGAAGAGATGAGAAAACTTTATCTTTTGGAAATAGCATGATGTTGCTCCTAATTTTCCGAGTGAGAATAATAGTAATCCCTAATTTGTCTTTCTTTCTTTCTTTTTCATCTATTCTCCTTTCCCTGTACTATTAGGATTTTTCTTCTCACTATGTTGTTGTGGGGTTTTTTTTTCCCCCCCAGACGGAATCAACTCAGAGCTGAACTTCCATGAGTTTTCTGAGGCAGCTAATAATATGGGAGGAGAATTGCCCATGCATCTCCCATGAAGCAGCTGGTAGATTCAAACATCATGACTTTGGGATTGCAGTGCAGCTTCTTGCTATGAGGCCACGAGAGTTTTGGAAATATTTTAAAAGGTGAATAAAGTAAAGCACCAATCAATTTTTTTTGTTCATTATGCCTGCTACTTACCTGTATTCAAGAGATTAATTGTTGTATAAAAGGAACACTGATATCACATGGAGTTAATCCTATTTTATTCTCTTACTCTTGAGTCAATTAACTCCAATATTTGATGTTTTTAATTTTCTTGACCAGTTACTAATTGTAAGATTATCATTCAGAATATCTACTAAATTTTATGTTAAGAAAATATCTCTATTCAATTTCTTTATCATTTGGTTGTTAGAAAATTTTCATGAGGAGAATATAAAGTTTTCATTAATATTTTATTGTTATTCTTGTTATTTTTACAGATTTTCTCACTAGAAAATTCAGATTTCCTGTCATTTGAAGTTTTTTTTTCTTTTTTGATTAATTTATTTTCTATTTCTTCATCTTTAGCTTCTCCCCCCACCCCTTTTGTCTTACGCTGTGTTTTTGATCTGAATTTGAAGTTCCCCCCCTTTTTTTCTTTAAATGCCATTTTTTAGTTTTGTCTGAACCCTGGTTTGATTTCTTGACTTTGACATCTATCGCTGGTGGTCTAGTGAATATAGTTCTGCTGTCAACTCAAAGATGGTATCTTTCTGGTTGTTTAAATCCATTAGTACTTCCACATGAGAAAAATGGGCAATCTCTGCCTGTGTAATATTTATCTTCTGAAAATTTGCTGGAGGGCCAACTATGAGTCAGTTCTGACTCAGCAGTAAACAGTTTTGTGGAAAGTAATTCCTCATCTACTCCTGTTTCATTTGACCTCCACCATTGCTTTAATTATCCAAACATATTTTCTTTCTCATACAATGTTTTCTGATTTCCAGTTGTCCCTGTTTCACATTTCCTTCCTCCATTTAATGAGAAAATATTCTCTCAAACTTTTACGGGATTGTAAAATCAGAAAACCTCTAATCCTTTTTTGCTTTATATTCTGGCTGTGTGTTTTTTATATTGTCTTGTTTTTTATAGTGCATATACTATATGAGTCATACTTAACTTGACAGCAATCAACAATATACTTCATTGACTGAATTAATCCAAATACTCAGGAATATCCCCTTGTTTGGACATAAGGTATCTTTTTATAGAAGTGGTAGATAGTAATCCTCCCCTTCTTCCCACCCCAAACCCCGCTCAGTTAGAAAGAAGGAAACTTTCTTTTTGTTCTGGCTATTACAAAAGGAAGACTCCCTGCCATATTGGTTTTCTAAAATATTCATTGAGACCACATCCTGTCCTTTTCCCTCTCAGAGGCCTAACACAATCCTCTAGGTATTTTCTCCACTCAAGTATCCACCATAGAGCCCCTGGGGGAAAGGCGGGGTGGAGGAGTACCAGAAATGTGGCTCCCAGTGTATAATGATCGTAAGAAAGATGATGAGGATGACTGCTATTAACTAGCACTGGCTGAATTCTCTATCTATGAAGAGTTTGACACCACACCATTCATTTAAACCTTGGGAGAACTCTAATGATGTAGCTACAAACACTTGCATCAACCATTTTATGCACTAGGCAATGAAGGATAAAAAGATTTAGGAAGAAAATAAGAAAAAAAAGATTTGACCTGGCTTCTTAAACTCTGCTCTGCTTCTAATTTTAAGTTGAAGGCACTAGACTTTCTATCACCTTTTCTGTTTTGTCATCAATGAAAGTTTCTCTTTTATGCTGTAATATCAAGTTCCATTTGTCTTGGAGTACCACAAATGGTTTGAGCTACAACATTAACTTTAGTGAGCTCTGGTGGATTAGTGGTAAAGAATTGTACCAGTAACGCGAAGGTACATGGTTTAAATCCACCAGCTACTCATGGGGAAAGATGGTGAATGTCCTCTGTAGGATTTATTGCCTTTGAAAATGATAAGGTGGTATTAATAAATTCAGAATTATCCAAACTTACCAGCATTGTTATAAAACTGACATCAGTTATTTCCAGCCTACAAAACTAGTTACTTTGTCTTAGAATTATTTTTTTCCTTTCTTTAGTCATGTAAAGTACTTTAAACTGCCTATTTACCAGGAAAGGAAATTAGTCTTTCTTAGGTTAACCTTTGTTTACCTCTTTGAAACATTTTTTTTACCAATAATATGTAAATTTTGCCTTAAAGTGGCCATTTACCAGGAAGGGAAATGCATCTTTCCTGGGTTAGCATTTACCCTGCAAAAAAAATAATTTTTTTTGCTTTTTTTTAATTATTAATTTTAATAGACATTTACAGAGATTTTGGATTTCCATTCATTCATTGCCGCACTTTCCTCCCTGCCCACCCCTCCCCACCAGTTCGCTCCTCTCCTCGAAAAGAAAAAGAAGAAATTCCTTCATTAGAAAAAAATTAATTTTAATGAAACTTTACAGAGACTTAGGGTTTCCAGTTATTCATTGTTGCACTATTCTCCCTGCCCCCCCCCAAATTCACTTTCCTCTTTGCTAAGTAAAAGAAAAACTCATTCATTGCTATACAATCTCTCTCCCAATTTCACTGCACTGTGCAGCCATCATTCTGGCATTTACCTTTCAAAACTGTTCTTCTAAGTCGTATGTTAACTATTTCATAAGTTGCTTACTAGTAACTATATGTAAACTATTATTTTTAAACATAAAAATCCTTTAACTTTAACTAACAAAAGTCTAACCAAAGTATAAAAACCTAGTGACCACTCCCAAAGGAGGAAGCAGTTTTTGAGAAGAGTCTCTCTGCCCTCCCAGATCTGCAAGGAGGTGTTTTGGATATTACAATTTGACTGATTTTGGAAAGAATCATTTGTGTTGAGTAACAAAAAACACACTAGAGAGTCAGCTATGGTTGGTTCTAATAGGATGATATACATTAACAACAACTAACCTATGAAACATGCTAAACTAGAGTTCTTTTTATCTCTTTACCACTCACTAATATTTCCCATGAGGGGGTAAGCTGAGGTGACTAAATAAGAGAACAGGCTTAAACCCAGTAGTAATTTAGGAAAACAAGTGAAAAAGTTTAATTAAGGTAAAGCAAAGGAGGCATAGTTGCTGAAGGATAGATAGGCCAGGCAGAGATCAAGAGAAAAGTAAAGAAAGGGAGAAATCTCTGGAAGGTTAGAAGTGAACCCAAACTATTTGGCATGTGTTAAGAGTAGAGCAGAGGGAGCAGCCTCAGGTGGGCCCTGCTATTTATTGTCTCCCAGTCTCTTAAACAGGTTTGAGGCCTTGAGCACCAATGAGAGTAGACCAAATGAGCTCTGGGAGGATATAAAGAAAATCGTCCATGTAGAATGCAAAAGATCACTACAGAGGCTGAAGAAGAAAAGACCAAGATGGATGTCAGATGAGACTCTGAGTATTGCATTAAAGCACTGAGAAGCCAAAACTAAAGGAAGAAACCAAGAAATCAAAGAGCTGAACAGAAAATTTTAAAAGGCAGCTTGGGACGACAAAGCAAGATACTATAATGAAATGTGCAGACAGCTGGAGTCAGAAAATCAAAAGGGCCGAACTCCTCAGCATTTCTTAAGCTGAAGGAGTTGAAAAACAAATTCAAGCCACAGGTAGCAATACTTAAAGACAGTTTGGGTAGCATGTTAAACGATCCAGGAAGTATCAAAAGATGGAAGGAGTACACAGAGTCACTGTATCAGCAGGAATTGGCTGACACAGAGGAATTTCATGATATAACATATGAGCCAGGTGAAACCTATGGTGATGAAGGAGGAAGTGCAAGTTGCTCAGAAGGAATTGGCAAAAACAAGGCTCCAGGATTTGACAGCATACCAATTGATTTATTTCAACAGACAGACACTTCCCTGGATGTGCTCAGTAAGTTGTGCTGCCAGGAAATCTGGAGGACAGCCAGCTGGGTCAACTGATGGGAAGAGATCAATATTTGTTCCCATTCCAAAGAAAGGTGACCCAACAGAGTGTGGAAATTAGTGAACAATATCATTGATATTACATGCAAGTAAGATTCTGCTGAAAATAATCCAAAAACGTTTGGAACAATATGTCAACAGAGAACTGCCAGATGTGCAGGCTGGATTTAGAAGAGGTCACAGTATTAGGGATATTATAGCTAATGTTAGATGGATCATGGCAGAGAGCAGAGAATACCAGAAGAATGTCTATCTGTGCTTCATTGACTATACAACAGCTTTTGACTGTGTGGATCACAACAAACTGTGGCTGACTCTGAGAAGAATGGGAATCCCAGAACATTTTATCGTGCTAATGTGAAACCTATTCTTGGACCAAGAGGCAGTCGTTGGAACAGAGCAGGGAGACACTGGATGGTTCAAATAAAGAAAGTGGTCCATCAGGGATGTATTTTGTCTCCATACCTTTTCAATCTGCAAGCAGAACAGATCGTCTGAGACTCTGGGCTGTACGAGGAGGAATGTGGCATTAGAATTGGTGGAAGAATCATCAACAGCCTGCGTTATGCATATGACACAACCCAGCTCGCTGAAACTGAGGAGGACCTGAAGCACTTGCTGAAGAAGGTCAAGGACTGCAGTCTTCAATATGGATTGAACCTCAGCATCAAGAAGACAAAGATTCTCACCACTGGGCCAATTGGCAGCATCAGTACGGATGGTGAAGAGATTGAGATAGTTAACAGTTTTCGTTTACTTGGTTTCACATTCAACACTCTTGGTAACAGCAGTCAGGAAATCAGGAGATGAATTGCATTGGGAAAGTCAGCTGTGAGGGACCTCTCAAGAGTACTGAAGGGTAACAAAGTCAGGCTGGAGACTAAGGTGCGTCTGATCCAGGCTATAGTCTATGCCTAGGGATGATAGAAAGAAAAGTGATGCCTTTGAGCTGTGGTGCTGGAGAAGCGTGTTGAATATACCATGGACTGCTAGGAGAACAAACAGGTTTTTACTGGATAGGGTGAAGCCAGAATGCTCCTTGGAGTCAAGAATTCTGAAGCTTCATCTGACATATTATGGGCATATTACAAGGAAGGACTGGTCCTTGGAAAGGGATATCATGTTTGGGAGAGTGGAGGGGCAGACAGGAGAGGAAGACCATCGATGAGATGGATCGATTCTGTGACTGGAGTGTTGGGAATGAGTGTGTCTGAGATGGCGAGGTTGGCACAGGATAGAATGGCGTGCTCTTTTACTCGCTATGAGTCACAAGCAACTCGATGGCATATAACAACAACAGTCTCTTGAAATTGGTCATAACCTAGCCCTGCCTAGGGACCTGTGGGATTGTCTGAGGTTTGTATATCCTGTGTTCCTATATTCCTGTATTCCTTCCAAGGAGATGCACCTTGATGCGTCTGTTTCTTATTTCTCTTCCTATTACTTCATCTAAGAAACCTTGCTTTTAGTCTTCCGCTATGGGAGTGTGAGGGAGAGAGAAAGAGAAAGAGACAGGGACCAACCAAATTATCAAGTCTAACCTTTAACAACCTAAAGTTGGGAATTTTGAACCCACTCAGCAGTACTGTAAAAGAATGAAGCAAGAAAATTTTACATAGAATTTCTACTTGAGCATATAGGACCAAACCCAGCTGGAATAGATCCTATAGCAACGTATTTTTGTTGGGTTCCTTTTGCCCCTTTCTAATTTTCAAGCTATTTTTCTCATGGATCTTTCAACAGAGGTAAAGTGGAGGGAGTAAAAGCTAGAGTACCTACCTTACAAATTCCATCATCCTATAACAATTTGATATTTGAGTTTTAAACTATAATGGCCATTCCATTGACAGCTTAACTAAGTTCCTTATTAAAATCTTCTCTTTTAGTAATGCAGAAGACTTTAGAAATCAGGCATTGTAAAAAAATGACCTTTTAACGGTTCATAATCAGGTCCTTTCAAAGTCCTTTTTTAGAAAATAGTGTTTTAAGGATATCTTTTAAAGACCAATTAAAGAAAATATTCAAGCTTATTATTGCTAGTGGTGATATCTTTGAGTTGGTTCTCATTCTTAGCAAATCCATGGACAATTTAAGGAATTTTTTACTCCTGTCCCATTCTCACATTTTGTTGTCAGGTTGAAGCCCATTACTATAGCCACTGAGTCAGGCCAACTCATTGATGATCTCCTTCTTTGTTCACTGACCCTCTATCAACCAGGCGAAGACTTTCTGTAGAGATTGGCCTTGGCCTTGCTAATTACACACTTAAGCATGTAAATAATAGTCTAGTTTGTAAGGAATAGATTTTTACTCTTAACTCTGAAATTATGTCAATAGCTTGAAAGAGGTAGCTATGAAAATTAGTATAATTTTCAAAAATTTTGAGACAATTGATATTGACCACTTTGATGACTAATACAAACTCACTCCAATACAGGTGACTGAATCACTGAAAATTTACAGAGTAAATAAATATGTCTTGTCTGACATACCAACACACTATGGTCTCATCAAGATTTCTGCAATGTTTGCTCATTACCATTAAATTGGAACCTCCTCAAAGCTGACCCTCCAGTGCAGTTCCAGAAGCTTTAAACTATATGAGAGAAGATCACCAATCTTTTTCCTGCAGAGCATCTCGTGGATTTGAACCATGTGTCTTTGGGCTGGCAGTACAATTCCTTACCCATGATACCTTCAGAACTCCTTGCTGCAATGATAAGCCTGAAAAAAAAATTTAGCAAAGAAACACATAGCTACAAATAGGCTAAAAGTTGAAACCTTCAGTAATATAGATAATAGTAAGCATAGGTAGTGTGGCTGAGTTGGGAAGAGTTTTAACTTCTGAGATGTTAGTGTGATAATAGTATCTGTTTTACATGGTCATCAACACCTACCTGAGTACTTTGCCCATAGGAAATGTTCAATAAACACTTCCCTAAGAAGTAATTTGTCACCATAATCAGTGACTAGCAAAAGAGAATTTAAACAGAATGCAGCTAAGTTTTCAATTACTACTGGGGAAGTTTCAAGCAAGAAGGTCACCACACTTTTATGTTGCCATTGGAACTCCCCATGACACTTGGGTCTCTGCTTAAGTGAACCATATGCACTACATTTTTAGATATAAAGCTATACCCTTCAAAAAATCAGGGATGATTTAAAAGCATGTTGGAAATAAAAATGATAATGTGTATAGTATTATTATTTATTGACACTAAAATTTGGATATTTCAGCATAATTTTTTTAAATATAGCTTTATAATTGTATTTTACTTAAATAAAGTTTTATCATATTATGGTTTATTTTATTCAAGTCACACATCTTTAGCAGTCCATATGTTAGAAAAACCAATTTGAGGAAGAAATAAGGACTTTTGGTTACAATAAAGCTAGATTATTCTTCTGATATAATAATTGATTTTAGGAACATATTAACCCTTGGGGTGCCTGAGGAGTTTCTATGATGTCGCCAATGTAGTTAATAACGTGCATGTGTGAAACTTAGGTATGTGTGACATAACATGTATAAAAACTGACATCTTTTTACTCAAAGAGCAGCTGGTCAGTTTAAATTGCACACTTTTAGGTTTGTAGCTTGGCATGTTATATGCTGCACCACTATGACTCCTTTATACTTATAAGAGGCTCCATAACTTTAATAGTGGACATAAATTTAGTTGATAGGATATCTTTTCATTCAACATATTTGCCTTACTACAAACCAATCACTTGTATTTATCAATTCCACAATTAATGCTTCCCATAAGCACACAGAGACAAAACACATATTGTCACTGTCCTTCCACAGTCTCAATCACCACTAGAGTGTAAAATGATGCATTGGAAGACTCACGGATGGATGCATACATTGGTTTCCTTTTCACTTTTCTTTCTTAATGACCTTACTGTTTTATATTGGGGAATTCCTTGGCTGCCAGCTAGCAGTATGATCTTAGAGAAGTCATCTAAATTATCTAATTGTCAATTCCTTCTTCTTTAATCAGCTCGGAGGATATTAAAAGATTACTTGTATTGGGAAAGTCTGCTGTCAGAGATCTCTCCAAAGTGCTGAAGATCAATGATGTCAGTCTAGAGAATAAGGTGTGCCTGATTTGGGCCATGTTCTTTACAATTACTTGGTATGCATCAGAAAGCTGAAATTACAAGGGATGATAGAAGAATTGATGTTTTTGAGCTGTGGTGCTGAAGGAGAGTATTGAATATACCATGGATGGCTAGGGGAAGGAACAGGTTTGTCCTAGAGAGGGTGAAACAAGGCTGCTTTTTGGAGGCAAGGACTTAGAAGCTTCGTCTGACATACTTTTTAAAAAAATTAATTTTAATAGACATTTACAGAGGTTTTGGATTTCCATTCATTCATTGCTGCACTTTTCTCCCTGCCCACCCGTGCCCATCAGTTCACTCCCCTCTCCGAAAAGAAAAAGAAGAAAAAAAAAATTCCTTCATTAGTATACAATGACTTCCTTCTCCAGGGTCTGGTCCTTTCTTGCCGCATGTCAGAAGTATGTCAGCATCAGGGAATTGTATACTGACATACTTTTGACATGCTGCGAGAAAGAACCAGACCCTGGAGAAGGAAGTCATGCTTGGGAAAATGGTGGGACAGTGCAAGAGAGAAAGAGCCTGGATGAGAAGGATTGATTCACTGACTGGGGTAATGGGCATAAGTGTGCCAGAGACAATAAGATTGGCACAGGATAGAGCAAAATATAAGGTGTACATAGGTTTTCTATGAGTCTTAAGCAACTCAACAGCACATAACAACAACAATTTTAGGATTAGATTACCTATCACATAGCTTCATTGCAAAGGTCAAATGAAATTATGAGACTATGTAGACTGCAAAGTGTTGTTTGTGGTATGAATGGACAAGTTCTTTCTGAACATTTAGAATTGTAATAATCTGTAATATCCTATTTAAAATGGGTTCCTAGAATGTGTTTTGTAGGTTTCTTTCTTTTTGCACCCTCTAAAATTAATCTCTTTTAATCAATATACAGAATCCTTACTATGTACCAAAGTGGTAGGCAATGTACATAAAAACAGAAGCAGAGTCTTTCAATTGCTACATATATTCTAGTGGAAACAGAACACATGTAACATTTTAAACTAAAAATTAAGATCTGAAATAGTTTCTTTAGGAGAAGTGATGGTGCAGTGCTTAAGTGCTTGACTAATATTGGTAGCTCCTTGGGAGAAAAGACCTGATAATCTGCTATTGTAAAGATTATAGCCCAGTATGTTCTCCGAGTAAGTTCTTCTCTGTCTGTAGTATAGCTATGAACTGGAATCAACCTAATGGAACCTAATAGAAATAAAATAACTTCATGCTCCAGATGTTAGACATGTAGGTGGTGTTGATTGCATTTCACATAGATTAGAGAAGCTTCTTAAGATCACTATCTGTGCTAAATCCCTGACTAATAATTAGAGTTATCCTGATTATGTGCAGTAGGAAGAGTTTCAGAAGGAGAAGAAACAGCCATAATGTTGGGTAATAGTGGCTCAGTGTATAGAGGCAATAGGCTATAATTTCTAATGTGGATATAAATATGAGGCAGAAATTAATGAAGCTATCACATCATGGAGGTCTTTTAAATTCACTTATTGTTGTCTGCAGAATAGGGGAAATGAAGTGTTATCCTCCTAGGTTAGAATTGCAGTTTCCTGAGTAAGTGGGTACAAATCCATAAAAAGGGACTGAAATAGGCTTGAAGAAAGTAAAGATGGTATTATCTAATTGGCTTTTGTAAGGAAGGTCATTGAGCCTAAAGAGTAAATAAACTAATACACTAAAACTTTTAACCCAAAGTCTAGCATATAGTTGTTGTTTTTGTTGTTATGTGCCATCGAGTCACCTGCAACTCATAATAGCCCTATGTTCAACAGGTCTAAAGTCTGTACTGTCCCAAGCCAGTCTCACCGACTCCAACACATCTATCTTCATTGCCTTAGTTACTATGCATCCATCTTATCAGGGTCCTCGCCTGTGCTGTCCTCCACCCTTCCAAACACGATATCTTTCTCCAGGGATTTGTCTCTCCTGGCTACATGCCCAAAGTATGTGAGATGGAACTTCAAAATTCTAGCCTCCAAGGAGAAACTTGGTTTCATCCTCTCCAAGCCAGACCTATTTGTTTTTCTTGGCAGTCTATGATATGTTCAAGACTTTTCTCTAGCACCACAATGCAAAGGCATTAATTCTTCTGTCATCCTTTGTCATTGTCTAGCTCTCTGATGCATAACAAGTAATTGTGAAGACCATGAACTGGATCAGGAACACCATAATCTCTAGATTAGCATTGTTGTTTCTCAGTACTCTGAAAAAGGTCTCTGACAGATTTATCTAATGCAATTTGTCTTTTTGATTTCCTGACTGTTAGTACCAGACTATTGATTGTGGATCTGAGTAAGCTGTAACTGTTAACTCAATCTCTTCTCCATCTATCAGGGTACTTCTGATTGGTTCAGTGGTGAGAAATTTGTCTTCTTGCTCCTGAGCTTCAATACATATTGAAGACTATAGTCCTTGACTTATGTAGCAAACACTTCAGGTCCACTTCAGTTTCAGCAAGCAAGGTTGTTATCATCTGAATAACATAGGTTGTTGATGAGTTTTCCTCCAATCCTGATACCACATTCTTCCTCATAACACCCAATCTCCTAAATTATTTGTTCTGCATATAGATTGAAAAGGTATGGAGACATGGTGTATCCCTGATGTATTCCCATCTTGATTTTGAACCATGAAGTGTTTCCCTGCTCTGTTCTGAGGACTGCTTCCTGGTCCAAGTATAGCTTCCTCATAAGCACAATCAAGTGTTCTGAGATTCCCATTGTCCTCAAGGTTAACCACAGTTTGTTGTGATTCACACAGTCAAATGCCTTTGCATAGTCAATGAATCATGGATAGATATCCCTCTGGTACTCTTTGCTTTTTGCGACAATTTTGGCAGAAAGAATATAGTACACACACAATAAGGACTATTAATGATAACTTCATTAATCCAGAAGAGATTTCACCAAATTATGAGGTGAATACAGCAGTTTAGATGAGGTAAAAGTTGTATTGGAGCAGGGATAGAAGAAAACATCTGACACATAATAGAAATTCAACATTATTGAATAATGTTGCTGTTGTTAGATGTTGTCAAGTTCTTTGCCATCCTTAGAATATTAAATTTGTTGAGCCAATTGTTGTAGTTACTATGTTGATCCAAATTGTTGAGGGTCTTTGTGTGTATGTGTGTGTGTGTGTGTATGAGGGATGGAAGAAAACATCTGAAACATAATAGAAATACGTATACACACACATACATACAGATAGATAGTTTATTTGTTTGGCATTCTTATTTTTTTTGTTTAACACTGCTTTACCATGTATGATGATGGTCTTCTCCAGGGGATTAGTCTTAGAGGAAGTACAGACAAAATATACGTTCATGTGAACTAAACGAAAAATGGGTGTTGCTGTCAGTACATGCTGTCAAATTGATTATAAATCATAGTGACCCTGTACGATAGCTCTAAACTCTGCTCTGTCCTGAGCCCTTCTCACTATCTCTGACATACCTACCCTTATTACTCCACTTACAGTGTCAGTCCGTGTAATCCAGGATCTTCCTCCCCTGTGCTGTCCCTCTACCCTTCTAAGCATGGTATCCTTCTCCAAGGACTGGTCCCTTCTGACAACATACCCAGAGCATGTGAGAAATCAAAATTCTTTTCTCCAAGTAACAGCTTAGTTTTACCATCTCCGGAGCAGATGTTCTCCTGACAGTCCATGTTATATTCAGTACACTTCTCCAGCATCACAACTCAAAGTCATCAATTCTTCTCTGTCATCTTTGGCCATACAAGTAATTGCAATGACCATGACCTGGATCAGGCATATTTTAATCTCTAGACTGATATCCTTGGTTAATCAGCATACTCATACATCTACTATTAAAATACTTCTTTTAATTTAAAAATAGCTACACAGATGTTCCATGACTAGGCAAGAAAGAGGAAAAGAATTTGTTCAAGTTTGATTTTTTCTTTTTCCTTCACTAAATTGACCAGTTGTTTTGGATTTAAATGTTACGACCAAAATTTATTTACTATATATACCAAAAAATTAAATTTTATAGAAAAGAAAAATTAAAGGGGAATAATTAAACTTTATATTGACAGAGGAACCCCCAAGAGGAAGCTACTATAAGAACTATGCCTAATGCACTGCTGATTCAAAGGAGGAAAGTCCCCTAACACACTAATGGGGCATTTCCCTTTGAAAATTTACTGTATCTTAAGCTGCAAGACATATACTTGTACTTTCCCTCTGAAAATTTACTGTATCTTCAGATGCAGGACATATACTTGTGTTTTTAGAAGCTTCACTTATACAATTTCCATTTTATGGGTTCTTCTTGCCCTCATGTTTGCCCCAAGTTGATTTTAGAGAAAAGCTATGTAGGTATATTCGTTTGTGTGTGTGTGTAGCAACACAATTTGTGAAAATGTATACTGTAAGTTGTTGTTTTGTGCTGTCAAGAATAGTACTACTCTTAGAGATGCTGTGATCAGCGGACCTGGATTTTGGCCTATCCTGAGCCAATCTCATCATCTTTTACTCAGCTGACCCCATTGCCACTGTCACTTTCTATCCATCTCATCCAGGATCTGCCTCTTATACCCTACCTCTCACTTTTCCAAGTCTGATATTCTTCTCCAAGAACTAGCTCCTCCTGACATCATACCCATAGTATGTGAGATAGAGTTTCAAAGTCCTTGTCTCCAAAGAGCAACCTGGTTTCACCTTCTCTAGGACAGAACTGTTTGTTCTCTTGGCAATCCGTGATGTACTCAATTCTTTTCTCCAACACAACAAATCAAAGACATTGATTCTTCGCCAATCATCTTTTTTCATTGTCCATAAGATTAGCAAACAATTATGAAGAGTATGTCCTGGATCAGGCATAACATTGTATCTAGACTAACATCATTGCACTTTAGCACCCTGGAGAGATTTTTAACAGCAGTGTTTCTCAATGAATTACGTCCTTTGGTTTCCTGACTGCTGGTACCAAAGATGTTAATTATATTATAGATCAGAGTAAGATGAAATTGTTAACAACTTTAATCTTTTCTCTATCTATCATGATGCTGCCTACAGACCCAGTGTTGAGGATTTCTGTTTCCTTGATGTTGAGATGTAATCCATTTGAAGGCTGTAGTCCTTTATCTTTTGCAACAAATGCTTCAAGTCTTCATCAGTTTTGGTGAGCAAGGTTATGTCATTTACATATTGTTAATGAGTCTTCTTTCTTTTTTT
>NW_006399760.1:13447580-13450932 GCF_000299155.1 Elephantulus edwardii | reverse complement strand
GTGCAGGAGAGGATGGCCCTCTATGAGGTGGATTGATTCAGTGACTGGGATAATTGGGGTGGGAGTGTCAGAGACAGTGCGATTGGCACAGGACAGTGCGGAGTTTAGGGCTGTTGTACATAGGGTCGCTATGAGTCGCAGGCGACTCGACGGCACATAACAACAACAACAACAACATTTGAAAAATGACTGCATTAATGAAGAAAGTGGAAAAATTAGAGACACATTTATGGAAGATAAGAAAGTAAGTTACAGAGTGGTTGTACCATTTTACAATTTCATCAGGAGTATGTGAGAATTTCAATCTCCCCACATCCTCAGAAACACTTATTTTCTTAACCATTAATCTTTGCTACTGCTACTAGAGTGAAATAGTATCTGATTTTGTTTTTAAATTGCATATCTTTCATTGTCAGTGATTTTGAACATGTCTTCATATGTCTGTTGGTCATCTAAATGTCTTCCTTTGCAGAAAAGTCTTTCTATTTCTTTTGCCCATTTTGTGATGAGATTATAAGTCTTCCTTGTGAAGGCCCTGTAGTATTCTGTATATTTGGTTATGAGACTCTTCCTTAAAAAAAGCTAAACTTAGACATTCCATAAAACCCAAGTATTATACTTCTGGGTATATATTCCAAGGAAAATAGAACTGAGATAGAAATGGAACTTTGTACGCCTAAGACATGATGTTGGGAAGGGTGCAGGGTCGGTGAAGAAGAGGAAAAGCCTGAGCCAGGTGGATTGACATGATGACTGCTATAATGGGCTCTTATATGTGAGGAAGTGTGAGGATGGAGCAGGATAGAACAGGGTAGATCTTTTGTTCATAGGGTTGCTCTGTGTCATATTCCACTGGACTGGCACCTAACAACAACATGTATAACATGTAGCAACATTAATCTCAAAAGCAATAAATGTCAACTTCCCAAGTGAATGGTTTGAAAAATTGTGGTACATTCACACAATGGAAAACTACATAACACTAAGTAGCAACAAGTTTGTAAAGTACTATACAACATGGGAAAATCTTGAGAGCACTCTACTGAGTGAATAAATTCAGTTTCAAAATGACAAGTACTTTATAAGACTATTATTGTAAAAATCGAAGGACATGGATAAAAATAGTAAGACGTGGATAAAAGTCCAAAATGGGACATGGCAGGAGTGGAGGGGATGGAGGAGGGAAGATAGAGAAGAGAAGAAATCACTAGGAAAACAGGACTTGGTGAGTGGAGGAGGGGGGAGGTGAAGGAATTTAAGAAGATCCAATGGTGACCTGAAAAGAAGAAGTAATAGTAGCCATATATCAATGGTAATTAGTTTTATAAAACACAACTTACATGAGTGATCATTTGAAACACAATGTGAATATAGCAATATATGAAATACAATGGACATGAGTAATACACAATGTAAGTGGATTTTGTATGCAAACCAATATGAAATAAAAAAATTAAGTGGAGAGCAAAAAGGAAAGACATTTACAAAATAGGTAGATTATGAAAATTTCATAAATTTATGACCTTTTTTATAAGTATTAACTGATGGAGAATTTGGTAAAACAACTACATGAAAAGAGAACACACCAGACTAGCAAAAGTAAAGAAAACTAAATGGATACAATGTTGAGTATACTGACAAAGAATGAGTGGCACAAAGGGTTATTGTGGAAGAGCATTCTGGAAACACAGACCAAAGTCTTTGAATGGAAAGTCTTTGAAACACATTCTAGATACTTTTTTATTTTTATTCAGTTGGTAATGGATAGGTAGCTATTAAAGAGAGGTTAGTTTAATATGCTCTATACTCAATCAATTGGATTGACATCAGATATGTCAGAGATGATGAGATTGTCTCAGGACAGTTCCAAACTTTACCGTATCCTGAGAATAGTGTGACTATGAATTATAGTCCACTAACAACACACAACAACAGCAAAATACATATGACTTCTTTGTGAATTACTTACTAATACATATAGAAATCAAGAAAAGAGGCAGATAGCAGTTAAATGGGAAACTACCATATGATATAATGTGACATAAACACACATTCACAAACAGAGAAACACTTAAAACACACATTTACATTACTTCACTAAAAATTGTGGAGGGGTCCCAACTAAAACAACTGAATTTCATGGAATAAAGTCCATGAGTTTATAAATTCAAATCAATCTTGGTTAAATAACATGCTTCCTCTCTATAGCATGATGGAAAATTTTAATATTGTTTTTGTTTAACAACAGGACAAATCACCACAGGTAAATAATGTCTTGGGAGAGATTTTCCTATGAGAATTTATATAGTGTTAAATATTCTTGTGGCACTTGTGGAGTTAAGAGTTCATTAAATTTGGCTTTCCTAGACTGTGCCTGACTTTATCATACAGATGGGTGGGAATATGCAAATAGGATGTGTTAGCCTATCCATAGGGAATTTATTAGTCTAACCAATCCACAGGGAGATTGACTAGTTTTGCCATTAAATTGGGTGGATCCAGCAGTAGAAAGAGGATCTTCTCTACAAGAGTAGAAGTCATGCCTGCCGCAGAGGAGAACCAGAGACCCAACATGAGATGCAACCTTGGCACTTCTACACCATTGGAACTGGAGCTAAGAGCTTTTTTCCAAGTCTGTTGGACAACTGAGGCTAATGATGGGATGGTTGTGTCATAATTCATAAGACTGAGAATTTTGTAACACTGGCCAAAGCCATGAGGTTCAAGGCTGAAATAACTGTGAGCACATGTCAGAAACTGTCCTGAAGGTATTCTGCTATTAATCTGCATTATAATTTTATGACTCCTCAAATATGGTTCTGTGTAGTCTGTGAACTATCACATTGGATTTTGGATCCAGTAAGGTGTTAAGATTGGTGTTGATATGAGTCGAGTGAGAAACAGGAGCATGGGGGACATGACTACCCTCATGGAATTTTTTATTTTTTCATTGAAACTATTGTGGTATTAGGGATATTATAGCTAATGTTAGATGGATCTTAGCTGAAAGCAGGGAATACCAGAGGAATGTATATCTGTGCTGCATTGATTATGCAAAGGTGTTTGTCTGTGTGGATCATAACAAACTGTGGCTGACTCTGAGAAGAATGGGAATCACAGAACACTTGATCGTGCTAATGAGAAAGCTATACTTGGACCAAGAGGAAGTCGTCAGAACAGAATAAGGAAACACTGAGTGGTTCAAAATTGGGAAGGATGTATACCAGGGATGTGTCCTGTCTCCATACCTTTTCAACCTGTATACAGAACAGATTATCCAAGAGGCTGGGCTCTATGAGGAGAAATGTGGGGTCAAGATTGGTGGAAGATCTATCAACAATCTGCATTATGC
>NW_006399760.1:13435135-13447290 GCF_000299155.1 Elephantulus edwardii | reverse complement strand
TGATACAGGCAATGGTCTTTGCAATCACATGTTACGCATCAGAGAGTTGAAAAATGACTACGAAGGATAGAAGGAGAATTTATGCCTTTGATCTGTGGTGTTGGAAAAGAGTGTTTAGGGTACCATGGACTGTTAGGAAAAGAAACAGATTCATCCTGGAGAGGGTTAAACCCAGCGGCTCCCTGGAGGCAAGGCTTCTGAGGCTTCGTCTAACATACATTGGACATGTTGTAAGGAGGGACAGGTCCTTGGAGAGGAACATCATGCTCGGTAGGGACAGCTCAGGAGGGAAAGGCCCTCCATGAGGTGGATTGATTCAGTGACTGGGGTAATTGGGATGGGTGTATCAGAGATAGTGCGATTGGCACACAGGACAAGCAGAGTTTAGGGCTGTTGTACATAGGGTCGCTATGAGTCGCAGGTGACTCGACAGCACATAACAACAACAACAACAACCTTGAAACTGTTCACCTTTGTGAAATTGGTAAATGTCAGATATTGCTGTCCTCATATGGCCTTTACTCTTTTAATAGAACTAATGCTATAACTTTTGTTCTCATTTGATATCGTATTTTTGTCAAGTACTGTCAAGTTAGCTCCAACCATTAGTGACCCAATATTACATAAAATAAAACATTGCCTAATCCTCTGTCATCCTCACCATTATTACTGTGCTCAAGCCAACAGTTCTCAGTCACTATCATTCTCATTAAGGATCTTCCTTCTGTAATATATGCTAGAATACAAATAGTACAACAATAGCAGGCGAGTAAATTCTGACTCATAGAAACCTCATACAATTTTCAAGGCTCTGCATCTTTGTGGACCTCTGCAGAGCAACTGATAGATCTGAGCCACAGACTGTTTAGTAGTTAAGTAATCCCTATATTAGAAGGATTCCTTGTAAAGTGGCAAGAGAGTATTGTCAAATACATTGTACTCTTTTCTAGGTTCTGTTGCTTAACAGTTGCTAAATCAGTCTTTATACAGCCTTAGTAGGACAAAATTTCCAACTGAACTTCATAACTGATTGAAAATCACCATTTCCCCTTGCTTTAGAATCATTGCTTCACAGGACTAAATGTTGTTCGTTGTTATGTGCCTTCAAGTCGCTTGCAACTCATAGAGACCCTATGTACAACAGCCCTAAATTCCGCTCTGTCCTGTGCCAATCGCACTGTCTCTGACACTCCCATCCCAATTATCCCAGTCACTGAATCAATCCACCTCATAGAGGGCCTTCCTCTCCTGCACTGTCCCTCCACCCTCCCAAGCATGATGTCCCTCTCTAACGACCGGTCTCTCCTCACAACATGTCCAAAGTATGTTAGAAGGAGCCTCAGAATCCTTGCCTGCAAGGAGCTACCCGGTTTAACCCTTTCCAGGATGAATCTGTTTGTTTTCCTAGCAGTCCATGGTATTCTCAATACTCTTCTCCAGCACCACAGCTCAAAGGCATCAATTCTCCTTCTATCCTCCTTGGTCATTGTCCAACTCTCTGATGCATAACGAGTGATTGCGAAGACCATAGCCTGCATCACACGCACTTTAGTCTCCAGAGAGACACCATTGCTCTTCAGCACTTTGGAGAGGTCCCTAGCAGCAGACTTTCCCATGGCAATGCTCCTTTTAATTTCCTGGCTGCTAGTGCCAAGACTGTTGATTATAGAGCCAAGCAAACTAAAGCTGTGTACAATCTCAATCTCTTCACCATCCATCCTGATGCTGCCAATTGGTCCAGTGGTGAGAACCTTTGTAGCTAAAATAAATTATTTTAGGAGAAATCTAACTTCTAATTTTATTTGATTACTCAATCTCCTCCCATGTGATTAACAGTCCTGAAAACCCAATGGAGGGTCAGTTCCGACTCAACAGTACACAACAGGAACAACAACAAAAATTCAATAATAATTTTAAAAAATTCTGTTTCCTGAAAGTGCTAGAAAATAATTTAAAAGCAATTTCTCAAAGGGGAACTTGCTATCTCATTCAATAGTAGGAGTTACATTTCATTTGCATCATCCTTCACCAAGACAGAGATTCTTCAGTCAAGTAGAAAGATACCAAAATTAGCTTACCTGGTGATCTGGTGACCCGGCAATCCCAAAGGCATGTGGTTAACTGATCCACAGGAAAAGGATGGGAAATCTCCTCCTGTGCTATTTATGGCCTCTGAAAACTTGCTGGAGGCTCTGCTATGGGTTGGTTCCAACTCAGTGGTACTCCACAACAGACTAGATATTGGGAGCTTTGGTGGCCTAATAGTGAGAAATTGAGCTGGCAACTCAGAGGCAGTGACTGGTATCCACAATCTGCTTCTGGGGAAAAAGATGGAGAATTTTCTCCCTGGAGATCAACTGCCCCTGAAAATCTGCTAGTGCATCAACTATGGGTCAGTTCTGACTTGCTCGTACATAACAACAATAACAACAGACTCAGCATGATATTATTAGTAATGTTGCTCCTGCATTTATTTTTCTGGTTTACTGAAAATAAGAAGAGTGATTTTACTTTTCCCAAGGGGGGGGGGACAACAACTACATCAAATTATCTTTTGATGCCAAAAACCTTATTTGCTGTGAAAATTGCAAATGTTTGCCTTGAGCAAATATGTGAAAATTTGCAATTTGTTTTAGGTGTAGAATTTTGCTATTTTTTGCAGGGGAAGAACTGCTTTGTGTAGATTTCTTTTCCTTTCTAAAAGATGTGTGAATTCTAAGAGAAATTCTGAGATCTATGCATTTTTATTCCAAAGATGGTAAGCTGACTGATTACTTTCTCAACAGTGACACAAAACTTACCATGCAACCCAATGAAATACTTTTTTTTTCTTTTACCGTTGATTGGAAGTACTTGTTACAATGAAGAGGCTCCCCAATTATGTACCGCACTTTCATCTAGTATAAAAATTCTACATTAATATACTTGTTACATGTTAATGCTCTATAATACCATAATTCAAGAATATCATAAAATGTAAAGGAAAAGAGATGGAGAGTCGATACATTAAAACATCACTCAAAACTCTTCTACATTGTTAATTAAAAAACCCTTCAAACTCATTGCAGTCATCAGAACCAACTTATAGCTAACCCTACATTTTGTTTTCAGAGGCTATAAATTTCATGGAAGGAGGTTGATTCAAACCACTCCCCTTTAGGTTGGTAGCACACCTCCCAAAAAAACTTGGCCAGCAGAGTTAATACGGTAACTTTTTAATAGATACTAAAATAATATAATCAACCCTGTTGTTTGTTGTTAGTATTATATACTATAATCTGTGACTCATAGTGACCTTATGTACAATACCTCTGAAGCCTGCCCTGTCCTGAGCCAGTCTCATTGACCCTGACATAGCTACCCTCATTGCCCCAGTTACTGCATCAATTCATCTCATCTGAGGTCTTCTCTTGCACTGTCCCTCCACGCTTCTGAGCATGATGTCCTTCTCCAAATACTGGTCCCTCCTGGACATGTGCCCAAAGTATGTGAGATAGTGTTGGGGAATGTTGGGAAGGAAGGGAGGGCCTCTGGCCAGGACAGATTATCTAAGCTCTCGATAAGTGCAAGCCTCCAAGTAGCCTTTAATATGGGGTAGAGAAAGTGCCACTGTGTTTGGCTGTACCGGCTTGAGAAAGCTCACCATCTGGGAAGACGGCTACCACATTTGTTGAGCTAGGAATAGTCTGCACGAGGCTGAGGTTCTCTGATCCAATCCACATATCCCACATCTACAAACCCACCTTATCCTGTCATCTGTTTGCTGGTTCATATACAAGTGCACTGCAGCCCCCAATAAAATTGAGCTGGATCGACTTTCTGAACGACTCCCAGAGTACTGTGTCTCTGTCGTGCTTACCCCCATCAGAGTGTCTCTGTTCGTTGCTGGAGAATAGATGATGACAAGACAGAGTTTCAAAATCCAAGGAGAAACTTGGTTTCACCAACTCCAAGAGAGACTTATTTGTTTTCTTGAAGTCCCATAGTATGTTCAAGACTCTTTTCTAGCACCACAAGTCAAAGTTGTCAATTCTTCTTTCATCCATAGTAGTCAATGCCCAGGGCTCTAATGCATAACAAATAATTGCATAGACCATGGACTGGACAAAGAGCACCATCATCTCTAGACTGTAATCATTGCTTCTCAATGCTCTGTAGAGGTCCTTAACAATGATTTTTTCCAGTACAATTCGTCTTTTGATTTCCTGATTGTGAGTGCCAAGAGTATTTATTGTGGAGCCAGGCAAGCTATAATTGTTTACACCTTCAATCTCTTCTCCACTCATTATGGTGCTGCCAATTGGCTTAGTGGTGAGAATCTTTGTCTTTTTGATGTTGAGCTTCAATCCAAATTAAAGACTCCAGTCCTTGACCTTACACAGCAAGCACTTCAGGGTCTCCTCAGGTTCAGCAAGCAAGGTTGTGCCATTTGTACAGCATAGGTTGTTGATGAATCCTTCTCCAATTCTGATGCGTTCCATTAGAATTTATAGTATTTACTCTTGCAGTGAAAGAAATCCTTGTGGATTAAGCAGTTGCCATTTGAAAGGTCTGAAGTTAATACCTACCAGCTGTGTCAAAAGAAGAAGATGAGGCAGTTTGGCCTATAAAGATTTAAAACCTTGGAAATCCTATGGGGCAATTCTATTTTGTCCTAAAGTGGTGCCCTGAGAAAAGTGTGACTATAGAACAGTGGTTAAACATTGGCTGAGTTATTATTTCATCAGGATAAGATTCAGCCAAAGAAATTAAATAAATACTATACTTTATTCTAGAGTCCCTGAATAAAATTAGTTATTGGAAACCACCAAAGGATGCTTCAAGAGACATACTTGGAGATCTTCTGAAAGGTTACAGCCTAAAAAAATCCTATGTAACATTTTTACTCTATACACAATGGAGTTAGCCTAAGTAATGTTGGATGGGAACTTATGAAAATAATAATTCCTTCTGATTAGTGTGTTGCTACTTATCCTCATGTTCTTGTCTGTCTTAATCTCTTCTAAAAAAAACCCAAACAAATAAGTAAGTGATTGGATAGGTAGTTTGTGGTTCATTCACACACAAAGAAATGTTTCAATTTTACACCCACACACAAACAGCAAAAACAAAAGCAGTTCTCAAAACATAGAGGCACTTTAAATATATACTGCTTAAGAGGCTTCATGGTGTAGTGCATTAAATATTGGGCTGCTAAGTTAATGGTCAGGGGTTTGAATCACCTCAGTAGGAGAAAGATGGATAATCTCCTACCAGAAAAATGACAGCCTCAGAAATCCAGCCGAGAGTTTCCATAAATAACAATGGAGTAGATGACAGGGAGGAGATGTCTATTTATATACATAATTTGCATATAATCATTCATATACATTGTATTTTATACGTATATATTATGCTTTATACAGCCATTCATGTACTTCTTAATAGAATTACTTGCTGATTAATGCCTTTTATCACCTCATCTCATCAAGCCCCTGGTGTACCTTGCTATTCTCTCATCCCTCCGTGTATCATCTAATCTCTGCAGCCCCATTCCCTTTATTCTGCTTTTCTTCTCCCCTTTTCCCTCCCCTCATGAAGAGTTATACATTCCCTGTTCCTATTTCATAATTGCTATAATTGTATTGGCCTTACATCAATTCTTCCCAGGTTGATATGTTTTTAAATGATAGATAATTTTTCAAAAAAGGTACAGAACAGAGAGTTCCAATTTTATGACATTTTTGAGAAAGAGGATGCTGGAACAGAAAAATAGGCAATGGTTCCTGAGACAAGGGAAAGAGGGCAATGAATAGAAAAATTTTGGGGTAACATAAACATTCCATAGGATACTGTAATGGTGGTATAAATGTGCGACATTTGATATTTGCCACAACATATAGGACTATAGGACTGAACAACACAAAGAGAGAATACTAATGAAAACTATGGAATTTTATTTCATTTTAGTTCTGTTAATATCTGCTGAACGTGTAATAAGTATATCAAAGGACTGTAAGATTTTATAAAAGAAATAAGATGCAAGAAGTAGGGCATACATAGGAACACTGAGTTTTCAGCTCAATTTTATTTTTGTAAACTTAAAACTAAAAATAAGTCTACTTAAAAAAAAATCAATGACTTTATATAGGTATATGTAAACATGATAGAGAGCTAGATACAAATCATGGATTTGGGAATAAGCTAGTTGTTTCCGTAGCCTAATTTAAAAAAAGCCACTGAATATAACTTTAGTCTAAATGTCCCCCAAAGATTACTCATAAATAGAATTATCAATTATAATGTAAGTTAACATTAATTAAAATAAAACCATTTCAATTAACATATATCAAATAGAGAGAAATAAAAATCACAATTGCGAGTTTTATTTTGAATTTTCCATTGTGGAGAATGTTTCTTTAATTCTTTAGTGAATTTCATTTACAGATCATCGAACTAGCTAAACTTTCTACTGCCCAATAAGCCCTAAGAAAGCCTCTTTTCTATGTCCATATTGCTACTCCTTTTCCGTATATGCCCAATTAGCTTTTTATGCCTTAGCCATCACCAGCCTAACTACCTTGGAGCCCCTAGATGAAAGCTTCTTGTCCTTGGCTGTTCTATTCATCAGGAATCTAGCAAAACTTAGGTTTGACTAGTTTCCTATGAAACACCTCCCACTCAACTGATTTGTGGTCCCTAATGAACCATAAGCTGATGGACAAATTATTCATTTGGCTTAGACCCATGGAACATTTCAAGGGTCTTTGGATCTTACAAGCCTGCATATGTGACTTCCATTTAAGTTTAGATATAAGATTTTTCTTTACACAAGCAAGAAATATAACAAGATTTTAACTCAAATCACTGTGAAAGAGCAACTTTGACTTGAGATTTCAAGTTCTCTGGGATTGGGGTGCAGATAAACCAAAAAATAATAAGGATAACAATTTTTCTACAATGGAAAAGCAACACTGAGTTACAATTAAATAGAGACTTTCCAGTCATAAGCCATCATCATGATTTATCTAGAAAAAGACAGTGGTTTTTAAATAATGTGTCAATATTGTTTGGAAAGGGTTAGCTTAATATTAGACATAATTTACAATTCAAATATATATAAAAATAAAGAGGAACAAAGGGAATTTATTTTTTTGATATAACAAGGCAAAATAAATATTGGAAAATAGTTTGCTAAATCTTGCAATTAAAAAATGCTATTGAGGCTAAAACAGGCACATCTACACACACTAGGCAATGGGCACCGCTCAAATGAATCTTTCTGTGCTATTCATTATCAGCTAATAAGCCAACTGCCATGTAGTGGATTTCAACTCATGATAATATGTGCGTGTCAGAGCTGAAATGTGCTCCATAGGCTTTTCAAAGCTGTAATCTTTTGAATATAGAATGCCAGAACTATTTTCCAAGAAATTGTATATGGATTTAAACTATCTTTCTTTTGGTTAGTCATTTATATACCTCAGGGGTTCTAGTAAGTAACAGATCAGAAACCTTCCTAAGGAGAGGTGTTCTTGTTTATCTTTTTTTTAATAATGTTAATGAACATTTACAGAGAATTTGGATTTTCATTCATTCATTGCTGCACTTCTCTACCCGCCCAGCCCTCTCCCCATCCCCCAGTTCGCTCCTCTCTTTCAAAAGTAAAAGAAAGACTCCCTCCCTGGTACACAGTCCTCCCGTACCCCTCCCACAGCCCCAAGTACATTGTTGAGTAGGAACTGACCTGAAGCCACCCTCCAGAATTTTTTCAGAGGCAATAAACCACACAGGAATTGACTGTCCATCTTTCTTTCATGGAACATCTGGTGGATTTGAACCACATACATTTGCATGCATCAAATTTCCTTACCATTTAGCCAGTTTAAGAGAGTATTTTACTTAATTTTTTTTTGTGCTCAATATTATCTTTCTATTAAATTTGTCTCTTCCACCCCCATTATCAGCCCTTGAAGTAGGACACTATGCTAGTTTTCCCGAACATGAAATATTGGTTTAAATTTTGGAATTTGGGGTGTATGTTATGGAATATATTATGTGATATTATATAATTATCATATATTCCCATATCTCAAAACTTTAGATAATAAATGAAAGGGATGCATGAATTATGTTACCATTTATGGATGCCATTGACTTAATTCTGACACAGAGTGCTGCTTATTACAGAGTGGAACTGCCCTGTTGGATTTTCTAGGCTTTAATCATTAAAGATGCAGAGTATCATGTTTATTTCCTTCAGAGTTACTGGGCAAGTTTCAATTTACAAACTTTTAGTTAACAATCAAGTGTTTAATTGTTTTTTTTTGCCATCAGGGTTCCTACACTGGCGTTACTGATTATTAAAACATGGAGAAAAATTTCAACTGTTAATGATTTCATCTTGCTTTGGTCCACAAGCAACATCTTTGGTGTCAGCAGTAGAAAGCTAAGGATATACATTGCTTTGGGCAAGTCTTGTGTCAATGATCTTTCCAAAATACTGACAGCAGTGATGTCAGTTTGAAGACTAAGGTGCACCTAGTTCAGCCCATGGTCTTTTCAATTACTTACAATGCATCTGAGAGCTGGAAGATTAATAAAAATTATAGAAGAAGAATTTATGCCTTTGAACCATGGTGTTGGAGAAGAGTGTTGAATAACCTATCGATTTCCAAAAGAATGAACAGATATTTCTTGGAAAGGGTAAAACCAAAGTGTTCCTTAGATGGCAAATATAATAAAGCTTCATCTTTTATACTTTGAATCTGCTGCTAGGACAAAGCATTCCTTGGGAAAGGATTTCTTGTTTGGAAAGGTAGAGAGTCAGCAAAAGAGAGTAAGACCCTCATCAAGATGGACTGACACGGTGACTGCAGCAATGGACTCAAGTGTGCCAGAGTGATGAGGATGGCACAGGCTAGGATGGGATTCAGGTCTGTCATTCGTAGGGTTCCCATGCATGACCCATTCTTTATTGGATGGGATCTAACAAGAATAACAACACACAATATTTGTAGCATAGTTCTATTGTTCTATTAGTTAAGAGTGTTACCAACTCCAAAGCAGGTGCCTACCACTGTTGCTCTGTATTCCCCAGGAGAAAGATGGACAACTCCTGTGTAAATATATAGCCTCTGAAAACCCACATAGGGCCAACTATGAGTTGGTTCTCAACAACACAAAACAACAACAGCAACAACATATTTGTATCAATGTAAGTGAAGAAAATTCAAGTTCCTTTTTATAAGTTCCTTAATTAATGAATAAACATTCATTTCCTCTAAGTGCTATGTTGTAATCTTTAGAACTATGCTGGAATGCACCATAATAAAATAAAAAATCAGAGTACTTATACCATCAAAAATAATGTCTCTCCAATTTATGGATGATTTATAAGCATTAAAGACTGTCAATAATACTTCTAGAAAAAGGTTAGAATTATCATACTTCTAGAAAAAGGTTAGAATTATAATACTTCTAGAAAAAGGTTAGAATTAAAGATTAGGTGCTACAAGATATGTTTTAGTATTTAATAAAATAACAATAAATTTCAGCTTTTGTAGAAAAAATAAGTTTTGATTAGTTTCTCTAGGTAAATTGAGAGGAGCCATTTTCTGTAAGAAAGAAAAATCTACCTTTACTGATTTTTTTAATTACATATTTTTATATGTACTCATTCATATGTGTTGTGTTTTATCCATGTGTATTGTGTTTTAGACAATCATTCACTTATATTGTATTTCTTTCATGTATATTGTGGGTAGTTTTCCCCTTGCAATCATCTTACTAATAACTATATTTGTGAAAGCATGTAAGACAGCTACTTCATGTGTCACACCTTAATATCTTCATTTTTGATAGCCAATTTCTGATGTACTCATCCCTATCAAGGTAGTACTCTGAGGGAACAAACATAATCCTTTTGCTGAAGAATCTTCTGTTCAGATTGGAAACTTTTGAGTATTTGCATCCGCAAGAAAAGCAGAGTCTAGAACAAGCCGCAGGTTTCAGCAATCAACCCTAGCTCACAGCATGGATCATCTTCTCTTCATCATATTAGGTTCTGGTCAACTCATCCACAGCCACTTGTAGCTAGGTCTAAGGGGCATCAGCAACAAACTCAGGAGTCTACATTTTTCCTAGTGTTACAGACCAGTTGGTCACTTCACTAAGCTCTCAACATGGGATCAATTCAAGAAGTTAGATCATATAAAGAAAAATGTGAGATCAAGATTGAAGGAACCCTCATTAACAACCTGCAATATGCACGTAAAGTAATCTTTAAGATACTTAAACACATTCTGCTGAAGATAAGACTTTAGTGTGGATTACATCTCAACATGAGCAAAAAAATGTTTCTCACAAATGGTCCAATATAACAACATCTTAAGTAGAGAAAATATTGACGTTGTCAAGAATTTAATCCTACTTAGACTGACAATAACACAATAAATCAAACCATATTAAATGTGACACATATTTTCTCCCCAACTTGTATATTCTTTTTACTCTACTAGAGAAGATTTTTGATGTCTATAAAAATTTAATTTTTAAGGACGTGTATGTAAGCCATCTAGTCTTTTTAGTGTATTAGCTTATCTTCCCCCCCCCCAAAAAAGCAGGAGGGGACAAAGGGAACATGGATCATATCAAAATAAGATTTGGCTGATGATTTCTTTCTTTAAGTTATTCTAGTACCTTCTACTACTATTGTTTCCCATTATTTTTCAAAGATAATTTTGAATATTATTGAATTGTGAGCAATTAATTTATTTTATTATACATATTGAATAACTTCTTAGTGAAGACTCCCTTAAAAAGCTAAAAAAACTCCAAAAATAA
Organism: Elephantulus edwardii; assembly: GCF_000299155.1. Taxonomy (NCBI): domain Eukaryota; kingdom Metazoa; phylum Chordata; class Mammalia; order Macroscelidea; family Macroscelididae; genus Elephantulus; species Elephantulus edwardii. The sequence continues at coordinate 13,436,466 of NW_006399760.1, read as the reverse complement.
TTAAAGAAAAACCCCAAGCCTTAAGAAAATCACTCTGGTTGTCCTCATAAAGCTAAAGTTATGACAAAAATAATCATGTCTAGATACAACCAAAATTATTTCTGTTGTTGGATAATCCTGAGGAATTAATTTTTAAAATATTAGAATATTTTAGAAATATTTTATTTAGAAACACATTGCATTCTTTTAATAGCACACTGTTATTATCTTATGCCACTAATATTGAAAAAAAATTTTCACTTAGAAATTAGGAAATATTTAATATGCAAGGAGAGAAACATCTTCAAATATAGAACTATTAGTATGAATCTCCATAAGGTAGTCACATAATGAGATGCAAATTACTGGAGTTTCAAGACAGAGTTAAGCCAATGTACGTAGAAATTCAACCACCACCACAAAATTTCTTACATAATATAGAGTCCATCTGATAAATTAATTGGTCTGCCCATTTAAAACACAAAACATTACTTATACATTCAACCATAATTTTGAAGTATCATTTTTGGGAATTTTTAAAACATTAAAAAGAATTTATTTTAAAGGTAGAAGCCATTCATACAAATCCTTCCATTTATCACATTCACATTTTGGAATCAGTACTATCAAATAGCATGAGCTCTGGTGACCACTTTGAATTTACCAGATACTCTGTGGGAGAAAAATGGGCAATTTCATCCTGAACAATTTGCTTCCTTTGAATTATGTAACAAACAATGTAAAGTTCTACTTCTAAGGTATCTTAATACAATAACAACAGCAGTCAAATAAATTCAAGAATGTAGATGCACCTTTAAACTTGGTCTGTATCACCCTAGAGACTAAGATGTGCCTGATGCAGTGTATCTTTGCATTTACTTTCAATGCATTAGAAATCTGGACAATGATGAAGGATGACAGAAGAGTCAATGTCTTTGAGTTATGGTGCTGGAGAAGAGAATTGATCATATCATGAACCACCAGGAAAATGAATAGGTCCGTCTTGGAAAGGGTGAAACTAAGTTTTTCCTTGGAGGCAGGGTTTTTAAGTTTCATCTTACATACTTTGGGCACATGGCTAGGAGAGACCAGGCATTGGAGAAGGACTTCATGCTTGGAAGGGTGAAGAGATAGCACAGGAAAGGAAGACCCTGGATGAGATGGAGTGACATGATAATTGGGGCAAAGTGGTCAGGTGTGTCAGAAACAGTGAGAAAAGCTCAGAATAGGACACGATTCAGAACTATTCAACAACCTTATCTTAAGTGGGAAACGTGTGTGTGTGTGTGTGTGTGTGTGTGTGTGTGTGTATGTTGTTGTTAAGTGTTGTTGAGTCGTAGATGACTCATAGC
>NW_006399760.1:13420915-13434727 GCF_000299155.1 Elephantulus edwardii | reverse complement strand
GACCATGACAAACTATGGCTGACTCTGAAAGCAATGGGAATCCCAGAACACTTGATTGTACTAATGTGAAACCTGTACTTGGACCATGTGGCAGTCATCAGAACAGAGCAAGGAAATACTTCATGGTTCAAATTTGGGAAGGGTGCTGAAACTGAGGAGGACCTGAAGTGCTTGCTGCAGAAGGTCAGGGAGTGCAGCCTTCAATATGGATTGAGGCTCAATGCCAAGAAGACAAAGATTCTCACCCCTGGACGATTTGGCACCATCAGAATAGGTGGTGAAGAGTTTGAGATTGTTCACAGCTTTAGTTTGCTTGGCTCCACAGTCAACACTCTTGGCACCAGTAGCCAGGAAATTAAAAGATGTATTATGATGTGAAAGTCTGCTGTTGGGGAGCTTCCAAAGTTCTTAAGAGCAATGGTGTCTCTCTAGAAATTAAGGTGTGTCTGATACAGGTCATGGTCTTTGCCAGTTGTTAGGCATCAGAGAGTTGGACAATGACTAGTGAGGATAGAAGGAAAATTGATGCCTTTGAGCTGTGGTGCTAGAGAAGAGTGGAGAGTACCATGGACTGCTAGGAAAACAAACAGATTCAGCCTGGAGTGGATTAAACCAGGAGGCTCCTTGGAGTCAAGGATTCTGAGGCTCCGTATAACATACTTTGGACATGTTGTAAGGAGGAACTGGTCCTTGGAGAGGACATCATGCTTGGGAGGGTAGAGGGACAGCACAGGAGAGAAAGGCCCTCTATGAGGTGGATTGATTCAGTCATTGGGATAATCAGGATGGGTGTGTTGGAGACAGTGTGATTGGCCCAGGATAGAGCAGAGTTTAGAGTTGTACATAGGATCGCTATGAGTCCCAAGTGACTCGATGGCACATAACAACAACAAACAATTTAACTTCTTATAGGTGTACAACTTATTGACAATTACAATAATCAGCTATGCAGTACAGTCCCTAATCTATTCTTAATGTTATTATAATATCTAATTTATCTATTCTCATTTATAAGAGAAATGATTTATTTAGTGATTTCTTTTTTTTTAAATTAAATTTTATTAGTTTTAATGAACATTTACAGAGATTTGGGGTTTTCATTCATTCATTGTTGCACTGTTTTCTATCTAGTGATTTCTAAAATTATCTCAGAGCATTCACAAAATTATAAAATCTTCATATTTCTTTTTAAAACTTTTAAAAGTTCTGTTGTATGGCTTTATTTTGGTCTGCTTTTCCAGGTATTCGAGATTTTTTTTTAAAGTATTGAGACATCTCTGAAACATTTACAAGAGTATTTGCATTTTCAGAAAAGAGAGCAAGTCTTAGAAAAACATTGTGTATGTGCTCCCATTTGCATTTTTACTTTTTAGATTACAGTTTGAGAAAGATTTCCTGGAAACTCCACAATTATGAAATCAATGAGACTACTTTGATTTTTCCAGATTGTACTCTTACTGACTTATAGGCTTGTATCCTGATTAAATCTTGTATCTGAAAAAAAAGGCGTTGTTGTCACTGTTGTTTGTTGTTTATTGCCTTTGAGTCAAGCTTGACTCACAGTGACCCTAAGAACAAAAGGCCTGAAGTCCCCCTAAACCATCAACATTTATCGAAGTTCATAAAGTTTCCGGAGGCATGTTGTTTAGGAAGTGTATGCCACTCCTCTTTTCAATTACTAAGGTATAGAATCATATAAATATCTAGTTATTTTCCTCAAAAATGTTAAGATCAAGCATTCTTTCCTATGAATATCATGTTGTTGTTGATTTCTGTTGAGGAGAGCACAACTCATAGCTACTCTATGAACAAAAGACCTAATGCCTTTCTATAACTGTTATCATTTCTCCAAGTTCATAGAGTTTCCAGAGGCATGTGGTTTAGGAAGTGGATACCATTCCTGCTTGCAAACCTGTTTTATAACTGGGAGCTCCACCAAGCAGTTTCCACATTGGGAAACCATTATGGTATTTGATAACTGATGGCAAAAGGTTCAGCATCACAGCAAACCCAGGTCACTTCACGCATCATATTGACAAAGAGTGATGTACAACGAGGAAGAAATGTCCTTCCAGATAAAACACTAGTCTCATTTAGCAGTTGTTAAGTGTTGTCAAGTTAATAAGACTCGTAGTGACCCTTGCACAAAAGACCTTAACTCTGTTCTATAACTAACATCATTTCTGTATGATGATCAAGTTTATAGAGTTTCCTGGAGCATCTAGTTTAGGAAGTGGATGCTACTCTTGCTTCCCAACTTGAATTAATATGAAAGCTCCTCTAAACATTGTACATGATGGGTAACCATTACGGTACTTGACACAACTGTGGCACAGTAACCAACATTATAGCAACTCCAAGTTATTCAGTATAGCAAATAAACAAACAATTGCTGCATCACTTAAACAATATTTATTCTAAAATTAATAAAATTGGCCCGAGGGCCACAGGCCATCAGCTGCTAGGAACCACTTTGTAGAGTGGAGTCTCCAGGCCAGCCAGCAATTCCAAACCCTCACTACAGGATTTTAAAGATAGACCCTTAAGCAGGTCTCCAACCTTGGTCAAAAGTTCAACTGACACTCACTTTTGAGGAGAAGAAACAGTAACACACATCAAACACTACACCAAATACTTCCTTTAGGTGATCGCCATCAAGACATGAACTCATATTTGCCACTAGGTAGTATTCAATACAGATCATAGCAACCCTATGAATAATAAATCTGATCCCTATACTATCCTGTGCCATCCTCACAATCTCTGACACACTCAAGCTATTGCTGCAGTCACTATATCATTCTACCTGGTTGAAATTCTTCCTCTCCTCCATTGTTGTGTCACCTTTCCAAGCATGATATCCCTTTCCAAAATATAGCCTCTCCCAGCAACATACCCATAATATGCGAGATGAAGTGTATCATCTTTGCCTCCAAGGATCATTCTGGCTGCACCTTCTCCAAGACACTTCTATTTGTTCTTTTGGCAATCCACAGGATATTCAGTACTCTTCTACAACACCATAGTTCAAAGATACAAATTATCCTTCTATCATTCTTATTCATTGTACAGTTTCCAGATGCATAGCGAGTAATTGAAAAGACCATTATTCCTCAAAGTGAAATCACTGTTCCAATTTGCAGGGGTCTTTGATTGCACATTTTACCAGTGCAATATTTTTCCAATCACCTGACTGCTGGTAACTATTGTATTGATTGTGGATCCAAGTAAAATATAATTGTTGACAGTTTCAATACTTTCTGCATCTGTTATCATGTTGCCTATCACCTCAGTAGTGAGAAGTTTTGTGTTCTTTAGTTGAGATTCACTCCGTATTGAAGGCTGCAATGTTTAACAATTGTGCAGCAAACTCTTCAAATCCTCTTCCTTGCCTCCAAGCTGTTCATTGGAGGCAAGGATTTTGAAACTCTGTCTCACATACTTGGACTGCTTGCCAGAAGCCAGCCCTTGGAGAAGAACATCATGCTTGGAAGACTGGAGAGTCAGTGTCTCAGAGGAAGACCTTGGATAAGATGGATTGGCAGTGACTAGGGCAATGGGAGTAGGTGCGTTAGAGATGGTGAGATTGACATAGGATAGAACAGAGTTCAGAGCTATTGGGCATAGGGTCGCTATGAGTCACAAGCTGCTTGACAGCATATAACAACAACAAAAGTATTCCTTTGCTCTGTTCACACATAATGTCTTAGTCTAGTCAGGATTACACCTAATATCTGAATAAAATACAGACTGTGAGAAGCGAAAAGGAGAGCTGGTCCAAAAATTATTAGTTGCAGGAATGCGGGGAAGCATTTAGTTTTCTTCGTCTGTTTTATTCTACTGTAGATATTCATGGAAGGGATACTCCGTTTTATTCTACTGTAGATATTCATGGAAGGGATACTCCATGGGGTATTTATGGGCTATTCCAAAGGATAAAAAAAGTATGCAGGGCATACTTGGTAGATGTAATGAAAGTATAACTCACATTTATTTGAAGAGGATTTAGTTTCTGAACAAAACAGCACCCTCTGTCTCGGTGTGTGCTACATTATTCTTGAAAGATGCGGTGAAATAAAGGTCATATGAGAAAATATATTTGGCATATACTGAAGAACTCATCCTAACTTAGATATTCATGATAAACAAGAGACCTACATTAAAAGATAGAGATTTTAAGTCTTCTTAAACCTTTTGTCCTTATAATATATATGTGGAGTAGTCACTATTCCTGGAGTATTAAGTGCTTTCCTGTTAAGAATCTTCCTCATAGCCTATCTACGAATATTCTGGAAATAATATTCTCATAAATACATTTTGAGAAAATATCCTCCTCTTATCAATGCTCTAACCAGCTGTAAGATTCTGCTCTTAGCAAGTTGTGACACAGTAAAAGGTAATCTAAGCATTCAGAATTTCATGATAAATAAGTATTACATTCACATTGTGAAGGAGTAGCAGAAATTTATGAATTACATGTAATTTATTGTGTAGTCTCATTTTCCCCCTTATGTATGTTGTTATGACTAAATATGTTCATGTATGTACAAACATGTGTCTATGTGTGTGTGAATTAGGGTGCATGTGTATGTTAGAATTGAGAATGTATTTATATAATTATAATACCAAATTATTAATGATATATGGAATGCAATTCCTTATTTAGCGAAAAAGGACTTATAATTATTGCTAGGCTGTTTCAGTTCTTTATCCCACGTGATAAACACACACTTACTAAATCACAGAAAGTATTATTAAATTAGCTATCAAATCTGTATAAAGTTTCTAAATAGTATCTTTTCAGCTCCAGTCTATTCTGCTTTTTCAGTCTTTCTTGCTATTAAAAAATTACCTCTGATGACTTGTATTTTCTTTATTATAATTGGCTCATTTACCAAAAACCAAAGATCTGAAATGATGTTGTACAAAAAGCAGTATTTTAGGTTCTTTCAACATTTGAGACAAAGCAACAAGATGTTTGACATCCTCCAAGACCATCTGAGGGTGACTTCTTATTTGTTATTCTTTACATGGGCACTTTATTCTCAATCAGTAAGTATTTAAACTTTGGAAAGAGTTGAGCCAACATAAGTCATCTTCCTGCCAGACCAATTCTCCTTCCCTCCTGCCCTCTCTGGGTTTATTCTTAAAACTTTACCCTTCACTTAGTTCCACGGAACTTGGTGCAAGCCTCTGAGGGATGGTTTACTTTAAAGAGTTATTATCCATTTCTAACGGAGTGAATAGTCACTATTCCTGGAGAATGCAGTTTTGGGGAGGAAACCAAAAAATAAATACAAAAACAAGCTTTATATCAAATTTGGGAGACTCCTCCCCTTCCTTTTTTTTTTTGTTTTAAATAATGACTTTCAAATGACTTGGAAATTTTAAGTTAAGTTAAAGAATTTAAGTTAAGGAAGGGAAGATTTCTTGCCTACATCTTCCACCTTTTACTGTTATTTGTTTGATTAGTTTGCAACAAATTCATAGAACATAGAGAGGGCCAATTTCAAAGCTTATAAAAATCAATTGATAGACGCCTGTCTAAAGCTGTGCAAAGCAAAGGCATCTGCTATCTAAGCAAGGACTTTTCTATGCCCCTTCTTTTCATCCTATTTTCTAAGCGATATTCCAGATTTATCCACAGCCTCTACCAGTCCCAAAACTTGTATCCTGCACATTCTCTTTTCTGAATTCAACTTAAATGAGAAGTGCTACACATCAACCTATTCAATAGTAGTATAGAGACTCTGAACTCATTTGATTTTAATCATCTAACAGAAGACGACTTGGTTTCTTTTCTGCGTCCTCCCTCTTGCTCTTGGCATTTCTTTCTTTAGCAGGCACCCCACCTCATCCACGGCAGTCATGAACTACAGCATTTAAGAGTGAGAAACCTTCCCTAAAGACACATCTGAAAATGATTTTTCCCATATCAAGAGCCCTTTAAAATTCTTTTTTAAAATAACACTTTCAAAAAAATAACATCTGTTTAAATCCTTTTATCATGATTTAAACACATTTTCTGTTATCACATTTTTTCTTCTTATTTTTTTTAAAGTTCTTTTTATACCTGTTACCATGGACACAATGTTGCTTGTCTCAGAGGCTAATTAAAATGGTTCCTTGCACTGCCAGGGAATTAGAAGTCACGTGTTGGAGGAGTGGCTTAAAAAATCTGAGGAACGTATTGTGTAAGGTCACCTGATAGAAATGGTTTTCTTTTATTAGAAAATTTTCTTTGTTTTATAAGAAATGTATTGACCATTATACTCCTAAAAGACTTAACACATACTGTTTTCAAACTACAGCCAGGCTTTAATAATACATACCTGTAATTTTTGAATAGGTTTTCATGAATTATGAAGCAAGGAGATACACACACACACACACACACACACATATATATACACACATATACATACATATATATATATGTATATATGATTTTCACATGGGAAAAAGAAAAGAACAATGTTCTTATGCTGAATAATTGAATGTGTATTAATATGATACTTGGTCCACAGAAGAGTTTAAACAAATCTTGAAGTGATTTTATCAACTTCAATCATATTCCAACAAAATTCCCCTTCATTGTCTTTTTACATAGTTGATTCCCTCATTTTGGGTTATATCTGTTTGTTTTTGTTAAGAGAAGAACCAAATGTTTTCAGATGCTCAAAACTCAGTTAAATTTAATTGTGACTATCTGTCTAATACGTCATCAAGCAAGTGTGTTTTTAAATAAGTATGTTTCTTTGTAGTCTATAACTGCTTTTAAGAGCATGTCATTGACAGTGTTGACATCGTTTTTCAGAACCATTGATGATATTCAGAAAGTTACAATTTACTTTTGACAAAATAAAGTCCAGAAGAATTAGATTTTACTGTTGCTGTGTACCATCAAGTTGGAACTAACCCTTTGCTGATTCTGCAGCATGTTTTCAGAAAGAGTACTTACCTTAGGATGAGATTGCCCATCTTTCTCCCATGGAGCAAGAAGATGGTGAATTCTAACCATTAACATTTACATAGGCAACACCATTCCTTACCATTATTCCTATTTTATTTTCCAATTTCTACTTACTTTTCAAGATTTTTTCATAAAGCATCTTAGAATGGTCCCTATGTCATCCAGTAACATATTTGAACCAAGTTGAAAGTTGTCAGAGATTATTTAACATGAATGCCCATCTCTTGAGCTTTGTGTTTAATTTGTCATAAGCCTAACATGATAAGATATTTTTGATTACTCTATTTTGAGTTCTTATTACATGAACTACACAGAAATGTGAAACTCTATTGAGATCTCAAGTAGTAAAAAAAATGCAGTGATAAAGCAGGGTAGGGCTAATTTGAATCTAATCAGATTGTCAAGTAGGATCTCAGGCAGTTGAGGTTATAGACTTAAGGTTAAGGTATAAAACATTTGGTAATCTGCCATCCTCTCTCTAAAAAAAAAAAAATAAAAATGGAAGGAACACAGACTGTAAGACTCCTTCCACTTTTAACATTCTGTGATAGTATTATCATGCAACAATTTCTAAATCAGTACCACTCAAATGGCCAATGCTTTAGACTGCTGATAAAACACCACATGTCCATGAAATACAAAATTAGTCATAGATTTGGCAAGTTGGCTACATGAGAATGCTGAAAAGAATTTATGGTGGACAAAGAAGAATGAGTTTGTAGATGATCTATGAGATTTCACAAACTTTGCTTGATTATAGTAGGTGGGTTTGGATTCCAGCCTCAAAATTTTGAATGTTAATTTCCTCTGTCATTAAGGTTATTTAGGTAGATAACAATAAAGTCATTAAAACCTAAAACTTGGACTTGACAAAAACAATTATAATAGTCTATGATTGCCCAATATATCCTACAAATTTAAGTTGGTAACTACTGTACAGGTTATTCTATTTGTATTTTTGGAGTCTGTCCTATTTCCCACCCAAAACTAATGATTTTCCATTAAAGCACAGTCCCTTTATTTTAGCTGTATATTAAATATTGCTGACTATAAGAACCTTAGTGATTTTTTACATATTCTTTGAACAGTGAGAAAACAATATCTGTACAGAAATGAAAGGATAAATACAACTCAATGCAAGCCCATTGTCATCATGTGAATTCTAATTTATAATGACAATATTGGGCAATTCAGAGCTTTTCTAAAGGGTTTTTAATGTTTCAGATCTTTATCTTAAAGAGAGACTGATAATATGAATCATTGACTTTCCTGTTAATAGCATTATGCTTAACCTATAACATCATCAAGACTGGACAAAAAAGAAAAGAATAGAAGATTCCTTTCATTTGACCTCTAATTAAGTTCTCCTTTGAGTGTTTCTTGCTTGACCATGTTACTATACTATGCCTAGATGAATAATTCCCAATCTCTCCCACAACATAGTTTGTAACCCACAGAGACAGGAAAGGTATTTGCCAAATTTCCAGAAAGTCAAATTTGACCTTAACAGTGGTTCAACATCATTTTGAAATGTAACTATGAATTCAACTGACTTATATCTAATCTTATTTTGCATGATTGAAAAATATAACAGTATGACAAAATAATAGTATTTCTTATTTAATTAATGTAGTTGTTGTTGTTATGTACCATCAAGTTGCTTGTGACTCATAGTGACCCTATGTACAACAGCCCTAAACTCTGCTCTGTCCTGTGCCAATCGCACTGTCTCCGACACTGCCATCCCAATTATCCCAGTCACTGAATCAATCCACCTCATAGAGGGCCTTCCCCTCCTGTGCTGTCCCTCCACCCTCCCAAGCATGATGCCCTTCTCCAAGGACCGGTCTCTCCTCACAACATGTCCAAAGTATGTTAGACGGAGCCTCAGAATCCTTGCCTCCATGGAGCCACCAGGTTTAACCCTCTCCAGGACAAATCTGTTTGTTTTCCTAGCAGTCCATGGTACTCTCAATACTCTTCTCCAGCACCACAGCTCAAAGGCATCAATTCTCCTTCTATCCTCTTTGGTCATTGTCCAACTCTCTGATACATAACAGGTGATTGCGATGACCATGGCCTGTATCAGATGCACCTTAGTCTCCAGAGAGACACCATTGCTCTTCAGTACTTTGGAGAGGTCCCTAACAGCAGACTTTCCCATGGCAATGCACCTTTTAATTTCCTGGCTACTGGTGCCAAGAGTGTTGACTGTGGAGCCAAGCAAACTAAAGCTGAGTACAATCTCAATCTCTTCACCATCCATGCTGATGCTGCCAATTGGTCCAGTGGTGAGAATCTTTGTCTTCTTGACATTGAGCCTCTGTGTTTAATTTTAAAATTAAGACTAATTTTTTTAAAGTTAGTCTTATTTTAAAGCAAATATTAACATTTGACTAGAAAAAAAAACATAATTCACTTAAGTATGCTCTTAATAAAACTGCATTTATCCATAAAGAAATATTTAACAAACTGTATTGTTTGCACTCGTCCCATGCTTCAGACAACCTGCTTGTGGTGCTTTGGGGAGGGTAAGCTATGGGTCAGTTCCAACTCCATGGTACAAGAAAAAACAACAAAAAAACAAAAAACACTTGCTCTATTCCATAATCAACACTATTAGCACCAGCAGTAAAAAAATTAAAAGACAAAATGAATTGCAAAATCTGCCATCAGGGACTTGCCGAAGAGCAATGATATCAGTCTCGAGACTAAGGTACACTTGATCCAGGTCATGGGCTTCACAATTACTTTCCATGAATCAGAGAGCTAGACAATGACTACAAAAAATGACAGAACAAGGACTGATGCCCTTGAGTTGTGGTGTAGGAGAAGAGTATTGAACATTCCCTGGACTGCCAAGAGAACAAACAGATCTGTCCTTGAGAGAGTGAAGCCAAGTTACTCTTCAGAGTCAAGGTTTTGGAAGTCTGATCTCATATACTTTGGGCAGTGTTTTTTATTATTTGTCCTGGTAAAATTAATAACAGATTATTTATTAGAAGCCTCAGGTCAATGTAGTCCAAAATGCTTAACCAGCTTTATAAGTCCAATTTCTAATGTGAGCAGCTCCATCTATGGCTCAGTTCTCCAATTCCTCTATAGGTTCAGTGCTTCACTAGAAGAACTCCTGGAGACTCAGGCCTGTCAGAGGAATGACTCACATGACCATAGGTATGTAGGCTGGTTTTGGAGAAACTGATGAGCAGTGGGTCAGGATCATATAGACTGTGGATGATGCAGGCTGGATATTGTGTCCTAGGTGAGCAATCCACAAGAAAAACACACACACACACACACACACACACACACACACACCCCATCTATTTCTGACGTGCCATTATGTTATAGAAACCTCTAATAGGGTGGGGCTTGTTCCCATCCTAATCTTCTCTCCTTAATAAATTACTCCAGCACAAAATAGTTAATGTTTGGCAAGGAAAGACAGATGATTGATAAACCTTAGACTCTCAGAGGCATGTTGCCAGGAGGGACCAGCACTTGGACAAGGACATCACACTTGGAAGAGTGGACAGACAGCACAAGAGAAGACAATCTTGGATTAGACGGAATAATTAGATTGATGGGGGTAAGTGTTTCAGAGATAGTGATACTGGCTCAAAATATGGCAGGGTTCATAGCTATTGTGTATAGGGTCACTACGAGTTGCAGTCCACTCATTGGTTCATAACAACAATATGTCAAGAACCACAGGTGGCACCTAAATGTGAACTGTTTAAACCCACTAGTTGTACCATAGAGGAAAGATGGACTTTCTCTTCCCAGAAGAAATTCAATGGAGGATAATTATGTCTTGAAATGGACACCTTGACGGTTTGTGGGCATCTATATACAAGGCAATTTGTCTTTTAACTCCCTAGCTGCTGGTACCAAAAGTGTTGATTGTAGAGCCAAGCAAACCGAAACTGTCAACAACCTCAATCTCTTCATCATCTATCATGATCTATAAATCTTTGTCTTCTTGATGTTGAGCTTTAATCCATACTGAAGACTACAGTTCTTGACCTTCTGCAACAAGTGTTTCAGGTTCTTCTCAGTTTCAGCAAGCGGGGTTGTGTCATTTACATAACCCAGATTGTTGAGGAGTCTACCTCCAATCTGATTAGGGATGATAGAAAGAGAGTTGATTCTTTTGAGCTGTGGGGCTGGAGAAGAGTATTGAATATACATACCATGACTGCTAGGAGAACAAACAAATTCATTCTGGATAAGGCGAAGCCAGGCTGCTCCTTGGAGGCAAGGATTCTGAAGCTTTGTGTGACATACTTTGGACACGTTGCAAGGCAGCATCAGTCCTTGGAAAGAGACGTCATGCTTGGGAGGGTGAAGGAACACAGCACAGAAGATGAAGATCCTTGATGAGATGGATGGATTCAGTCACCGGGATAATAGGGATAGGCCTGTCGGAGACAATAAGATTGGCAAGGGTTATAGCAGGGTTTAAGGATGTTGTACATAGGGTCACTATGAGTCACAGGTGACTCGATGGTACATAAAAGCAACAAGAACAGCAACAAAATACAAGTGTTTGAGAAGGAAGCCATAGGTTTGGCCTTTGCGTCTGGAATTCAATTATTCACAGCTAATGCATAGCTATTCTTCCATTGGGTTTCCAAAGCTGTAAATTACAATGGGAAGAAGTTATCTGTTTTTCTCCGGAGGAGCCACTGGCAGATTTGAACTGCCAGAGAGACATTTGGTTACACAGTACAACTCATTACAGACTATGTTATAGAGCTCCTTAACTCAGGAGAGTAAATAGCCAATTAGGTAAGAAGACCCAAAATTAAGAAGAGACTTTTAAAGATATGTATTTAAATATATGGGATGATGAATAATAACTGAAATGCTTTTTTTCTGACTAATATTTCCAGGAGGAAAGGAAAAATATGAAGAACCATTGACAGTGTTTCTAGAAAGAATGAAGTTAAGTCTACAGGGAGGAGAAAAAGCAGGAAAGTGGTATCTACTAGTAAATTTACAAAATGAGTCAGCTTAACAAGTTTGCCTTTTTTAATGTCTATTTGATAAGTTATACTGAGCAGTGACTATGATATTAATATAGGTGCTAGATTTCAGAGAACAGTTAACCATAATTTGTGACAGTTCAGCTTTATTAAAAATCTGACCAGTTCTCCTGAGAGAATCCAGTTTGGAAACAAGAAAGTTTATATCCATTCAATCAAATAAAAATACTCATTTCATTTATTGGTTTTAGATACACTTTATATGATTTCCTTATTTTTTCTATGAGAATACAGCATATGGTGAGTAAAGAGAAGATTTTTATTTAAGAAAACTTTATACTACCTTGACCTTTTCACTATTCTATATTTTGATTGGCTGGATTGGAATATCTCATCGTGTCCATCTAACTAAGAGCAAAACTGTAAACACCATGAACTTGACGAGTCAGCCAATCAAATTATAGAGTGTTGTAAAGGTCAAGGCAATACAAAATGCTATCATAATTTACATAACATATGTGCAGCACTACAAGTCCAATATTTCATCCTTCAGGCAAGGATTGAACATGAACATAAAAAAGCATACCATGAATGAATTCTCCTGACAACAGTACAGAAGTGGAAAATACTTTCTGGATAAAAAGTGCTTCAGATTTTCCTTGAGGGTTTTGTTGTTGTTGTTTTCCCAAGAAAAGATATTTATTAATTGGGATTCAATCAAACAGAGTAAAATGTTGCAAGTTCAGAGAAGAATTCCAAGAAAGTGGTAAAAAAAAGCAAGGGATAAATTTGTCCGAAAGGCAGAGCTGATTTCTAGTATTTTCTAGCTAATTTTAAGACTCTAAAAAGGAATGCCATTTTTTTTTCACTAATTTTCTGATTTTTTGAAAGGTGTAATGCACTCATCATTCTTTATTTTAACAACACTAGGTGATAGCACATTTTAACACCTGCAATAGTTAATACAAAGATAGCTTATCCTCAAAATTCATGCTATCTTATAGAGTATGAGATAACTACTTAGAGAAATACATGTAGTAATTTAAGGAAAATTATAGCATATGCTTCCCACAGTTAACCATAGTTCTTCCTCCATGTCTATTCTTATGAGAAGAGCTACATTTATATACGGATGTAAGTTATCAGTACAATAGTCATATATATCAATGATTGTGGGCTCTTAAATAGTTCAAGTTTCCCCACTGAAACAGCAGATGGATATACATATCTACGTTGTAAATGGTAAAATTCAAGTCAAACAAATGTCAAATAAGCCTATAAAAATCTGTATAACAGTTTCAGAAAGGTAGCTGCAGCAATTCTATTTTGCTTTTGTTAAATTTTCCTAGGTATACTATGATTTGTTGAGTTTTCTATTTCTTCCCTAAAATGCTGAAATAAACTTTTTAAATTTTTTTAAAAGGATTGATGGCAGGGAATGGCAGTGGACTCATCACAAATCTTAAAAAACTTGTTCTTTCTAGATGGATCATAGAAAAAAATAAGCGCTAAGATGCTACAAAATGTTGTAACATAGAAAGTTATGAGGATGCCAAATAAATATTATATTTTCTTCAAAAAGTACTTTAATTTTATAGACTTAAAATATCTTAAATCAAGAGAAAAATTGTTCATCCCTGACCAATCAAGATTATGAAAAAAAAGAATATTAAAAATTAGTCAATGATTACTTGTTGACAAATAACTACCTGGTGTATAGTTACCCCTTCACAAATATTTAATGCCTAAAACAGGCTTGTTGTGTATCATCAAGTCAGAAGTGACCTATAGCTGACACTCTTGGATTTTCAGAGGCGGTTAATAGCTGGAGATTGCCTATTCTTCTCCCGC
>NW_006399760.1:13405669-13418537 GCF_000299155.1 Elephantulus edwardii | reverse complement strand
GCACATAACAACAACAAGAGCTTCTTGCCACTAGGCCACCAAATCAAAACGTTATTTTGTTAGTCTTATTCATTGTTGTTATTGTTGTTAACTGCCATCAAGTAACAGGTGACTCATAGCGACCCTATGAAGGAGAGTCCTCAACGCTTGGGTGCTTTTCATCCTCTCTCCAGTTTCATAGGTTTTCTGGAGGCAAGCTATTATGGAAGTGGATGCCACTCCTTCTTCCAAGCTTGTTTTAATCGGGGAGCTCCACCCCACTCTCTGTCTGCATTGGGTAACCAGCCATTAATGCATTTTACACACCAGTGTCACAGTGTTCAGCCTCAGCAATCACAAGTGAGTGTTGTATGGCAACTTGTATACCAGGGCTATATGACCTAGAGGAATGTCTGAACAAAAACAATGAAAGGCCTGAGGGCCATGGATCAAAAGTCACCCACCTTTGGCTTGGTAGCATCGCTTTCTGTCCACTGGGCCAGCTGATCTCTCTCTGAATCTTATTCATACAAAAGAAATATTAAAAGTTATAAACAGATTTGACAAATTTTAAGTATGTAATATTTTTTGTTTATTCACCATCATATCTAATATACTCAGTAAGTTATTGTTATGCTGATTTGATGAATCTATTCCTACCACTTTAAGAATTGTTTTTTTAAAAGCCAAAGCGAATGTCAGACTTTCTAAGTTTAACTATTAAAATAATTGGAAAAAAATGAGGCTTACCTATGGCTAGATAGAATCAAACATATTTAAAAACAGAGAAAAAGATGTAGAAAAGTTTTAAAAAAATAATTGTTTGGGAAGAAGATTCTTCCATGATTTGGATGAATAGTGCTTCTGGACATGTGTCCTTGGATTTTCCAGTCTAAAACAGAGCTCCAGTGGCTTAATGGAAAGCAGTTCGAATCTACCTGCCACTCCTTGCGAGAGGGGTAGACAATCTCATCCCATTAGATTAACTGCCTCCAAAAATTCAACGATCAACTATGGGTCAGTTCTGATTTGATGGTACACAACAACAAACAACAACAAAAAAAGGAAAAAATATTGCAATAATTAGGGTAAGATACTGCACCAAATGCTTTTCTAGTTGGAAAGCAAATTTGAGGTAATTAAATAATGTAATTATCTTAATTCAGAAAAGAATACATCGAGGCAAGGAAAGTATATGTAATTTATGCAGTCACTCATCTAATATGTTACAGATCAAAAATATTTGAGGGATTTTCCAACCCATTCAGAGCAAAGCCAAGGCTCTTAAAATTATGACGTCCACAGTATTATCCATGAGGGTCCAAGCAGAAACTTTACTGTAAGAACAAAGGTTGAATTGAAGGAAGTTAAGTAGTCATACTGTTTATAGAGGTGTGGCTAGGATTAAGGAAAGTAATAATGGATATCAAGCAGATCAGAGGATAACAAAACTGAGAAGCAATTATAAATTCTGGATTCAAAGGGAAAAGGGAATTGAAACATTGCTGCAGTCAAGGAAGAACATCAAGAACATATCGCTTGTTTCTAACAGAAGATGTAGAAAGAATGCCACCGTTGATGGATCTAAGAAAAGGCAAAGAGAAAGCACAGAAAATATTCTATCCTCTATTTTTGTTTTTCCTTTCCAGTCTTCTTACAGATAGAACCTCTATTTGGAGAGCTTAAATCAAGACCAAGGGAGCATGGGTAATGCAAAGTGGACAGCTGCAGTTGGGTCTCTCTTGGTACCAGAACATTGCAGAGACATCTAGAAAAAGGATGGGTCAATAATTGATTATTAATCCACACAATCAGTCTTATG
The DNA here is from genome assembly GCF_000299155.1 of Elephantulus edwardii. Classification (NCBI taxonomy): domain Eukaryota; kingdom Metazoa; phylum Chordata; class Mammalia; order Macroscelidea; family Macroscelididae; genus Elephantulus; species Elephantulus edwardii. Next base: position 13,416,736 of record NW_006399760.1, on the reverse strand, counting down.
TCCAAAATATTCTTTTTATTACCTCATAATCCCTTCATTAAGCCTCATCAATTATTTAATCCTCATTCATCAATGAAATTGAACTTAAATAAGAACTAAGATCTTAAGCTAAAATGGCTATCTTTGTCATTGTAAAACCATGGCCTTCAGCCACATTGCATATTGAGTAAGTCTGAAACTCTTCAGTCAGCTATTCTCTCCATTCTCCTCTGTAAATATTTTCATTCACTTTGGTCAAATTTTCTCCTTGTCTTTCCAGTGGATGAAATAATCATTTGATAGAGAAAAGATAAGTTATCAGATAAGACTGACTGTCTCTAAATTTCCTACCACCATCATTTTAAAACATGTCATGCATATATGCTTTTTCCCTGTCTCTCCTTCACTCAAATCTAATTCCATAAATTATGCTTTAGAACCTAAATCCAGTGAGCTTAGTGGTAAGGGGAGGTCTTCTGCTGTTACCTGTATGGGCGGGGATTTTCAACTTTGCTGACCTGTCTTGCTTTTTTGCCTCACTGTCAAAGCAAAGGCATGTGTTCAAGTCCATGAGTTGCTCTGTGGGAGAAAGATGGGCACTCTGCTCCCATGAGATTTGTTGCCTCTGAAAACTAGCTGCAGTATCAGCTGTGGGTCCATTCTGATTCTATGGTCCTTAAAAACAGCAACAAAGGATCCTATTTCTACTCTTTTACTCTGTACTATATTTTTCTATCATCTTTCTCTTGATTTTTTTTAATAACCTTGAATGGTGTGTTTTGATGTTATTAAAAAATTCAAACTCATTGCTACAAAATCAAAACTCTCACACAGCCGTCCTTCATTGGGGTTTCTAAAGCTGTAAATTGCAAAGGAAAATATTGTTGATCTTTCTTAGAGCCACTGGTGGATCAAAACCACTAGAAGGTGCTGTTTTTAGATTAGCAGCACCTTTCCCATCAGATTGCACCATCGGAGCTCCCTATTTTTGTTAAGTACCCTCAAGTCAACTCTCATTCATAGTGACCCTATGTGCAACAGATTTTTTCTATTAGCATATAAATAAATGTATTCAGATTGTATAATTTTAAAAATATTTGTGTGGAGAGTTGATAGTAATGTTGTTGCTGCCATTGAAGAGGGGGTGATTCAGAGTGACTTTCTGAATAACAGAAGGATAAATCGTCATCTTCCACAAATCTTGCAAATGATCCTATGTCCAAGTTCATTGTTGCAGCTGTTGTGTCAATCCATTTTATGGCAGGTCTTTCCACATTTATTTTACCCAAAATAGTGCCCTTTTCTAGTCATTGATCTTTCCTGATGATATGGCAAGATGTGAGTCAGATTATCAACGTTCTTGGTATAAGGCACGTTCAAATTGTACTTCCTTCAAAATGGATTGGTTTGTTCTTCTGTAAATCTTTCATATAGCCAATACTCCTCAACAACATCACAATCCAACTATGTCTTTATTTGATCCCTTTTTGTTTTCTAGTTTTCATATGCATTTTAAGCTAATGGGAAGTAGTAACTATTGTAAACCAAAACAAGCAAAATATCCTCAAATTTCACTATATGGGAGTTTAACTTAATACAAATGCATAACAGAATAGAGTTCAATTAAGCTTAAATAAAGAATTTTTCCATCCTGTGGTATTTCACTTTCTGTGTCTAAGAAGAACTCTGGTGGCATAGTTGGTAGGAGTTTGTAACACCTCCTCTCTGGTGTACCCAAAGCTCTGTAGAATAAAGATGAGTAATGTCCTCCCATTAGCATCTTGAATAAAGAATTAGCATTTTGGAAACCCAATGAAGGGAACTGACTTAATGACAATGAGTGAGTGTGTGAAGTCTAGGAAAAACTTGACTGTATCTTCCATAAGTTCACAGTAAGAGAAGGAAGAAAGAGATTGTAAAATTTTGAATTATTGTTTTTACATGAGATTTCTATTTTTGCTGTAACAAATTAGGGTCTAAAACAGCGCAAGCATCATGTTATTATTCCGTAGATCAGAAGTCCAACACTGTCACCTGGATTAAAATCAACCTCAGCAAAGCTGTGTCTTTTTCTGGAGGTTGTTAAGAAGAGTAAGTTCCCTTGTCTTTCCACCTTCATAAAATACTGTGGCTGATAGATCCTTTTCTATCATTTCAAAGGCACAAATTTCACCTCTATCTTGCCATCTTCCATCTTCATGGCCCTCACTCATCACAGCTAAAGAAAGGTTCTTTGCTTTTCAAGATTTTTCCGATCAAAATGAACTCACTTGGTGATCTAATACTCCTTGTTTCAAGGACAATAACCTTAACCACATCTGCAAAATCCAATTTTTTATGTAATAAAGTAAATACACATGTTCTAGAAATAATGGTATGGACAGTTTCTACTACGCCTGTCATAGATTTGGAGAACACATTGCCTTGCCTTTGCCAACATTTAATTCATATTTGTCCCCAGAAATATCTCAAGAAAGTTATAGTTGTTTCCCCACCCCTCCCTTTTCTTTTAGGGTCATTCCTATTAAATATTATCTGTTCTCACAATCTTCACCTATTTTTTCCTACTCAATTTTAAACTTGAAACAGTTCTGTTGATCATCGTTCTACTTCACTGCAAAAGCTCTTTTCAAAGTTATTAAAATCTTTTCCTTGTTAATAAACCAAATAGGCTTCTTTTAGTTCTTACCCGGCAGCCTTGGGCACCATTAAATTTTTTTGCTTGAAAGCTTGACTTGCTGTGATTTCCTACTGCTTTCTTCCAGCCCTTCTGTCAAATACCACTAAGGTTGTTGCTTTTTTTTCTCATTCTTTCTTGTTATTTTTGTTATAGATTGTCAAATCTGCTATGACTTTTAGAACAATAGATCTGAACCATGTCCTATCTTCTGAGAACTGTCATATTACTGCTCTCTTAAAAACAACAAAGCTCAAACAACTTCAAACCAAAACTGCTACCGTCCAGTCAATTCCAACTCATAATAGTCCTTCTAAAATTTCTAAGGCTCTAAGTCTTAAGGGGAGCATATTATCTATCTTTCATCACCATAACATTCAAATTATTAGTGAATTCAAAGCACTGAAGATGTTTAGCGTTTTGCTTACCAGTGCAGCTCACTAGGAATGAACTGTCAGAGCTCAGATGGCCTAGTGGCAAGAAGCTGCACTGTAATTCTGAAGGCATGTGGTTTGAGCCACCAACTGCTCCATAGGAGAAGCATGGACAATCTCCTGTCAAGTGATTAACTGTCTCTGAAAACCCACCAGAGGGTCAGGTATGGGCCGGTTAAAACTCAGCAATGACAACACACTGTTCATATTCACCAGCAGTTTTATGGGAGAAAAGTAAGCAATCTCCTGCCATGTCATTTATAACCTTAATAAACTCACTGGAGGGTCAGCTATGAGTCAATTATGACTCCAAAGCAATGAATTTAATTTTGTCTTTAGAGAGATAAGTGGAGCTGTGGGAGCACAGTCTGAAGTGAGTTATGTAGTTAAAACAAAGGGGAAGTGCCTCCAGAGGTTGAAATCCACCAACACTGTGAGAGAGAAATACAGAGAATTGTCTTCCATGCATGCACAGCCTCAGAAATCCAATGAAGAATTGTTGGGTTGAAATCAACTGGAAGATAGTGAGTTGTATGATAAATATTTTGTCATCTTGGAATGTCCTGGACACCTATTTTTCTTTTCTATGTAATACTCTACCTAACTTGCTCAGATAGATTTTTATCACCTGTTGAGGGCTTTCTACTTATTCATTGCCTGTAGAGTTAAAATTTCCAAGTATGCACTGATACAATATTTTTATACAGATACTCTCCCTGATAACCCTAAAAATCCTAGGAGCTAGATGCTAGTACCAATGTTATTACAAAGTTGAATATATTGAAATAGAAAAGGTTTAACTAGCATTTGGTCAAAATTACTCCATTAAAGTGGAATAACAAATGCTTCAAATGTGCTATCACAACCATACCTTAATTAATGATCTGTCTCAAATAATGAAGTGGGTGTAAATGTTCTGTTATTAATCATAGCACTATCTTCAAGTATCAGTCAGTTATGAATGTGGATGGAATATAGACTCTATGAAGAACATTTTCAATTCAGCATATCCTCAAGTCTAGTTTTGATGTAACTGATTCCAAGCTATAAACTTGTGTGCATATTATTGTTAGGTCCTCTTGGGTTCATTATGACTTGTAGTGATCTTGTGATGAACTGAAAAAAACCTCACTCTATCTTAGACCAACCTTCAACATCTTCACTATAGTCAAGCCCGTGTTGCAGTAACTGTGACAATCCATTTTTATTTAGAGTCTTACTTCCAATAACTATCTCTTGACTATCTTTCTTTCTCAGGGTCTTAAAAGATTTTAATCTCTAGGAGCTCCATGCTCTGTGTTAGCATCATGACTCACTCCAGACTAACTTGTCAGAACTTCTCTTATCTTGTATCTTGAATAACTCAAATTCATTACTGGGGAGTAAAAATTGACTCATAATTGACCTTCCAATGAGTTTGATATTTGCATACTGTCCAGTCAGGGTCAACTCAGAACTGACCCTCAAGTGGGTTTTCAGAGGCAGTTAATCACATGGGAAGAGGTTGTTTATATTTCTCCCACAGAACAGTTGGAAAATTTGAATTATATGCCTTTGGGTTGACAGTAATATTCCTAATCACCAAGCCAAGTTTTAGAAGGCTATAAATCTCTATTTTTGCTAGCATGATATCATCTTCAAAGACAGACCCATTCTGACAACATGACCAAAAGATGAAGTTATATCGTCCTTTTTATTCTGAGAAGTACTTACTCCAAAATTCATTCTTTGAATAGGTCAATGGTATATTAAATACTCTTCACCAGTCACAAGTTAAAGGATTCAGTTCATTTCTTATTCTTATTTGGTCTTTCTTATTTAGTGTCCAACTTTCACATGCCTATGAAGCAATTGAAAATACTATGATTTGAGTTAGGCTAACCTTGGCCTGTACACTGTCATCCTTGTTACCTAACACTTTAAAAGGTCCTTGACACTTGACTTTCTCAGTGCAACCTGTCTTTGGATTTCCTTGCTGCTGCTGCCATAGGTATTGATTGTGGATCCCAACAAAATAATATTATATTTTTCTCTAATAATATTACCTATTGGTCCAGTTGTAAGAATTTTTGTTTTATTAATATTGAGATGTAATGCATAATTAAGGCTGCTAAGACTTTTTTTAGGATTTGAAAACAAGTCATGATGACAGTGATAACTAATTTGTTGAGAAGATGTATTTATTCTATCATTTCATAGGAAGATTAAAATATATAATATTAAATGCCAAAAGTATTGTCCTAATCTAGACCTTCCCAAATGAAAAAGTATAAAAGTAAAGTTGAAAATCATTAAAGGTGTCCATCAGGCTTGTGTCCTTTAGCCACACTTAATTCAATTTATATGCTGAGCAAATGACCACATATAGTGGATTATGTGAAGAAGAATGTGACATCAGAATTTGATGAATTGTCATAAGAAAACAATGATATGCAAATAATACAACCTTGATTTCAGTAAGCAAGGAAGATTCAAAGTTCTTACTGATGAATCCCAGGACTACTCAGTCTTCAGTCTGAAATACACCTCAGTGTAAAGAAAACAAATCCTTACAACCGGGCCAATGAATAACATTATCATAGCCAATAAAAAGATTGAATTTATTAAGGATTTTTTAAAAATTTGAATCCACAATTAACATCCATAGATGCAGCAGTCAAGAACTCAAACTACATAATACAATAGCAAATGTGCTTCCAAGGACATTTTCAATGTACTGAAGAGCAAAGATACTCTTTTAAATATATCCAACCACACTATATTTTCATTCTTTTATGAAAATACATATGCAAGTTGAACAATGAATAAAGAAGACTAAGGCAGAATCGGTGTCCTTAGTTTGTGTTATTGGCTGAGAATTTGAATAAATCACAAACTGTCAAAAGAACAGACAAATTTGTCTAGGAAGAAGTGCAACAAGAATGTGTCTTAAAATTTAAAATATTTAAATTTTTTATCATCTACCTGTGCGACGCAAATGACACAAACTTGCTTTCTGAATCTGAGGAGGACCTAAAGCACTTGCTGCTGAAGGTCAAGAACTTCAGTGTTCAATATGGATTGAAGCTCAACATCAAAAAAACAAAGATTCTCACCACTGGCCTGATTGGCAGCATTATTATGGATGATGAAGAGATTGAAATTGTTAACAGTTGTAGTTTGCTTGGCTCCACAGTCAACACTCTTGGTACCAGCAGCCAGGAAATCAAGAGATTAATTGCATTGGGAAAGTCTGCTGTCAGGGACCTCTCCAGAGTAATGAAGAACAACAATATCAGTCTGGAGACTAAGATGCACCTGATCCAGGCCATAGTCTTTGCAACTGCTTTCTATGCATGACAATGACTAGAGATGACAGAAAGGGAATTGATAGCTTTGAGTTACGGTGCTGGAGAAGATTGTTGAATATACCTTGAACTGCTAAAAAAACAAACAGGTTCATCTTGGAGACTGTGAAAGCAGCCTGCTCCTTGGAGGCAAGGATTCTATAGCTTCACCTGACATACTTTGGACATTTTACAATGCTGCACTGGTTCTTGGAGAGGGACATCATGCTTGAGAGGGTGGAGGGACAGCACAGGAGAGGAATATCCTAGATAAGATTTGATTCAGTCACTGAGGCAATGAGGGTAGGTGTGTCAAAGATAATAAGGTTGGCACAGGCCAGAGCAGCGATTAGGGATCTTGTATACAGGGTTGCTATGAGTCACAAGTGACTTGGTGGCACATAACAACAACACAACTTTGTACATGTTATCAGCAAAGAGATACTCCATGGAAAAATTGATTACACTTTGAAAAACCAGGGAAACAGGATAATTGTCAAGGAGAAGGATTGGGAAGAGTTGCTAAAATACAACAATGACAGTGAGAATCATACAAGATAGAGCAATGTATTGTTCTATTCTATGGAAGGTCATAGTGAATCAGATTCAACTTGATTACACCTCGCACTCATACACAACCCCACCACACACAACAGAGAGAGTAAGATCTTCAAAACTTGGGAAGAAAATGCCTTCTCACTGTAAGCAGTAGACCAGTACAACAATAGATAACTTCTGAGTTTTTCCACTTCTCATACTTTTTCATTTGTACTGTTTCTATATTTCATTTTCATTTTTAAAAATTTCTATAGTCTGGACTGGCTTTGACTGATAACAACCTTGTATATAACAGAACAGTGTTGCCTAATGTGTGCTGTTTGCATGATTATTGCTGTGCTCTAGTCCATTGTTGTAACTCTTGTGCAATGCTTTCCATTTAGTGGAGAGGAGTCCTGATGGCATAATGTATGATATACAGGGTCTGCTAATTCATTGTATGCATCTACCAACTGCTTCTTGGGAGCAAGATGGGTAGTCTCCTCCCATAAAGATATACTGCCTTGAAAGCTTGATGAAGAGTCACTATGAACTAGAACCCACCAAAAGAAGATGAGAGGGGTATTTTGTTTTTCTTCGTTTTTTGTTTTACAGCAGTAAATTTATCCTCAGTACGTTATCAGATAATATTCCATGTGTCTTTTTGTAATAATATGGTGAATTGTTGCTAAAATCGGTAACGCTAAAATCTATGTTCCAGTATTTCCAATAACAGCAGGGTTTAGACCTGTTGTTCATCAAATCACTAGAGCTGTCAATTCTACCATGCCCAACAACAACACTACTCATGGTAAACATATTTCAGCAGATGTTACAGACAAAGGACCAGGAAAAAAAGACCTGGAAAATTATTACATAAGTTAGTCAATCTAAAAATAATAGAATGTTTGTGTGTTTTCTTTTTTCCTCTTTATCTCATCTGTATCCTCTTTCTCCATTATCTTCCTTTTTTTCTGTCTCTCCTTTCATATTCTAAGAAAAATTTCAGTTTGAGTTAGCATGCATACTTGAGCTGATCTGGTTATTCATACTGGCCACAAGGTTCGTCCAGCAGTGTCCTAACCTTGTAAGAAGATTGCAGGATAATGAGAGTGCCAAATGGTCCTGAAAGCTGCACTGTCAGGGGCTGATGAGCCACATTGATAACCTAAAAGAGTCAACATTTTAAAACATTGTGCTCATATTGAAAATCTTTCAAATGTCCAGTGAGATGATTTACAGTTTTTAGTTGTTTGTTAAAGGATTTAATATTTCTTGCATGTTCTGGAGGGATAGCATAAAATTCCAAACTAAATTAAATTTTAAAAAGATGTATTGAAATATAAGACTATAGTATGTTTTTGAACAAAGATATTTCCAAAATGTCTGATAATCAATGATGCAATCTTTAAAGGAGTAATTTTTATCTTTACTGTGTTTTTTATCATCTTAAAATTTTTAATTATTAAAAAATCACTTTTACTGTTATTAACATATCTAAAGTCTATATTGTATTTCTTAAAAATAGAAACTGTATAAAAGCAAGGGAATAGTGATATTTCTTCCTATAGACTGGAAACTCAGAACAGTATTTTTATTGTTTAGTAATGTCACATCAGAACTCAGAACTGACCCATAACTCTTCTTCCAATAGGTTTTCAGAGGCTTTAATATCCATTTTTCTCCTGTAGAGCAGCTGGTGGATTTGAACTATGTGTCTTTGAGTTGGCAACCAACTCCATACAACTCAGCCACCAGAAATCCCTAGCTCCTAGAATGGTACCTGGCTTTTAGTAGACACAAAATTAATTCAAAAGCTTCTGTCCCTGAACTGAATGGAAGCACAGTACTTAGAATTTATAGTTGCTGTTGTTGTATACCGTCGAGTTGGAACCGACCCATAACTGACCCTCCAGCAGTTTTCAGAGGCAATTAGTCACTTGGGAAGATATTGCCCAACCTTCTCCCATGGAGCAGCCAGTGGCCTCATACTGTGTGCCTTTGGGATTATAGAAATAACTATATACTTTGGATATAATTCAAGTCCACAAAGGGCTATTATACTTTTGCAAATATACAACTATAGCACTTGATAAGCCCAGTAGTGTCCCATCCATCCAATCATTATCCAGGCCTGACTCTGCTTACCTTCTAGGACCATGGACATGGACATCTATCAAATGTGCAATAGTCATAGGCACAGGTAGTTATGCTCTGCTAACTTAAAGGCCATATGTCTACCATCAGCTCAGCAGAGAAAAATGGTCAGTGTCCTCTCCTTGAGATTTACATCCTGTAAAACCTGGTATAGAGTTCCTATGAGTCGAAATAGCCTGACCAGTGGCGATTTAAAAAAAAAAAAGTTTTAATGCATGACTATTTCTGGATAGTGGAAGCAGTTAATGAGCTGAGTTTCTACCTGAAAGTATGGTGATTGGTATCCTCAGAGAGTTGCCTCAGAAGAAGGGTCTAGTTTTCTACTTCCAGTAAAATTTACTCAACTCAAATTCATTGTCATGGCTAGCCCTCTCTTGTGTTTCAAAGGTGAGGCTATAAATGACACAGGATAGCTTTCTTACACAGAACTTCTGGTGGATTCAGATAGCCAGGGAGGCATGGTTTTAGGTTAGCACCACAACTCCTGATGGACTCATCACCAAAGCTCTTCCAACTACACTATCATTTCTGTTGTTTTGTACCATCGAATAGGAACAGACTCCAGTAGGTTTTCAGAGGCAGTACCACACAGGAGGAGAGCATCTATCTTTACAGAGCTGCTGGTGGATTTGAACCTGTGTTTTGGGAAAGCAGTGTCACTCCTTACTTCTAGGCCATCAGAGCTCATTTAGCCAAAGAAAATCCTATGTAGCACAGTTATGCTATGATGCACAATGGGCCATCATCAGTCAGAGTCCATCAAGGTTTAATAAATTAACAACTGACAGATATTTCCACCATATTTCTAAAAACTATAAAGATATATATTGATAAAAAGTTGTGTTTTGTTTTGTTGGTTTGTGTTGTGTTTTTTTTTTTTTAAGAAGGTATTACCATGTAGTTCTCTGGGGGAAAAAAGGTTATATTCATTTCCTAACTAGTAAGAGTTCTGGTGATTTAGTGGTTAGGAGTTGTGCTGTCAACACAAAGATAAGGAGTTTAAATCCAAAAGCTATTCTGTGGGAGATAAATGGGACATCTGCTGTGGGATTTACTGCCTGTGCAAACCCACTGAAGGGTCAGCTATGAGTGAGTCATTTCTGACTCCAAGGTACATAACAACAACAACAATTTTTACATGCACAAAAAATTCTCAAGTGTAAAGCATCATATAAAAGGGGAAAAACGATAGACACCTTTACCCTTCAGATAATATACTCTGTGAGGAATAAAAGCTTCTTTTTAGAATTTCTGTGCAGCTGGAGAGTTCTTTGGAGTCAAGAATGTTGAGGCTTTGCATCCCACTTTAGGCACATTGTTAGGAGGGGTCATTCCTTGAAGAAGGACATGATGCTGGGAAGGATGGAGCGTTAGAAAGGGAGAGGAAGACTCTCAACCAGATGGATGGAAATGGTGACTGCTACAATGGACTCTTGTGTTTCAGGAGGTGTGGTTCAGATCTTTTGTTCACAGGACTGCTTTGAGTTGTGCTCAACTCAACAGCACTTACCAACAACAACATGGTTTCCCTAACTTCTAGAAGCACAAAGAATTATAAATCCTTGGAGATCCACCTCAGTCAGGTCAATTCACTTCTCTGATAGAATTTCATTTTTATTACTTTCACAGGCATACTTTGCTCCTACATCTAAACATAGGCTTATACCTCTAGATAGAATATGTTTTACTTTGTTTCATAATTAAAAAGTCATTTCTAGATTCATTCTAAAATAGAATATGGTGAGAGACCCGATAATATCCATAAACATACAAGGGAGTCCAGTGAATACCACTATCATTCAAATATATGCACCAAAAACTAGAACCAGAGTGGAGGAAATAGAAGAGTTCTACCAACTTTTGAAATCAGAAATTGATCAAACATGTAATAGAGATGCATTGATAATAGTGGCTGACAGAAACATAAAAGTTGGGAACAGGGGAAAAAGATCAGTAG
>NW_006399760.1:13389770-13403658 GCF_000299155.1 Elephantulus edwardii | reverse complement strand
CTTCACCCTGAAACCCACAGCGTCCCTTTTCAGCAGGAAGTAGCTAAGAGAATACGCCATCCCCTCTTCCTTATGAATCAGGGTGAAGTCTCTCTCAGGGAGGAGTGATAGGGAATGGCAAAGAACACACAGACAAAGGAGATTAATCAGAACTAACTTTGACAAGCACTGTGGCAACTGGACAATTAAAACAGACATTCCGATGGCGGGGAAGAAGAACAAACTGGAGAGAAGGGTAAAGAGAATGGTGCAGCAATGAAGGAATGAAAACCCAAAATCCCTGTAAATGTTCATTAAAACTAATAAAATTTAATAAAAAAACTACATTAAAAAAAAAGATGCAGGAAGCATTAAAAGAAGATCGTAGGAGTACACAGAGTCACTGTATCAGAAGGAATTGGCTGACATAGAAAAATTTCATGAAATAACATATGAGCAAGAGCCTGTGGTGATGAAGGAGGAAGCACAAGTTGCTCTGAAGGAACTGGCAAACAACAAGGCTCCAGGAGTTGATGACATACCAATTGACATATTTCAACAAACAGATGCTACTCTGGATGTGCTAAGTTGTGCCAAGAAATCTGGAGGAGAGCTAACTGGCTGAAAAAGATCGATATTTGTTCCCATTCCAAAGAAAGGTGACCCAACGGAGTGCAGGAATTATTGAACAATATCATTAATATAACATGCAAGCAAGATTCTGCTGAAAATTATCCAAAACTGATTGGAACAACATGTCAACAGAGAACTGTCAGATGTGCAAGAGGTCATGGTACTAGGGATACTACAGCTAATGTTAGATGGATCATGGCAGAAAGCAGAGAATATCAGAAGAATGTCTATCTGTGCTTCATTGATTATGCAAAGGCTTTTGACTGTGTGGATCATAACAAGCTATGGCTGACTCTGAGAAGAATAGGAATCCCAGAACATTTGATTGTGCTTATTTGAAACCTATACTTGGACGAAGAGGCAGTCATCAGAACAAAGCAAGGAGACAACACATGATTCAAAATCAAGAAGGGGGTCAGCCAGGGATGAATTCTGTCTCCATACCCTTTCACTCTGTATGCAGAACAGAGGAATGTGGCATCAGGATTGGTGGAAGAATCATCAACAACCTGTGGTATGCAGATGACAGAACCCTGCTTGCTGAAACTGCAGAGGTCATGAAGCACTTGCTGCTTGATTGATTGATTGAAGCTCAACATTGAGAAGATAAAGATTCTCACCACTGAGCCAATTGGCAGCATCAGTATGGATAGTGAAGATGTTGCAATGGTTAACGTTTTCATTTTGCTTGACTCCACAGTCAACACTCATGGTAACAGCAGCCAGGAAATCAGGAGTTGAATTGCACTGGGAAAGTCAGCTCTGAGGGACCTCTCAAGAGTACTGAAGAGCAATGACATCAGGCTGGAGACTAAGGTGCACCTGATCCAGGCTATAGTCTTCACAGTTACATGCTATGTATTGGAGAGTTGGGGAGTGACTAGGGATGATAGAAAGATAAATTGATGTCTTTGAGCTGTGGTGCTGGAGAAGAGTGTTGAATATACCATGGACTGCTAGGAGAACAATGAAGTTTGTCGTGGAGAGGATGAAGCCAAAGTGCTCCTTGGGGTCAAGGATTCTGAAGCTTCATCTGACATACTTTGGGCATGTTGCAAGGAGGGACTGGTCCTTCGAGAAAGACAATATGTTTGGGAGATTGAAGGGCCAGCGCAGGAAAGTAAAGCCCTCTATGAAATGGATCGATTCTGTTATTGGGGTGGTGGGAATGAGTGTGTTTGAGACAGTGATGTTGGCACACGATAGAGCGACATTTAGAGCTCTTGTACATAGGGTTGCTATGAATTGCAAGCAATTTGATGGCACATAACAACAACAATTATTAAAGCTATTTTAATACTATAAATTCTCATAAACTGTTGAGAAAACTCTTATATTCTTTTAAACATTAAATATATTGTCATATATACTCAGTTTAGCACACATTTCTCATTCTAAGGACAAAGATAATTTGCATTTTTATATCTGACTAGGTGGGCAATATCTATCTCCATCAGCATAGTAAAAGTTTCATGTGAAAGAAAAATTATTTTAAACAAATGTGGTGAAAGGATAGAAATGAAAATCCAGCGTGTTCTAATTACAGATTTAAAAAAAATAATATGGAGCGATTCACTAATTTGTGAGTCATTTTTCACAGGGGCCATGCTCATCCTCTGTGTATTGTTCTAACTTTAATATATGTGCTGCTGAAGTGAGCACCTAATCACAGATTTTTTTGAATGTTGCAGTTGTTATGTGCCATCAAGTTGCCTGCCCCTCATAGAGACTCTATATACAATAGCTCTGGACTCTGTCCTACCTTGAGCCAATCTCATTGTCTCTGAGACACCTGTCCCCATTACCCCAGTTACTGAGTAAATTCATTGAGGGTCTTCCTCTTCTGCTCTGTCCCTCTACCCTCCCAAGCATGATGTCTTTCTGCAAGGATTGGTCTCTCCTGGCAACATGCCCAAAGTATATAAAATCCTGGCCTCCAATGATGAGCAACTCAGTTTTACATTTTCCAGTACAGATTTGTTTGCTATTTTGGCAGGTCATGGTTTATTCAATAGCCTTCCCAGTACCACAATTCAAAGGAATTATTCTTATTCAATCGTTTTTATTCACTGTTCAGCTCTCTAATGTGTAACAAGGAATTGTGAAAGCCACAGTTTGGGTAAGGCCCACCTTAGTCTCCAGACTGACATTTTTGTTCTTCTTCAATGCTCTGGAGAGGTCCCTGGCAGTACATTTTCCTAATGCAATTTATCTTTTTATTTTCTGACTTTTGGTACTAAGAATGTTGATTATGGAACGGAGCAAGCTGAATTTGTTCACAGTCGCAATCTCTTCTCCATCTAGTGTAATGGTACCAATTGGCCTAGTGGTGAGAATCTTTATTTTCTTGATATTGAGTTTCAATCCATACTTAGAGCTGTAGTCCTTGATCTTCTACAGCAAACACCTGAGGTACTCATCAATTTCAGTAAGCAAGGTTGTGTCATATGTATAATACAGGTTATTGATAAGTCTTCCTCCAATCCTGATGCCACATTTGTCCTCATAAGTTCAGCCTCCCAGACGATTTGTTCCACATATAGACTGAAAAAGTATGCGTAAAGGTTGCATCCCTGGCATACACCTTTCTAGATTTTGAGCCATGCACTGTTTTCTTGCTTTGTTCTCAAGATTTCTTCCTCGTCCAGGTGTAAGTTTCATGTTTAGTTTTGACATGAGCACAGTTAAGTATTCTGGGATACCCATTCTTATCAACTTTAGCCACAATTTGTTATTTTGAATGTTACTATTGGTTTTACTGCCTATATCCTTTCTCCATACCTCTTCAATCTATATGCTGAGTAAATCATTCAAGACTGGAATCTATTGGGGGGGGAAGAATATGGCATCAGATATGGAGGAAGACTCAAACAATCTTTGTATTTCAGATGACATAGCCTAGCTTGCTGAAAGTGAGGAGGGTAACTTGAGATACTTGCTGCAGAAAATCAAAAGACTACAATGCAAATTACATCTCAACAACAAGAACACAAAAATCCTTACCAATGGGCCTATAAGCAACATCATGAGAGGTGAAGAAAAGGTTGAAAAATTGTCAATGATATCCTCTTAATTAGATCCATGCTTGACACCTTTGGTATCAGCAGTCAGGAGATAAGGAGACCAAAAGCATTGAGCAAGTCAGCTGCCAGGGACCTCTCCAAAGACTTAAAGAGCAATGATATCAATTTAAAAACTAAAGAACACTAAATTTAAGCCATGGTCTTTCCATTTACCTGCTATGCATCTGAGATCTGGACAATGAATAGAGATGTTAGAAGAATTCAGGTTTTGAATTATGGTGTTGGAGAGGAATATTGTGAAAAAATGACTGTGAAAAAAAAACAGATATGTCTTTGAGAAAGTACAATAAAAGTTTTTCTTAGAGGCAAGAATGGTGAGATTTTGGCTCACATACTTTGTTCCTAGGAGAGTCTATTCCTTGAAAAGGAACAATATGCTTAGAAAGATGGAGGGTCAGTGAAAGAGGAAAACCCTCAACAAGATCGAAAGATGTAGCAACTGAGACAATAGGCTCAAGTATGTCAAAGACAGTAAGGACTGCACCAGGCATAGGCTAGGAGAGAGTTTAAATCTATTGTTCATAGGGTCACTATTGAAAAGATTGAAATTAAAATAGTCCCTATAGTTCTCAGCTGAATTAAACTCAAGTTTCTATAGTTCTCAGCTAAGTTAATTTTTAAAGCCCCACACCCAGGTATCCAGAGCAACAGTATTTCAAGAATAGCTAGCAGAAAGGCAGAGCAAACAAGCTCAACTAATAACCCATGTGCCTTTGTTTCCCGACTGATAACCAATGTATCTTGTGCTTTTCCACTGCCCTGGAGTTTGAACTCACTGTATACTTAAGAATTTATGACACCACCCTATAGTTAAAGATCTATCTAACTGCTACATGTGCTACGTGACTGCCGCAAGTGCTACGTGCAAAAATGCTGTGTAAACCCTGAGCGAACACTGAACCAATGAATTCAAATTGTGCTTTCATCACCCAATGAGAAGCTGATACTCAGTTGTATCCCCCTAAAGTGTATAAAAAAACCCAACTTTGTCTGCTCGGGGTCGGCTCCTTTATCTCTTGCCAGAGATAAGGGTCAGCCCGGAGCTCCGCAATAAACCTCTTATCTCTTGCTGTTGCATCAAGCCGGTGTCTTGGAGTCTTGGGTCTTCGCTGTCCACTCGGGACAGAACAGGACCAGCGGTTCGGGGGTCCTTCACTATGAGTTTTTCTCCACTCACGAACATCTAACAACAACAACAAGTGGCTTTAATTTCCAGTTTTAGACTTTTACACAGCAACTAGTCAAAGACAAAAAGCAAATTAAAAAACCTTACAACAGATATTAAATGACAGCTATTTTGAATAATGTTAAAATCTAGAGAACAGATCACATTTTTAAGTTTACTCTTGATACCAATAACCAGGAAATGAAAAGACGAATTTCATTAGGAAAATCTTGTTGACAGGGGCCTCTCCAGAGTGCTAAAGAGCAACAATGTCAGTCTACAGACTAAGGTGAACCTGATCCAGGTCATGGTCTTTGCAAGTATTTGCTATACATCAGAGAGCTGGACAATGACTAAGAATGAGAGAAGAATTGATGCCTTTGAGTTATGATGCTGGAGAAGGATACTTACTGCTAGGACAACAAACTGGTTCTTTCTTGAGAGGTGAAACGAGGCTGCTCCTTGGAGTCAAATATTTCAGAGTTTTGTCTGACATACTTTGTGCATGTTGCAAGGAGGCACCAGTCCTCCAAGAAGGACATCATGCTTGAAAGATGGTGTAAAATCATGCTTAAGAGATGGTGTAAAAAAAGGAAGATTCTGTATGAGGTGAATTGATTCAGTAACTGGGGGAATGGGAGTAGATGTATTGGAGACAATGAGATTGGCTCAGGATAGAGCAAGATTCAGAGCTGTCATACATAGGTTTGCTTTGAGTCACAAGTGACTCAATGGCACATAACAGCAACAGCAACATGAATGTTGAGTCATATAAAAATATGACGATACTAAACTAAAACTGATTGCCATAGAGTCAATTTCAACTCTTTTCGACGCTACAGAACATAGTGGAACTACTTCAAAATATTTCCAAGTGGGTAATCTTCTTTCATGCAATTTACTGCCTCTATAAACCAACGAGGCAGTCAGATATGCGTCTGTACCAACCTGACTGTAAACAATAACAAGAACAGTAAGTCTTTACAGAAGCTGATTGCTGTGCCTCTCTCTCTTTAAGTGGCTGGTAGATTGGAAAGGCTCATCTATTGGTTAATGTTTCATTTACTGTGTCAGGTTATTTTTACTGTTAAGTGCCATTGAGTCAAGCACAACTCATAGCAACCCTGTAAACAAATGACCCGAGCCCTATTCTTTAACTATATTAATTTCTCTATGTTCATAGAGTTTCCAGAGGCATTTTATTTAGTAAGTGGATGTCACTCCTGCTTCCAGGCCAGTCTCAATCTGGAGGTTCCACCAAACACTGTGGACAATGAGTAACCATTATGGCATTTGACACACCAGTGTCACAACATTCAGCATCACAATAACCCCAGTTATTTCAGGACAGCAAATCAACAGACCAGTGCTGTACCATTTAAAAAAATGTTCATCCCAAACACAGTTAACACCAGGCCTAAGGGCAACAGGCCCAAGGGCCTAATTGTCTTTTAAATACAAAGCCCACACACTTAGGTCCTGGTTGACTCTAAACAAGAGGCTTCCAGCCCAAAGCTAAATCTGGCAAATATGATCAGCTCACACAAAATTGTTAATGATAAGAAAACAACCAAACAGTCCCCACCCAACTGTCATCAAAACAAGAGATACCATCTTCCAGAATCCAATGGCTCCAAACTGTCAGGAGGCTTCTGTAAACAGGGTAATAATGTCTCTCAATTAGCTGCTGTTGATTTATTTTGTTTTTTAACTTTTCTAAATTTGACTCCATTTTTTCCTCATCTCATGTTAACACCTGAAGATTGACAATAATAGAAAATAATAATTAAGCATAAGTTTTATGAAATACTCATTTAAAATTTTGGATTCATCCATGCATTCATTTACATATTTATACATAGTTTATTTAAAACCTAGAATATGTCATATAAAATGCAAAGATGTCATGACATGTCAAACGCATTAGATATTTCTATTTCAAGTTCTTAATTTACTATAAAATTGAAATCATCTCATAAACAACTATAATAGGAAGTCAGTGGAATAAAAGCCAAGCTAGTGGTTTAAAATAAATGTCAGGGAATTTCAAGAGGAGCAATCATTATTGATAAAGAGTAAGAAGAAAAGACAAATTCAAAGAAGGTAGCCTTCAGAATGTTCATTAAGGAATTAGATAAATTTTGTTTGGCAAAAAAACATAACTTTGAATTGTTTCTCTCTAATTTGAAACCTTGCTGAGAATTTGCTTTTCCACTCCTTATATACTTATTTTGACAAGATTCCCAGACGATTTCTTAAAAATCCTAGGTGGTTACTATTATGTATAAGAAATATAAAAATGCGTAGGAAACTGCTCACTACAGGCTGGGAAGTCAACACAAGTAAGTTGGTGCTTACCTTATTTTATTGGATATTTCATGCCTTTCATTAATTTGAAGAGAGGATTTGATGCTCTAGGAAGGCTGTGTGAATTGAAGAACAATTCCAACCAAACCTGGAAGCTGTGGTGTTAAAACTTTGAAAAGTGTTTTTTTTCTCTTCATTGCCTTAGCCCTTTCTCCCCTCCATGGGCTCCAGCTGCCTCAGCTGCAAGCGTTTGCAGCTGATCAATGTCTTCAATATCATTAACAGCTGAAAGGCCAGCATAAAGGTGACAGCTGTCCAGATAGTGAAGAAACGACATTAGGTTTTGCCTAAGTTAAAAATTTTGCTTTTGCATGATTGTGGGTAGAGCTAATTTGGGACTACAGTGAGATGAGGCTTGCTGGAAGATTGAGAAAAGCCAGAGGCTTCTTGCATTTGTGAGCTGGAGTACAGCTGAGAGCTTTCACTGTGTGATATACTTTGCCTTCCCTCAGCTCCTCAACTTGTTTCCCTAACAAATGCCACAACTTTTGCAATGAATATCAGATTTGTGATTAAAGGAAGTAAGTGCAGCAACGTGGGAAACTATGCCTTACTTTGGGATCTGTTTTATATACTGGATGCTATTGGTGGAGAGCGATCGTTTCCCTTTATGAAGCCGATAAAAGTCCGATTCATCCTTCCCCATATTGTCTTTGCTTACAGAAGCAAAAACTAGGATTGTGGTTGTGAGAAAAAAAAACAAAAAACAACCAAACAAAAAAACCGAACTTTGTAATTGTTTGCTATGCATTAGCAAGTAAGTACAAGTAAACTCATGTTTTCTTAGCTTAGTGGGTAATTTTAAAATGGACGTCTTTTTTTTCTAGAGAAACATTTACATATATGGAATCACTTGAACAACCAAATGAAAACATAATAAATGCCACTGAACAGTATATGTGGAGATTGTTCAAATGGATGCTTCTTCCCATATATATTCACAAAAATAAAATAAAAAATAGAAGAGGGAAAAATAGATAATTGTATATTTTACATCTTCATGGATAAAATCTTGATTGAACTATTCGATATTCACAATGAAGACTATTATCCTTTAATAACTCTGAATTACTCTGTAGAAAAAAAAGTACAACTTTTTGTAATGCACCTCAAAATACCATGAGCAGTACATATTTTATACCAATGTTGACTTGTTAGTGTAAATGATATTTTAGTTGGATATATTAATAATTATATTAATAGTAAGAGCTTTACTGACCTAGTGGGTAAGTAGTTACACTGCTAAACCAGAGACAAGACCAGAGATCTTGTACAAACGTGAGATCAAGCCCACCAATTGTTTCATGGGAGCAAGATGGAAAACTCTTTCTCTACAATTTACTGCTTTTGAAAAACCCAAGAGAGATAAGTTAGGAGTTGATTCTGATGTGATTTTAATGAATTAATGTGAGCATAATAATAATAAACAGAGATGTTAATTAGGGAGCTCTGATGGCCTTGTGTCAGAAAACTGTACTGCCATCCAGAAGTCATGCAGGTCAAGGCTCTGCGGGAGAAGGATGTGCAATCTTCTCCCATGCAATTAACTGCCCCTGTAAACCCACTGGAGGATCACCTATTAATTGGTTCTGACTCTATGGCATTAAACAACAACAACAACAACATATCAATTATCAGTATTTTGTTTGCCTTTATGTATTTTTGTTTTTGTTTTAGTGAGTGCATCAAAAATCATAACATAATTAAATTGAAGTATATTAAAAGTGTAGATTATCACAACCTTACTTTCAGGAAAGTAGATATTTATAAATTCTCCAGAACTGTTAGGCCCTTTCACTTTTCTCAGCTATTTAAAGAGAGACTATTTCCAATGGCCCATTTCAGCCCAATCTGGTAGTAGCCCTTCCCAAAGCATTTCTCAATTGAGATGTTCTTGCTAAAGGTCCAATTTAACTCTCTAGCTTTTATTCGTGTATTTCTTAGTGTTTGGTCTGTCACAGACACTCAGAACAACTGCTAAGCATCCTTCTCATGAATGTTTCATATACTTGACGACAGTATTTATCCCTTAGTTTTTGCATATTTGGATTTTATTCAATAGCTCTTTCTTTGATGTGGAGGAAAGGGAGATGGCACTTATGTTTCATATTCCACACTGCTGTCAGCTCTATCGAAAACACAATTTGATAATGTCAGTCTTTGCTTAAAACCTCTAGTGATTCCCCATTATCTCTCAAGCAAAGACCAACCTCTATAAGGCAGGCCAAAGAACTCCTGATATTCTTCTGCCTGAATGCTTAGTAATAACCCAATACTGCTTTGACCTAACCAGATCAGAATAGTTGTGTGATATTGTCATGTTGTTTTAAAATGCCACCCTTTCATGATATTCCATAACCCTGCCTAAAATGTCCTTTCCTACCTTTCTCAGATTACTGATTTAGTTAATGTAATATTCATTATCTAGTGCTGCTATAATCAATTATCCCAAATGAATGAATTTAGCAGACAGAAATATAGTCTTTCTGTTTAGGAAGCTAGAAACCCAATTTTAGAATGCGTGTTCTACTCTCGGGAGAAAGATGGGCAATTTCCTGCCAGGTGATTAACTGCAAAGAGGACACTGATGGGATAGTCTACATGGAATTGTGCGGTTAACCCAGAGTTAACAGATGTATGGCTGTTCAAATCCACCAGAAGTTCCATGGAAGAAAGCTGAGAAATCTTTTCTTGCTTAAATTACAGCCAATAAGAATGTGCTGGAGGGTCATTTACGAAACAGTTCCGACTCAATGGTGATGAGTGGTGAGTACTGAGGGAACACTATGTCTTTCTGTAGATTTGGAAGGAAAGTCATTGTTCAGCATGTGTTAGACCCAGTTTCTTTAGAGTTAGCCATGTGTGTTGGCATTCATTTATTCTTTCCTAGATCCAGATCTAGATCTAGGAGGTTCAGGGGCAATCTATGTACCAGTATTGAGTCTACTCCTGACTCTTTATTGATTGCACTGAGTATCTCCTACCTTTGCATGATTGTTGAATCAATTTCGTATTTTATTCAAGACACAACCTATTCTTGTAGATTATGTCTTGTCTAATTAACAAAATTACCACTAACCCAACCTCATTAACATTACCATAGGTCAGGATTTACAATACAATGAAAAATTATATCAGATAATAAAATGGGGGACAGTAAGTAATGTGGAAAATCATGGCCTAATCAAACTGACATTTATTTTTAAGAGTACACCATTTAATCCATAGTACTCTTCATGCTTTAAGGTTTTTTTA
Organism: Elephantulus edwardii; assembly: GCF_000299155.1. Lineage (NCBI taxonomy): Eukaryota > Metazoa > Chordata > Mammalia > Macroscelidea > Macroscelididae > Elephantulus > Elephantulus edwardii. Next base: position 13,393,176 of record NW_006399760.1, on the reverse strand, counting down.
AACACCAACAAAATTTAATGTACGCCCATCTTTGTGGCCATTAGACATAGTTATTTTCTATCTCTGTGTTGGCATGTGTTTCCTCTGATTATTTTTTATATAAGAACCTTTAACTATTGAACATGTTTGTATGTAGTATTTTTAAAGCCAAGGTCTTCATAAATCAGAGAATCTACCAATAGTTAAAATAAGTAAAGGAATTGTTCTTCTTATGAAATCATACCTATAGCACCAAGTGAGAGCATAACCAGGGAAGGTAATGTCATCCTTTATCCTCATCTAGATTGTCTAGTGGTTACTTTCTGTGGTGCTGGAGGAAAACAAACAGATTCATCCTGGAAAGGGTCAAACTGGGCGCTGCTTGGAGGCAGGGATTCTGAGGCTCCATCTAACAGACTTTGGACATGTTGTAAGGAGGGACCGGTCCTTGGAGAAGGACATCATGCTTGGTAGGGTGGATGGACAGCGAAGGAGGGGAAGGCCCTCTGGGGTAATCTGGATGGGTGTATCAACGGCAGTGAGATTGGCACAGGACAGAGCAGAGTTTAGGGCTTGAAAGCAACTTGACGGTACATAACAGCAACAACAACAGTGGTTACTAGATGATCTTTCCCCTCTAGTCGTCCCATCCTTAGACTTGACAAGAAAGGAATATATGAAACAGAAAAAGATGAATATTGGAAATAAAAATCCCAAAATTTTCACCTACAACTCATTGCAATTGCCACAACTGTTCACCTGATGTTAAAAGAGTTTGGGATAGTGAGTATTTTGGACCACGTATCTTCTCCCACTTAACAGGAAAAAGACTTTAATTGTAAGGACAAATGTTTCTAGTTTTAATCAGTAGCAGGATTTTCTACAGAATATACACAATTATCAATATTATACTGTTATGAACTCTCAAGTCAGAAACCTACTCAGAGCTGACCCTCCAGAAATTTTCAGAGACAGTTGATTACACATGAGGAGATATTCAATCCTTTTCTTGTGGATCAGCCAGTGGATTTGAACTCTATGCCCTTGGGTTGTCAGGGCAGGTCCTTACCACTAGGCTACCAGATTTCCCTCAATAATTCTTAGAGAAATGAATGAAAAAAAGACAATTTGTTCTTCATTTAATCATCATACAAGGGTACAAAAAAGGTGATCTCACAGAATGTAGAAATTATCAAGTAATATCAATATCACATGAAAGTAAAATATTGCTGAAGATTATTAAAACATTTGTAGAACAATACATCAACAAAGAGCTGACAGAAATTCAAGCTTCATTTAGAAGAGGCAGTAGCTCAAGGGATATAACTGTGATACCAGACAGATCTTGGCACAGAATTGAAGAGTATGTCTATTTGTATTTTATTGAATATGCAAGGTATTTGACTATGTGGATCATAAAAATAATAAGTAACATTGAGAAGAATGGAAACCACAGAACACTTCATTATATTAATATAAAATCAATATAGACCATGAAGCTCTTGTTTGAACAAAGCAAGGGAATTCTGTATGGTTTAACATTTTTTTTAAAAAGTGTGTGTAAATCCTGTATTCTTTTTCTTATTTAAGCTGAGCAAATTATTCCAGAAGGTAGACTTTATGGAAAAAATGTGGCTTAAAGATCAGAGGAAGACTCATCAACAACCTGTGTTATGTAGATGATGTACAGACTGGGAAAAAATATTTGGTAATGATATGTCTGATAAGAGACTTGTATCTAGAATTTATAAAGTACTCGAGCACCACAACAAGATAAAGGTAAACAACCCAGTATAAAAATACACACTGGATATGAACAGACACTTCATCAAAGAAGACAGTCAGATGGCCAAAAAACACATGAAAAAATGGTCAAAATCCCTAGCTCTAAGAGAGATACAAATCAAAACAACTATGACACATCATCTCACTGCAGTAAGAACAGGAAAATTTAACAGAACAGCAAACAACAAATGCTGCCAAGGTTGCGTAGAAACTGGAACCCTTATTGGTGGGAGTGTAAAATGGTGCAAACACTATGGAAGGTAGTATGGCACTTTCTCAGAAAGTTGGAAATAGAAATACCATGCACACCTATGTTTATCATGGCTTTGTTCAAAATAGCAAAGAGTTGGAAACAACCTAAATGCCCATCAACAAATGAATGCATAGAGAAGCTGTAGTACAGTCATACAATGAAATACAATGCTGCATTGAAAATCAAGGAACTCATGAAATATTATACAAAATGGGTGACCCTGGAGGACATTATGTTGAGTAAAATTTCTCAGTCAAAAAAGGACAAATACTACATAGTGTCAATATTATAAAACAGGACTGACATTGGGGTTGGAGAGAGACTGAGAATTGTGGGATAAATTATGTGTACTGCATTGCAACAGATGAAGGAGAGAACTGTTTAAACGGGATATATGATTAGATATTATTGTCATGACAGGGGTCTAGAACGAAGGCTGCACAGTGGAGTGCACTTGAGGGGAGGGATTTATAACAATGAAAGATATTTCTTTTGCTTTTCAAAGATAAAAGTGAAATGAGGTGGAGGGGTGCAGGGAGAAAAGTGCAACAATGAATGAATGAAAATCCAAAGTCTCTGTAAACATTCATTAAAATTAACAAAAGTTTTGATCACTTACTGCAAGATATCAAAGACTTTAACATTGTTGTTGTTGTTGTTTGATGCCGTTGAGTCGTAGACGACTCATAGCGACCCTATGAACGAACGGCCTGAGCATTGTTTGTACATAGAATTTCTGGAGGCAAGCCATTTCGGAAGTGGATGCTACTCCTGCTTCCAGGCTTGATTTAGTCGGGAAGCTCCAGCCAACACTGTCCACCATGGGTACCCTTTACCACGATTGGCACATCACTGTGTTTAACATTAATTACATCTCAATATAAAGGATACAAAAGTCCTAAGTACTTGGCCAACAGGTAATATTATGGTATATGGAGAAAAGACTGAAATTGTCAGTGATTCCATCTTACTTGGATCCACAATAGCATCCTACAAACAATTAGTCAAGAAATCAAAAGACATGTTGCATTGGGAATATTTGCTATCAAGGACCTTTCCAAAGTGCTAAAGCACCAAAATATTGGTTTAATAGCTAAGGTGCACCTGATTGTCTCAAGACTTGATCTTTTCAGTTATTTGCTATGCATCTAAAAGTTGATGATGAATCAGAATGCCACAAAAAGGAACAAAAGCCTTTGAATTTTATATTGGAGAAGAGTGTTGAGTATCTATTGGATTTTCAGAAGAACAAACAAATCTATTTTGGAGACAGTGACACTGGCATAGTCCTTAGAGGCAAAGATGATGATACATATTTGTTTTGTATATGTATATGTATATGTATATGTATATGTATATGTATATGTATATGTGTGTGTAGATAGATAG
>NW_006399760.1:13381905-13387991 GCF_000299155.1 Elephantulus edwardii | reverse complement strand
GGATGGGAGTGTCGGAGACAGTGTGATTGGCACAGGACAGAGCGGAGTTTAGGGCTGTTGTACATAGGGTCGCGATGAGTCGCAAGTGAGTCGACGGCACACAACATAACAACAACAACAACAACAACATTGTCAGCAAGCAAGATAGCAGAGATTGTTGATGAATCTTCCTTCAATCCTGATGTTGCATCATTCTTTTTCTTTAAGGATTTAATTGAGTTTATATTTAATTTGGTCCATGCTTAAGACTCAATTTTCATCCCGACAAGTCATTGGATTTATAATTCATCAGCTATAACAAAGGAATACCTTATTTAAAGCAGGCACAAAGACAACACAACACAGCAAGTCCCTTATCTTGTATGTATGTATTTTACCTACTTTTTATTAATAATGGTCAGGATTATATAAGATTTGTTCATGTAAAATTTGTTTCATTTAGATTTTTAGTCAGTCTATTCACATGTGAATTTGGGACATGTGAGCAATTAATCTGGATGGAATTTTAGTTAAGTTTTAAACATTGATATTTTTACTCAACAATTTCATTCTTCTAGTGTAGGTGGATGTTTAATGCTTATTTCAGATCAACTGATGCTTTGGAATAGCAAGTAAAGCACCAGAGGTTCTCTTTTAAATGATATGAATAAAGTTTTATTTAATAAACTGAAAGTTTGATTGCATGGCTAAAGTGAACAAAACAGCAAGTGGGATAGTTATGACTTAAACTTAAATTCCCATGTCTTTCCCCACTTCATCACAGATAATATTTCATTTAGATACCAAGAATTTAGTCCTGTACAAATAACTTTTCAAAAGGAGAATATACCGAATTTTGTTTTGTTTTAGAGTGTTTTCTCCCAAACTCTTTTTTATATCAATTCATTAAAACTTAAAATTGAAGTACCATGGAATAAAATATTGGTAAACTATATAATTCTAGATATAGTGATAAAGTTCTACATATAGTTCTATATATAGTTCCAGGTATAGTTGTAGGGAGCACTGGTAGCCTAGTGGCAAGAAGCTATGTTGCAATCCTGAAGGCACGTGGTTTGAGGCCACCAGCTGCTCCACAGTAGAAGGCTGGGCAATCTCCTCCCATGTGACTAACTGCCTCTGAAAACCTGCTGTAGGTCAGCTATGGGTCGGTTCTGACTCTACAGTACATAACAAGAAAATCATCCTTATATAAAAGCTGGCATGAGTGCATAACATTGTAACCTTCAATATGGATTGAATCTCACCATCAAGAAAACAAAGATTCTCACCACTGGGTCAATTGGCAGCATCATGATGGATGGTGAAGGGATTAAGGTTGTCAACACTTTCACTTTTCTTGACTCTACCTGCCTTTGAGCTGTGGTGCTGGAGAAGAGTCTTGAATATATCATGGACTGCTAGAAGAACAAACAAGTTTGACCTGGAGAGGGTGAGACCAGGGTGCTCTTTGGAGGCAAGAATTCTGAAGCTTTGTCTGACATAATTTCAATGCATTGCAAGGCAGGATAATTCCTTGGAAAAGGACGTCTTGCTTAGGAGGGTGAAGGGACAGTGCAAGAGAGGAAGACCCTCAATGAGACGGATTGTTTCAGTCACTGGGGTAATGTGGATAGGTGTGTTAGAGACAGAAAGATTGGCAAGGTATAGAACAGGGTTTAGCGCTCTTGTGCATAGGGTCACTAAGAGTCACAGGTGACTTTATGGTGCATACAACAACAACAACAATTTTCTTATTCTCTTTCATTCTTATCTACTTTACATACCAAATGTGCTTTCCATGTTTTTTAACTCTGAGCTTCAGTTTTATATACCCACTTCTATTTAATAGGTAAGTTTGCATGTTGATAAAGTTGCCTAAACTTAGCAAATATGTAGGTAGACTGCCAGTCTCTAGTAACTTACCCAAAACCTGCTTTTTCTATGTTAGTTATTATCTCATTAGATGGTAGCTAGTGTCTTACGGATAAGGAGTTGTGTTGAAGACCCAGAGGAACATCATTCAACTCTGTTGACTGCTCAATGAAAGAGACAAGCAATGCTTTTGCATGTGATTTTCTGCCTCTGAAAACCATCTAGAAGGTCAGTTATGGATCAGTTCTGACTCAAGGATACACAGAAACATTTTCCCCGCATTTGTCCAGGAATTAGTTAATTAGTTAGTTAGTTAAATAAATAATTAATTAAATAAAATAAATAAATAGATAGGTAAATAAATACATAAATAAATAAAAAAGCCTTGCATTCTTTTTAATCCTTTTTTGCATGCTGAGCTCCTACCCACAAACAGATTTTATTGTCATCAAATTCCATTTCTTATTATAACCATTACCACTATCCTAGTTCAAGTCCTCACCATAATCAGCCAGCACATTTGCAAGGTTTTTAGTTGATTTTCTTGATGTAACCTTTGGTTGCCTAAAGTTGAGTTTCATCATGTTAGTCACGGTGACCATAAGAAATGTTAAATGAATAATGTTACTAGTAGTCGTCAATCTCCAGTAGTTTCCTTCTCACTCACAGTAAAAGGTATTCTTTATATAGTGTCATCTTTGTTTGTCTGTCCTTGGTCACTATAATGAATTTCACACTGCATCTGAGACTCTGACCTTTATCCTGTTTTTGTTTTTATCTTTGTGGGTTTTTTGTTTTGTTTTGTTTTTAATTGCCAAGCATCTCTAGTTCAAGATTCTGGAATATTCTACTATAGATACCTCTTCAATCATTCTTGTTATGGTCCATCATTCTTTGTTCAAATGCCACCATCTCCATGAGACCCTTATTAATATTCAGTACATCCACCTATCCATACCTATTCAATTTGTACACTAAAAAATAATTGATGGCAATGCACTCTATGAGGAAGAATGTGGCATAAGAATTGGAGGAAGACTTCATCATCCACTAGCGTTATGCAGATAACACAATCTCGCCTCCTGAAAGTGAAGAAGCCCTGAAACACATGCTGCAGAAGATCAAAGACTACAGTTTTCAATATGAATTACATCTTAAAATTGAGAAAGCAAAGATCCTTACCATTGATCTAACGTAGATCCACAATCAAGACCCTTGGTACCAGCAGGTAGGTGGTCAAGAGATGCATTGCTTTGGGCAAATCTACTGATAAAGATCTATCCAAAATACCAAAGAGCAATGATGTCACGTTGATGACTAAGAGACCACTGATTCTGGTCATGGCCTCTTTTTTATTAATTTTAATGAAAATTTACAGAGACTTTGGATTTCAATTCATTCATTGTTACACTTCTCCTGCCCATCCCTTCCCCCTTTCCTCTTCTCTTTGAAAAGCAAAATTCTTTCATAGTTATATAATCCCTTTAATCACTTGTGCCTCTTAAAGCTGTAAAATGAATAAATATAACAAAAGAAGACTTGATGATATTGAGTTTTGATATTAGAGAAGAGTATGGAAGCTCCCATGGATTACCAAAAATCAAACTAATGTTTGTTGGAGAAAGTGCAGCCAGAGTGCTGCTTAGAGGCAAAAATGGTGAGGCTCACATATTTTTGGTATGTGCTAGGAGAGACCATTCCTTAAAAAGGGAAATCATATGTGGAAAGGTGAGGAATTGACGAAAAAGAAGACCAGCTCCAACAAGGTGGATTGACATGCTGACTCCATCAATGCACTCATGTGTATAAGAGACGATGAGGATGACACAGGATAGCACAGGATTCAGATCTTTTGTTCACAGGATTACTATGAGTTATGCTCCACTCATAGTCACTTGAGAACTGACTGACACATTCAGCAGATTTTATGAGTAAATATGCTATAAAAGAGTTGATTGTTCATCTTTCTTCCGTATAGCAGCTAGTGGATTTGAACCACATACCTTTCATTCGTAGCATGACTCCTTACCACTAAGCCACCAGAGCTCCCTTTTGTATGGTATATAGCCTCTGGCAATCTACTGGAGGATAAGCTGAGTCAATTCTGACTCCACAGCACGTAACAACAATCACCCATGCAGGGAGCTTGATAGTGTAGTACGTAGAGAGTTGCATTGCTAGCCTAAAGGAGGCATCTTCCCAGAAGTTCAAACTCACCAGCAGCTCCTTGGAAGAAAGATGGACAATCTTTTCCTTTGTGATTTACAGCCTTCAAAATCCTGCTCCATTATTCACAGTAGCAAAGAGATAGAAGTAACCTAAGTTCCTGTCAACACACAAATGAATAGAAAAACCATGGCACATTCCACACAATTGAAAAACAATGAACTCATAAAACACTACACAACATAGGGAGCTCTGGTGGCCTAGTGGCAAGAAGCTGCACTGCAATCCCAGAGGCACACAGTTCAAATCCACCAGATGCTCTGCTGGAAAAGGAGGGACAGTCTCCTCCTGTACCAGTCAGATCCGATTTGATGGTACACGCACACAAAATAATAAAATTTAAAAAAAAAGAATTTAAAAAAAACCCCACACACACTACACAACATTGGCTACCCTGGAGGACATTATGCTGAGTGAACTGAATAGAAGTACAGTTTATGATGGAAACAACTTTGCTTCTGCATTATACTATTCCCAGCACCTAACACACTGTTACACACACACACAGAAGACACTCATCAATATGAATAGATGAAAAAACCAACATTAACTACTGAAATAACTTTCTAGATTTATTTTAGCAACAACATAAACACTCTTCTAAGTTTGGGATATTTGATTTGTGCACATAAATCTTTCAAATCAAAAGGCATGAAAAATACTTTCAATTGAAGTGTTTCATAAAGCTTACAATGTATCTTTTGTTATTATTTGTTGAGTAGAACTGAAGGTTGACAATGATACCCAAAAATAGAATCTGTGTCTATTAGTTAAAAAATGACAAAGAAACATGTGTTAACTAAGTAAGTCTTTCCTCCTTATGAGTGTCTATCACAGCTTAAACACTACTTTGGTTTCTGTATTTTCATAGGTTGTAATTTTCTTTTTTCATAAAAGAATATTTTAAATGGTTTAAACCAGATGATTGGAAGGTATTTGCTTATCACTTAGGACGGCTTGCAACGAAAAATATATGCTAAAGAGTTTTATTTTTTTTAATTTTATTTTATTATTTTGTGTGTGTACCATCAAATTGGATCTGACTGGTACAGGAGGAGATTCCTCCTTCTCCAGCAGAGCATCTGGTGGATTTGAACCGCATACCTCTTGGAATGCACTGCAGCTTCTTGCCACTAGGCCACCAGAGCTCCCTTAAGAGTTTTCTTTTAAAACCTGAATAGTAGTAACCCTCCATGGACAAACAATAATTACTCCAACAAGAAATTAAACAATCACCTTTTTTCTTTTGAAGATATTAAAAATTATAAGAATTATTGTTGCTGTTATTGTTAGATTTCATCAAGCTTAATATGATACATAGTGACTCTATGAACAACATGCTTGCACCCTGTCCTATGCCTTGCCATCCCCACAATCTCCGACACACACTCATTGCTGCAGTTACTGTGTCAATCCAGCTAGTTAAGGGTCTTCTTTATTGCTGTCACTTTCCAAAAATTAACCTCACATAGCAACACTCCCAAAGTTTGTGAGACAAAGCTTCATCATCTTTGCCTCTAAGAAACACTCGCTGCACCTTGTCAAAGACAAATTGTTTTTTCTTTTGGCAGACTATGGGACATTCAGTGATCTTCTGCAACCTCACAGCTGAAAGGTATGAAATTTTCTGACATCTTTATGAATTGTCTTTTCAGATGTATATCAAGTGATTGAGAAGATTATGGCCTGTATTAGGAACAGTGGAACACAAATTCACATCATTGGTCCTCAGGAATTAGATATCCCTAATCAGAATTTCTCAGTGCAATGTGTTTCTTGATGTCTTGACTGCTGGTACCAAGTTTATTGATAGTAGATCCAAGTACGATGAAGTCTTTGATAGTTTCAATCTTTTCTCCATCTAGAATTAATGCTGTCTATATTCCCTCCTTGCAACTCTGAACATGTTACGAGGAGGGACCAGTCCTTGGAGAGGGCCACCATGCTTGGAAGGGTGGAGGGACAGCACAAGAGAGGAAGACCCTCAATGAGATGGATTGATTCTG
>NW_006399760.1:13369712-13378763 GCF_000299155.1 Elephantulus edwardii | reverse complement strand
CATAGCAATCTTATGAAAAACAGATCTGAACTTTTCCTATCTAGTGCCATCTTCGTCATCTGTGACACACTTGAGTCCATTGCTGCAGTTACTTTGTGAAATTTTTTATTTCCAATCAGCTCTTTATGGTATAGTGATTCAGTGTATTCCTCCATCTTCTTTTGATGCTTTCTGGGTCATTCAATATATTGCCGATAGCATCTTTCAATATTGTGGCACAAGGCTTAAGTTTGCTTTTCAGTTCTCTCACCTTGAGAAATGCAGAGCAAGTTCTTCCCTTTTCATTCTTCAATTCCACTTCTATGCATATTCCATTATAAAAAATTGCATTGTCCTCCCAAGCTGCCCTTTGAAATCATCTGTTCAGCTCTTTCACTTCGACACGTTTTCCTTTAGATTTGGCTCCTTGGCACTCCAGTGCAATCTTTAGAGTCTCTTCTTACATCCATTTTGATTTTTTCTTTATCTTCTCTGTCTGTAATGACCTTTTGTTTTCTTTACAAATGATATTCTTGATATCATACCACAACTCATCAGGTCTTTGATCACTGGTGTTCATTGCCTCAAATCTATTCTTAAGATCATCATAGAATTCATCCAAGAGCATATCTTGATTCGTGTGGACTTATTTTCATTTTCTTCAGTCTCAGTTTGAACTTGCATATGAGTACTTGATGATCTGACCCACAGTTTGCCCCAGCCTAGTTTTGACTGCCATTACTGAGCTTCTCCAATGATGACTTACACAAATGTAGTCAATCTCATTCTTATGCATCCCACTAGGTGAGATCTATTTTTAAAGCGATCTTTCGTGCATTTCAGAAAAGTTATTTGCAATGAATAAGTCATTGTAATTACAAAATTCAGTCATTCTATTTTTAGCTTCATTTCTATTACCAAGCCCATCTTTTCCAACTACTGTTCCTTCTTTACAGTTTTCTACTTTTGCATTTCAATTACCAATTATCTATCATTAATGCATTCTGATTGTATGTTCAGTCACTTTCAGATTGCAAAATTTGATAAAACTTCTCAACTAAAAAAAAATCCATAGAGAAAGAAATAAATCCAAACTGTTTATTCATTTATTGTTAAAAAAGACTTAAGTTTTGTTGATATTTTTTTGGGGGGGGAATATTTTTGGGTGTTTTTTTGTTTTTATTTTTTCCTCTTTTGGTAACAAAGCCTGTTGAACAGGATGAAACGGAACTCATTTCCTGTCCCCACCATACCCCAACTTGAACTAAAGAATTTGTGTGTGAGATGATACAAGATGACCGATCAGATTTGTTCCCCCCACTCAAATGCTTTGCTTCCTCAATAAATTTAACCTACACAGAATTTTGAAAATATTTTCTCAATCCTCCAACTTTGCGCATTTTTGAAATTGTTGACATTTTTGTAATTTCTTCAGCTTGTTTACATTCAGTTTTCCTCAAATTTATTCATCCATTTTCATTAGTTACCTTCATAACATTCACAAATTGAAGGACTAATGTTACCAAGAAAGAATTATTTAGAAGTATTAGGTACATTCCACTTACAAATGGGGTCCAGAATGCTCGTAGTATGAGATTACACTGTGCTTTCTGATGTTTCTCTATTTAATTTCTCTGAATAACAACTAGTAATTATAGCAAATAGAGTTTAGTGCAAAGGGGAATTAAAATAATGAATTTATCCTAAAAACAAAGTCAGATATTTTCAAGTTTTCTTTATATAGAAGCTTTTAGCAATTTCTGAAATATCATCTTAAATTCCATTGTTGTTGTTAAGTGCCATCAAATCAAGTACAACGCATAGCAATCTTATGAAAAGCAGATCTGAACTTTTTCCTATCTAGTGCCATCTTCGTCATCTGTGACACACTTGAGTCCATTGCTGCAGTTACTATGTCAATTCATCTCATTGGAGGTCCTCCTTTCTTTCACTGACCCTCCTTTCCAAGCAAGATGTTCCTTTCTAAGGAATAGCCCTAGCTAGCAGCATGTTTAAAGTACAAAAGACAAAGCTAAGCCATCTTTACATCCAGGAAGCACTCTGCCTGCACTCTTTTTAAGTCATATCTATTTATTCTTTTGGAAGTCCATGAGATTCTCAGTACTTTTCTCCAACACCAGTACTTTAAGGCATCCATTCTTCTTCTAGCATTATTATTCACTGTCTAGCTTTCATATGCATAGCAGATGATTTAAAAGACCACACCCTGGATCAGTTACACCTTAGTCTTCAAAGTGACATCCTTGCTCTTCAATATTTTGAAGAGGTCCCTGACTGTGGACTTTCCCAGATAGTGCTTTTTATGGTCTCCTGATTGTTAGTTAGTTAGTACCAAGGGTGTTTATCTCTAATCCAATTAAGATGAAATAATTAAAAATTTCAATCATTTCTCCATCTTTCATGATGTTTTTAACTAGCCTAGTGGAGAGTACCTTTGTTTTCTTGGTGTTGAGATGAAATCCACTTGTAGCCCTTGATCTTCTGCAGCAAGTGTATTAAGTCCTCTTCACTTTCAATAAGCAAGGATGTGTCACTTGTACAACAAACACATGTTTTTTATGAGTCTTTTTCCATTCCTTATCCACATTCCTCCCATAGAGTCTAACTTCATGAATTATTTGCTCAGCATACAGATTGACTCAAATGAAGATGGAAGGAATACAGAATCACTAAACTATACTAGTATTATAATATACTACATATACTATCTATTATACTATGATAATTGGTCGAATGAAATCTTATATTTATATTTAAAAGGAACTATCAACTCCCCTGTAATATGAAATAGTTAAAGGAAATTCAATATGTGGCTGAAAAGATCTTAGAAAAAATATGGAGGGTTTCATTATGATCAGTGCTCCTTTTTATGTCTATAAGCCTTTATTTTTGTTTTCTCTTTTAAAATTATACTAGTTTACTTACAAAATTCAAAGACATTGTTTCTCACACTAGTTCCCTCCCATTTCACTAAACCCTCATCATTGTGTGACCATTGATTGATTCCCTCCTCCCCCACACAACCTCACCCCTCCTTTTCCACCCTCTTCCCCCCTGGATCCTCATGCTAATTATCCAATAATGGCTTTATACAGTATTTGTCCCTATGAGACTGAGTTAGTTCACTTAACATTATGTTCTCCAGTCTCTCCAAAGTCAGGTAATAATTTACAAAATCCTTGCTCCTGTGTGCTGTGTAGTATTTATTCCACTGTGTGTGCGTACCATAACTTCTCAATACATTTGATTGTAGTTGGACATCTGGACTATTTCCAAGTTCTTGCAATGGTGAATAATGCTGCTATGAACATTGGTGTACAAGTCTCTGTCTGTTCCTTAGTTCTCATATTACTGTGCTATATTCCAAGAAGAGGACTCGCTGGGTTATATGGAATTTCTATGTTCAGCTTTTTGAGGAAGTGCCAAACTGTCTTCCAGAGGTTGTGCCATTTTACAATCCCACCAACAATGTGTAAGAGTTCCTATCTTGCCACATCCTCTCCAACATTTACTACTTGCTGTACTGTTAAACTTTGTCACTGCTACTGGAGTGAAATGGCATCTCATTGTGGTTCTGATTTGCATATCTCTTATTGCCAGTGATTTTGAGCATTTCTTCCTGTGTCTGTTGGCCATAGGTGGATAAAGCTAAAGAATAGAAAGCTAGACGTATTTACCTAACTGGAGACGAATATATTTTACTCAACTAAAGGAAAACACGTACACCATTAAAAATTTTAAGAGTTTGTTCTTATTTAGATAATTTGTTAACTGAGTCTCCTAAAGATTCACAAACTTCTCAGAAGTTTTCTCCTAATATCAGAAATAAATATAATAATGCTATCTTCCATATGTAAAGGATAATATTGCAATTCTTCATATTTTAAACAATATCTAAATTTGGCACATGAATAATATAGAGATGTTAGTCCAAGTTATTCACTTTGAAGGCTGCTCATTTTTAAATTGCCCCACATTCTTTGCAGGTTTGGCATGGTACTTGGTGACTCTGATTTTTTTCTGCAAGGTATAGAACCAGCTGTTCTCCTTGCAGAAATTCATAGGGTTTTTTCCTTCTCCAATGTAGGTAGAATTTTACAGCCATTTGCCACAGCTGTAATTCCCCTACAGGCAGTATCTATTTCTAAAATTGAGTGCTAATCTAGTAAAAAATGTGCCCATTGAGGCAGCTAAAATCCTGGATGTCTGACCTTTCCCCAGGTTATCATCAGCCCTGAAAGACAATTACACTGTCAGCTTTCTTAGAGCAAGGGCTATGTCTTCTAGTTTATAATCTGTTCAAAATTGATACAAGGTAACAGATATATTTTTGATAAATGTGGGTGAGTTCTAATTTTTTTTTTCAGGAGAGCACATAAAATACACATTAGAAGGCCAAGACCACTAGAGTTTGATTTTTAATTTATTGACAGTGCTCAGTTACTGGCACAAATGGATGTCCATCTCAAATGGAATAAAGCACTATCTTTTCCCAGAGACATTTTCACCTGCAGCATCAAGTTAGAGTCAAAATGAACAAGAGATTGAGTGAAAGAAGAAGGTATTTTTCAAGTTCAAATCTCTTGAATTAAATTTCCTAGCTTCCCATAGAATTAATTGGATACTTAGTAGAATTTCAGAGAGTCAGGAAAATCTTCACTGACCTTTCCAAATATTCTTCTCCTTCTAGTCTTCGTTTAACACTCTTTAACACAAAAGCTCTTTTATAGAGAAAGTAATTTTAACTATCAGAATTGAAGCTTAAACTATAAATGCAACTGAGAATGGTAATCTACTGACTTAAAAGTATCTTACTCCACAAAAGGTATGTTAGACCCTTCACTGGGAAAACATGCTAATTCTGGGAACACAAGGACAATCATGTACGTGAACTCTTCAAATGGAGCACGATCACACTATTTTCTGTACCTATGGACAGTACTTACTTTCTTGAACACCAACTGCATTTTAGCAGTCTAATTGAAATCATTGTAAATATTCTTCCGCAAAAAAGAGGTAAAATGTTTCATAACACTTTTTGATTGGGATGCACATAATTATTCATATATATCATGTTTCATACATATACATAGTGCGGAATGTGTGTTTCACACTGTTCTTCATTTACATTGTGTTTCATGTAATCATTTACATTCATTACATTTTATGGAATTAATCACCATTGTACTATGCCCATCATTCCCCTGTCTTTTCTGCTTCCTGCTGTATCTTTCCCATTGCATTTACCCCCTCCTTCCACCTATCAAATTGTGTGACGCAATGTTTTCCCATACTTATATTCACCAATCTGTTCCCACTCCTTACCCCTTTGGACTCCCATAGACATTTTACTAGTTATCCTTCTGTTTTTACAATAATAGTCTTTTGTGAATAATGGTCATATTTTTTCCTGAAAATACTGAGTTGGTTCACTCAGTATAATGCTCTCTAGTCTCTCTCAAGTTATGTAGTATTCTTTTTTAAATCATTAATCCTGATCTGGAAGACCGTTTAAATACTGAACACAAAACCTCCATGTGATCCATGGGAATATACCCCAAGGAAATTAGAATTGAGACATAAATGGAGATTTTATATCATTGTTCATAACAGCATTGTCCACCATCACAAGGACATGAATATGGCCCAAAAGCCCAACCACAACAGAAAGGACTGAAAAATTGTACATTCATGAACTCTTTTAAACTCAATTCCCCTTTTCAGTATTTTAAATGACTTGGGGGGAAAAAAGCATTTCAATACACTTCTTCAAGTCATTATTGAATGCCTCCTGCTATGATTGTTTGGAAGATACATGAAGATCAAAGATAGTTTCAGGCTTCAAGGAACAATTGGTTTTTTGTTAAAGACTTGCAGAAAGAGAGACAATTTTAATTAACGAATAACTTATCTAAATTGTAATTATTTCAATTTTATAGCTATCTATAAACTAAGAATAGAAATACAAGCCAGTTTTAAAAGAGGTCAAGGCACTACAGATATTTTCACCAATGTCAGATGGATCTTGACTGAAAGCAAAGAGTACCAGAGGAGTGTCTATCTGTGTTTCATTGATGATACAAAGATATTTGACTACATGGATCATAACAAATTGCGGCCAACCTTGAAAAGAATGGGAATCCGAGAAGCCTTGATTATGCTTATGTGACATCTATACTTGGATGAGCAAGCAGTCATCAGAACAGAGCAAGGAAACACCGCATGGTTCAAAATCAAGAAGGGAGTGTGTTAGGGATGTGTCCTGTAAACATACCTTTTCTATCTGTGTGTAGAACACAGCATTCAGGAGGCTGGACTTTATGAGGAAGAATGCTGCATCAGGATCAGAAAATTAGGAGGACCTAAAGTATTTTCTCTGGTACTGTAGTCTTCAATATAGATGGAATCTCAACACCAAGAAGGCAAAGATTCTTACCACTGGGACAACTGGTAGCACCATGAAAGATGGAGAAAAGATTGAAGTTGTTACTCTACAATCAGCACTGTTGGCACCAGCAGTCAAAAAATCAAAAGACAATTTGCATTAGAGAAATCTGCTGCCGGGGACCTCTCCAAAGTACTAGAATGAAATTCTGTCATCTAAATACTAAAGTGCATTAGATTCATGCCTGGTCTTTGCAATTATTGCCTATGCATCAGAAAGTTGGGCACTAAGTATTACAAAAAAAAATAATTGATGCTTTTGATTTGTGGTGCTGGAGAAGAGTTTTGAGCATGTCATGGACCACCAAGAGAATAAATATGTCTGTCCTAGAGAGGGTGAAACCAAACTGCTCCTTGGAGGCATGGATTTTTGAAATTCCACCTTATAATTGTTTGGACATGCCACCAGGAAGCACCAGTCCTTGGAGAATGACATCATGCTGGGAAAAGTGAAAGGACAACACAGAAGAGAAAGACCTTGGATGAGATGGATTAACACAGTAACCAGGGTAATGGAGGTAAGTGTGTTGGAGACAATGAGAATGGCTTAAAATAGGGCCGGGTTCAGAGCTGTGGTACATAAGATTGCTAAGAGTTGCAGGTGACTCAACGTCACATAATAACAACATAAATTAACACTTCAAATGTTAACTAAGTTTCTAGAGACAACAAAAGTTAACTAAATTTCTGTAGAAGTTAGATAATTAAAAGCAGACAAGAAAGAAAATTAAATGATGAATAGTGAATTATTACTATCTTAACAAATAATTCTTTTAATTATTATCAGCTTTTAAAGTACAGTGAAACAAATGCTACATTTTTATTTTATGGTATTACTGTAGTTACAAACATTATTTGTCCACTAATGAATAACTGAAATGTCATTAAATACTTTATATATACTTTATACTCTAGAAATATGTAAAAAATGAATAAAATTATTTGAGTGAAGTTAAAGCATAGTTTGAAAAAAAAAGATGGAACTATTTTTACTTGCCTTATTTAGCTGAATATACTATGATGGATAAAAATACTGAGCAACAACATTTACATTTTTAACATTGTATATAACTTGTTTTCCATAATATTTATTGTGGCCTGAACTATAAAGACTGTGAAATCCAGCTATCTGTCTCCCTTTTGATTTCATGTCTTCATGTTAAAAAAAAACAAAATTATATGGAGAAGAGTATTGAATGTACCATGGACTGCCAAGAAAACAAACAGATTCATCCTAGAGAGGGTAAAACCAGGCTACTCCTTGGAGGCAAGGATTCTGGGGCTTCGTCTGACATACTTTGGACATGTTTTAAGGAGAGACAGGTCTTTAGAGAGGGACATCATGCTGGGTCGAATAGAGGGACAGCACAGGAGGGGAAGACCCTCTGTGAGGTGGATTGATTCAGGGACTGGGGTAATCGGAATGGGTTTGTCAGAGGCAATGAGATTGGCACAGGATAGAGCACAGTTTAGGGCTGTTGTACATAGGGTCGCTATGAGTCGCAAACTACTTGACAGCACATAACAACAACAACAACATATGTGTAAAGAAGTTACCATACTACTGGCAAAAAAAAAAATATTGCAGAATAGAATAGGGGGAAAAAAGGATATGTTTCAGATCTCTCAAACTGTGTTTCTTCCATTCTAAAGTCCATTATCAGGATACCTTGCAAGGTTATAAAGGTTTAGGGTTGTTGATTTTTTTCTTTTAAATTGTACCCTGTTGATTACAGATTTGCTTCTGTGAGAAAGTCGTAAAACCTGTTCCTAATTTTCCGAGGGAATAAAGATGGGAAATAACAGAAGGACATTTTTTCTTCAATGACTATACATTTGGTGAACGAGCAGGTTGTTTTGACAGATGAGTGAAAAGTCTGTCCATCATAGGCGTGGGAGGTCCTTACTGTTCTGACTGCTGAAGGGAAAAGACTGAAAACAGCCCTTGTTTAGATTGGTCAGGGAAAATATAAGCTCAAGAAAAGTAGAGCTATGGTAGACCACTTTGATGAAGTAAATGATACCATGTAGACATGAAAGAATACTTAGCGTTAATTCCATTGTCTGTAATTTTCTTTGGAGAATATTTGTTAAAATTTGACTTGCTTATTATCACAAAAAAATGTACCTACTCATAAGTTCCTCTCAAGAGTTGTGTTAATATCCCAATCTGTTGAAATCCTAACTAGTTTCACCCTCTATTCTTTTGTTAGGATCATATTCTACTCCTTTCTTCAAGTATCCTTCTCATATCCACTTGGCTGTACAGTCTACCCCCAAAATGCATTATTCAGTAAATATACCAGCCTTTTTTATTTCCTTTCTGTGTAAAATGTACCCCAAATTATTTTCTATACTAATTCTTACAAATTCTCTTAAGAAACTAAAGGTAGGACTTCTTGAAGGAATGGAAATGAATGTAGACACATAAAATGTTAGCATTACACACATACTTTTTGTTGATTCTTTGGACAAAGGCAGATGTTTTCACAGCTGTTTCAAGCTCATTCAAGGTGAGCACGGGTACTATTTAAATCAGGAATCAGAATGGTATTGCAGTCAATTGTGGAAGAAAGGAAAGGTTAAGAGTCTACTCTTTTTTTTTTT
>NW_006399760.1:13368550-13369612 GCF_000299155.1 Elephantulus edwardii | reverse complement strand
GACCCTATGGAGAAAGAATGTGCCACTCTCATACTTCCTGACATATAAGAGGCCATTGCAGTAGTCATCTTGTCAATCCATCTGGTTGGGGGTCCTCACCAAGCCTCCATCCTTCTCAACATCATGTCCTTCTCCAAGGAATAGCTCCTCCTAGTAACATGTCCAAAGCATGTGAGGTGAAGCCTCATCATTCTTGCCTCCAAAGAGCACTGGCTGCACTCTCTCCAAGACATATCTATTTGTTCTCTTGGTTGTCCATGGGATGTTCAGTGCTTTTCTCCAACACCACAGATCAAAGGTTTCAATTCTTTTTCTCTGATCCTGATTCAGCTCTCAGATGCATAGTAAGTAATCAGAAAGACTATGGTCTGAAATCAGTCACATGTTAATCTGTAAACTGGCATCTCTACTCCTCAACAAGTTAAAAAGGCCCCTACCTGCAGATTATCTCAGTGCAATGTGTCTCCTTATTTCAGAAGTGCTCTACCAAGGGTGTTAACTGTGGATCCAAGGAAGATTGAACTGTTGACAGTTTCAATCTTCTCTCCGTCCATCATGACACTACTTATTGGTCCAGTGGTAAGAATCTTTGTTTTCCTGACATTGAGAGGCAATCCATACCAAAAGCTGCAGTCTTTGATTTTCTGCAGCAAGTGCTTCAAAACTTCCTCACATTCTGCAAGCAACGTTGTATCATCTGCATAATACAGGTTATTGAGGAGTCTCCCTCCAATACTGATTCCACACTCCTCCCGAGAGAGTCCAGCTTCTCAGATAATTTGCTCAGCATACAGATTGAATAGGCATAGAGAGAGAATACCACCCTGGCAGTGCTCCACTGCTCTGTTTGCACAAGAGCCTCCTGCTTAGGTATAGGTTCCACATGAGTACAATCATGTGCTCTGGGATTTCCTTTCTTCTCAGCATCAGCCACAACTCCTCATGATCCGCCCAGTCAAAAGCTTTTGTATTGTCAATAAAGTACAAATAATATTCTTGTGGTATTCCTTACTTTGAACCAGGATCCATCTGCATTAGCAGTGATATCTCTGGTACCACGAC
>NW_006399760.1:13367277-13368450 GCF_000299155.1 Elephantulus edwardii | reverse complement strand
CCTATGAATGAAAACACTGTTCATAGAGCTTCCGGAGACAAGCCATTTCAGAAGTTATGCCACTCTTGCTTCCATTGCATAGCAATGAAAGAGTTTTTCTTTTACTCATCAAGGAAAACAGTGAATTGGGGGGAAGGGGTTGGGCAGGGAGAAAAGTGCAGCAATGAATGATTTGAAACCCTAAGTCTCTGTAAACTTTCATTAAAACTAATTTAAAAATGAAAACAATAGAACAAACCACAATTCAAAAGTATCAACTTTTCTTTTATCATATATACATATAAAAAAATCCTCAACTTCAAGGAGAAACTTGGTTTCACCCTAAGACAGACCTACTTGTTTTTTGGAGACACACACACACACACACACTCACACACGGACGGGGGAGGGGGGAAGGAAGGAGGAAGAGAAAGAGGGAGAGAGAGAGAGAAACTGTATATATATGTACTATATACAAAAAACAAGACTGTCCATACCTGTGCATCCTCACAATTTTGTTGTGATTTAGCTCATTGTTGTAGACACTGTTTCAGTTCATCCCCCTGATGGCCTTCTTTTTTACTGGTCCCTTCTTTAACCAAATATGAGATCTTTCTCAAGGAACTGACTCTCTCCAGTTACAGCTGCACTTTTCCAGATTTGTTTATTCTACTTGTAGTTTATGGTGTATCCAATATTCTTCTCCAACAATGCAATTCAAGGATATTAATCTCCTTGTTACTGTTCTAACTTTCTCATTTGTGAAGTAACTGAGAATATCATGTTTAGATTAATTATGCTTTAACATTTAAACCAATATCCTTGCTTTTTAGCAATATTAAAATGCCTTTTTCAGTAGATTTGTTCTGTACTGCTATTTATTGTTTGATTTCTTGATTGTTGCTTTCATGGATATTAATTACGGGCTCAAGAAAATATAATTCCTGACAACTGCAAATTTTCTTCATTTAACAATTTCTGATTATTAATAGAGTCATGAGAATTTTTGTTTTATGTTGAGGTGTAATATATAATGCAAGCTCTAGACTTTGATCTGCAGAAGCAAGGATTTTAGTTTTGTATTTTCAGCAAGCAAGTACTGAAGAGCAATGGTGTCTCTCTGGAGACTAAGGTGCGTCTGATACAGGCCATGGTCTTCACAATCACTTGTTATGCATCAGAGAGTTGGACAAT
>NW_006399760.1:13349608-13363412 GCF_000299155.1 Elephantulus edwardii | reverse complement strand
ATTGACCAAAGCACTCACTAAGTGAATAAATGAACTGTACAATAAAAAATATTTAACATTTTTATTTTATGTATAATATACTATAACAGATATACTGTAACAGAAATGTATATTCACTATTAAGTTACATAATGATAAAAAAGTCTTAATTACTAAAGGAATACTAAAAATAATGTAATGACAAGATCCAACAAAGATGTTTATACCCGGTAAAGTGGTAGGCATTTTAGATGTTCTTCTTAATACAATTCCAATTAAAATTGACCTATTTTTTTGGAAATGAATTACTTCTTCTAACTACTTGGTTGAAAAGGTTATTTTAATGTCAAACACATGCAAAACCAGGCTCCAAAGTAATGCTTTTGAAAAATCCATTGTTTCTGCTTTTTTTTATATAGGGTTGTATAGGTTTATCCCAAGCCACTGGCTTATGAATAGTTTAAATTGTGCTACAGGTAGCAAAAATGTCATTTTATCATGGGTTGTAAAAATAACAAGAATAAATGTAAAAAGTGAAAATTCTTTTCCTTATAGTTTGAGTTTTATACCAGAAATTACTCCTCAATACATGTTTGGTGATTTTGTCTTTTTCACATGTGATCAAACTTAAGCTTATTATGGTGTCCAGGTCATTCGTATGCCCTGATTGGATGTCCCAAATTCAAACACTTATTTCTGAAGGGGTGTTGGGATGAGTGAAAATAATCTATTTTAAGTACTCAAATTAAGATCTAGGGACTAATGTCATTTGCTTGCAGTTGTTGTTGTTATGTGCCATTGAGTCACCTGTGATCCATAGTGATCCTTTGTACAGCAGCTCTGAAATCTGTCCTGTCCTAAGCCAGTCTCACTGATTCTGAGACACCTACCCCCACTGTCCCAGTGACTAGACCAATCCATCTCATCTGGTGTCTTCCTCTCCTGTTATATTCCTCCACTCTTACAAGCATAATGTCCTTCTCCAAGGTCTAGTCTCTCCTGGCCATGTGCCCAAAGTATGTGAGATGAAGCTTCAAAATCCAAGCCTCCAAAGAGGAACTTTGTCTCACCCTCTCCAAGACAGACCTAATAGTTTTCTTTGAGGTCCATGGTATATTCAAGATTCTTCACCACTACAACTCAAAGGCAAGAATTCTTCTTCTATCATCCATAGTCATTGTTCAGTTTTCTGATGAACAGCAAGTAATTGAGAAAACCGTGGCCAGGATTAGGCACATCTTGGTCTCTAGACTGACATCATTGTTTTTTTAGTATTCTGGAGAGATCTCTGACAGTAATTTGTCTTTTGATTTCCTGACTACTGGTGCTTAGAGTGTTGATTGTGGAGCCAAGAAAACTGTAGTTGGTAACAACAACCTCAATCTCTTCTCTGAGATTTATCATGGTGCTGCCAATTGGCCAAGTGATGAGAATCTCTTTCTTCTTGATGTTGAGCTTCAAGCAAAATTGAAGACTACATTTCATGACCTGCAGCAAGAGCTTTCAGGTACTCTTCAGTTTCAGCAAGCAAGTTTGTGCCATCTGCATATCATAGGTTGTTGATGAGTCTTCTTCCAATCCTGATGCTACATTCCTTCTTATAAAACCAAGCCTCTCAAATGATCTGTTCTGAATATAGATTGAAAAGGTATGGAGACAGGATAGAGCCCTGATGCACTCCTTTCCTCATTTTGAACCATGCAGTGTTTCCTTGTTCTGTTCTGAGGAATGCTTCCTGGTCCAAGTATATGTTTCATATAAGCACAATCAAGTTTTCTGGGATTCCCATTTTCCTCAAGGTTAGCCAAAATTTGTTATAATCCACAGAGTCAAGCCTTTGCATGGTCAATGAAACACAGATAGATATACTCCTGGTACACTTTGCTTTCTGCCAAGATTCATCTGATACTGGCAATAACGTCTCTAATGCTACGACTTCTTCTAAACCCAGCTCGTCTTTCAGGTAGTTCTCTGTCAATGTAGTGTTCTAGTCTTTTTGTGCATAATCTTTAGCAAGATTTTGACAGTGTGTGATATAAGTGATATTCTTTGATAATTTCCACACTCTGTTGATTCACCTTTTTATGGAACGGTAATAAATATGGCTCTCTTTCGGTCAGTTGGCCATGTAGCTGTCGTCCAGATTTCTCAGCACAACCTGATGAGCACATCAAGGGCATATTTGTTGAAATATGTCAATTGGTATTCCATCAATTCCTGGGGCTTTATTTTTTTTGCCAAGCCCTTTGGAGCAGCCAGAACTTCCTCGTTCAGAACCATGGACTGTTAAACATTTGTTGTTTCTTGAAATTCTTCTGTTCAGCCAATTCTTTTTGTACAGTGACTGTATACTCCTTGTATCTTCTTTTAATGCTTTGTGAATCATTTGATATCCTGCCCATAGCATTCTTAAGAATTGCAACGTGTGCTTTGAATTTGTTCTTTAGTACCTTTAACTGAAGAAATGACGAGCGAGTTTGGCCCTTTTGATTATCCAACTCCAGGTTCTTGCATATTTCTTTATAATATTTTGCCTTGCTTCCTAAGCTGACCTTTGAAATATCCTATTCAGTCCCTTAAGTTCATTTTTTTATCTTTTTAAATATTATACTAATTTATTTACAAATTTGAATATATTGTTTTTGACACCAGATTCTTCCAATTTCTCTACCCCCCAAACTATCAAATTGTACAACACCACTTTTTACTATACTGAGGAAATTCCCCTTTATTCCCTTTTTGTTAAATGTTTTACTCAGGAAATGGTGTCAGATTTTGTCAAAGGCCTCTTCTGCATCAATTGAAAAAAATCATGTTTTTTGTTTTGTTAATGAGATGAATGACTCTGATTGTTTTTCTTATATTGAGCCATCTTTGCATACTTGTTATAAATCCCACTTGGTCCAAGTATACTACCTGTGGAAGGTAGTATAACATTTTCTCAAAAAGTTGAAAATAGAAATATCATTTTGATTCAGCAATTGCACTATAGGTGATATACTCTAAAAAAACCCCATAACTGCCACTCAAACAGATATATGCACACCCATATTCATTGCTGCATTGTTCACAATAGCAAAGGAATGGAAGCAATCCAAGTACTCATCAATAAATGAATGTACAAAGAAGCTGTAGTATATTCACACAATAGAATACTGTGCAGCACTGAAAAACAAGGAAATCATAAAATATTATACAAAATGGGTGACCTTGGAAGACATTATGCTGAATGAAATATCTCAGTCAAGGACAATAATGCATAATGCCACTGTTTTAAATTAGGACTGATATGGGGGTTGGGGAAAACTAAGAAAAGAGGAAATAAATAATGAACACTGTATTGAAACAGATGAGAGAAAGAACTGTCTAGAAGAAATATATATGATTAGGCATCATTTGCATGACAATAGTCCAGAATAAGAGGTGCATAGCAAAGTGGACTTGGGGATAGGGAAGGGAGGAAATTTTGCAACAATGAAATAATCCTTTTAAAGAGAAACATGAATTGGGGGGAAGGGAAAAAAATGTGTAACAATGAATGTATGGAAATCCAAGTTTTACGTAAAATTTCATGAAAATATCAATGAAAAATAAAATTTTAAAATAACCCTAAAAATAATGTCCCTTGATAATTGAAAAGATGATCTCTGCCCCTATTTACCAACATCTCTCACTTCAGGGGTTATTTTTGTGAAATCTTCAAATCTTCACTCCAAAGAAAATAAAATATTTTCCTGATATTACTGGATTTCTGACTTGTTCACCAATATTTCTTTGTATTTCCTAGGGATGTATTTATAGGAGGAAAATTAGTCACCATCAAGTTTCATTTGGTTTTCATTTAATTTAGACCTAATGGATGTTAGTTGCACTATGTTTACCTCTACAGAGCCTTAGAACACTCTTTCTGAGGTCATTTATAGTATTTATTCAGTGTTATATTTACTGGTAATTTTTCTTGATCTACATACTTGATGGGAAATTTTAATAGCTCAAGTTCAAAATCTTGTAACATTAATAGAGAATATAAAAATATTGAATGTCAAAATGTAAAAAAATCTTCCTTAGAAGAAACATAGTTTGTCTATGCTAAAGTAACAAAGAACCCATCAAACTCAATGCCATCAGTTAGAGCCAACTCATAGCAGACACTGCATATGGTTCCCAAGGCTGTAAATTGCCTGTGAACAGCCCATCTTTCTCCTTAGGAATAACTTAAATATTTTTCTTTATTTTTAAAAAATTTAATATTGGTGGTTTGCTTACAAAGTTTGTATACATTGTATTTAACACTATTCTTCATTCATATTGTGTTTTATACAACCATTCTCATGCATTATGTTTCATAAAATGAATCACCTTGGACTTTGTCCATCATTACCCATTCTTTTTGGGTCCTTGCTTGATTTTTTTCCCGTTTCCTTTACTCCCACCAAACTGTGCAACCCTGTGGTTTCGTGCCTGTCTCCTCACCTCTCTGCTCCCACTCCTTCCTCTCTTGGATCCCCATATGTGTTTTACTAGTTATCTTTATATTTTTACAATAATGATCCTATGCAATATTTGCCCTGAGTTACTCAGCATAATACTCACTAATCTTTCCCAAGTTATATATCTGAACCACCAGAGAAGCTCAGTTTTTTTTGGTTAGCATATCAACTCTCTGTGTACCATCTCACCCAATGATAACCATTACAGTACATAAGTTAACAAAAGTATAAAACAATATAATATTATAAAATTAAAAAGGAAATAATATAATTGAGTATACAGTATGTAATAGAGAGCTCTTGTGGCCTGGTGGATATGTATTTACATTGCCAACTCAAAGACACATGGTTTGAATCCACCAGTTACTCTGAGGAAGAAAGTAGGACAATTTGTTTCTGTGTGATTTGCAGTCTTCAAAAGCCCACTGGAGACAAAACTCAGATGAATTGGTTCTGACTAGATGGCAGCGAGTTAAGAGTTGAAAGCACATAGTATGGTTAAACCTTGTTCTAACAAAATTTTTAATTCATTTGCATATCTGTGTATTAGGCAGTTCTACAAAATGTATTTCTTTTATTGCATTACAGTCAAAGTTTGAATAAAAGCCTCCTCTCACAGAGTGAAGGTATGTGTTTGCTTTGTCAGTGTCCATGGTTTACGCTGTCAGCTGGTAGCAGAAGCAGAGTGCAACATTGACACCTAACATACAACCATATTTGGCAGATGGAGACCTTGGAGAATATGTGCCATGTATGAATCCAGCTTAGGCAGGTTTTCAATTTGTCCATAATGTGTTCATTGGTTTGGAACTCTGTGGATGTACGTGTTGTTTGGTATGGATGGATTTGTCTGACTTCTTGTCAAATCAATGTTTATTGACAAAAATCTATTTTGTTGTTTTGTCCCAGAAATCTATGTTGGCATCGTTCCCTGTGGATATTTGGCTAGTCAGTGGCAACCAGAGATGCCAGCTAGAGCTTTTACTGTTTTTATGGTGCCAGCTGCTTTCTTGGCTTGGGTTTCTTTTGTTCAGATTGTAAATGAGGGCAAGACACCCAAATCCACCCCAGTGTGCTCAGTGGGAAATGACAGGAGCCCAATAGCTTAAGGCTAAGCAGCAGGAGCTTTCATGAATGAGGAGTCAGATATAGTGGTAGTTGGAAATGTGGTACTGTGGTAATGGCCGTTATGTACAACAGTAGCAGATAAGTGTGTGTGTACACACACAATAGGAACTGAGAAGTGTGTGTGTGTGTGTGTGTGGCATGTGTGAGAGAGAGGGAGAGAACATGTGTGTTTATTATTTTATTTAGGAGAAATTTTTTTTATCAAAATGTGATTGAGGTGATTAATTTATATATATGCATAAGGTGCTCAAAGTATGGGGAAAAGTTCTCTTTAGAGTTAAGGTTAAAAATATGTGACTTTTTTCTCTTTATCATGCATAGATTATTCCATTGGTGGATTAGCCAAGAATCTGCACTTTTTCTTTTATGCCTAGCTTACACATTTTGGCCATTCTGAGACTCTTTAGGACTTCTGCCAGAAGTACAATGAGGGAAACAGAAAAACATGAAAATTAAATCCCTCGAATGACATTATTTGTTTGCAGGTCATGTAAAATCATGAGAAAGGGGGACTGAAGATCAAGCCTGTTAGGAAACATTTGAATTATCTGTATACTTAATGACCTGAGCTTTCTGATTTCTCTGATTATCATGAGTAATTGAGACAAAGATGAAGTGCCCAAGAAGTCCTTTCTTGCTGTGGCATAAGAATGTTTTTGAGCAGGAATAAGGAACGGGCCAGAAAAATGACAGACTGTGGTAGGCTAGTGTGGAGGACCAAGGAGAAACTGCTTCATCTGGGAAACTCAGTGATCCACCCAATTCCACTGAGTGGAATACACTGGAAATAAGGAGGTTTGGGTTTTAAGGTCCATTTAGAAGGACCACTTAGGTCCACATCTTGGAAAAGAACAGATAGCGGGGGGGGGGGGCGCGGAGACAGCGAGAGAGAGAGTCAGAGTCAAAAGCCAATAATTAAATAAAGAATAAAACCACTATCTCCTTTAGAACTGATAGATTTTTTTACTCCTACCTTACCACCCCCCATCTATTTCACAATTGTGTTGCAACTTTATTTCAAGTGTAAATTCCTTTTATTTTCCTCCTCTAAAACAGAGTATTGAATGTACCATGGACTGCAAAGAAAACAAACAGATTAATCCTAGAGAGGGTGAAACCAGGCTACTCCTTGGAGGCAAAGATTCTGGGGCTTCGTCTGACATACTTTGGACATGTTGCAAGGAGAGACAAGTCTTTGGAGAGGGACATCATGCTGGGTAGATTAGAGGGACAGCGCAGGAGGGGAAGACCATCTATGAGGTGGATTGATTCAGTGACTGGGGTAATTGGGATGGGTGTGTCAGAAGCAATGTGATTGGCACAGGATAGAGCAGGGTTTAGGGCTGTTGTACATAGGGTCGCAAACGACTCGACAGCACATAAAAACAACAACAAAAAAAACCAGATTGCAGAAATTGGAGAAATGATGTAATGTTACTGGACAAGCGACCTAAATAAGAGATGTTGCTGGCTCAAACCCAATTTGTAAGTCATGTTTCCTTAGTCAGTAATTAAAATCTTGATACCAATCCCAACACCTCTATACTGATTTGTTTAATAACCTCAATAATTATGATTCTTTCTAATACTTTTTACTCAGATAGTCTCTGCAAGAAATGGGATGACAAACTAATGGTGTCCAACTGAAGTCATAGTTTTAACTACAGATAGATGGCATTAATGCACCAGCAAACTTCTTTCCCCTACATCACTAGCCTCTACTCCTAGTCACTTTTGTCTAGCATGTTCACCAGCTTATTTTGTAAAAAAAAATTTAAAAAAAAATTAAAATTAAAAATGTCTCAAAATTCTCAAAATCTAGTTTTTCATTTACAATGATTCTAGAATGGATTAAAAGATTAGAATACATGATATTCTGAATAATATCCAGCACCTTCGTCTTTGTCTATCAAGAGTGTTTCCCCTAAAATAATAGACTCCACCAGTAACCAGAAGAGACACATCCAGAGCTCCACCCAACTCTCAAATCAGATGAAAACTTTCTATTTTTTTAAAAGAAATGCCACAACAAATGCTTTTCTTCTGCCTTGCATGAAATCATGAGACATACAATGCTTGCCAAATAGTTCTAAGCCTATTAACATGATCAACTACATGTGAGTCATGAAAAGAGATCCAGGAAGACTCTCAGTATTGAGGTCACAAATTAAAAGCAAAGCAAAAAACAACTATGCAATCAGCCTGCTACCTTAAAAAATTATCTTTTAATGAAATTGGTGAAGAGTCCTAGCATGAGTCGTTCTTTCTTAAATGTTTACACAGACTATTTTAATTCTACACCCAAAGTATCTTAGGAACTTAGAATAAACTTTAATATTTAAATGGGAATTAGGAAGGAGAAATGTGTATGTGTGTGTGTGTGTGTGTGTGTGTGTGTGTAATAGTCCCCTAATACATAAATACATATTCCCCTATGTATATGTCAATATCTTGTTTAGCTCACCCAGAATTGAATGTACTTTTCAGAAAAATAGTAAATAAGTGGCTCGAATAGTAATCTATATGCAATATTTAGCCAATCAGGAAGAAAACCCAGCAGTTACGCAACTTAAGTAGAAAGCGGCCTCAACTGTTTTTAAAAAGAATATATATATATATATATATATTGTTTAAAGTTGTACAATGTTCAACAGAATTTCAAGGTCAAATCAGTACTAAAGTGTAAGGTTGTAGAAAATGTAGACCTCACAACTAGTTCACATTCAACCCTTCCATCCTTCCCTCAGTATCCTGCGTCCTTAGTAAGAGTTAAAAACAAACAAACAAACAAAAATACAAGGCTGCAAGACATTCTAAGTAAAGATTCATATGTTGCAAGCGGTAGGCTTCAGCTTACTGGTTATAGGCAGTGTAACTTGTTAGGTCCCAGTATTATCACCAAAATGAGAAGACTCTGGGCTGGGTTACTCTATTACGGCTAACATGCCATGGCTGTCGAGCCTAGAGTTGTTCCCAGGCGACTTCCTAGTCTCCTACAAGACAAGAAGTCTGCATAACCTTTCTGGGTCACTCAAATGAGTCAGATGAAAGTAGGGGTCTTGACATTCTGGAGTGCTCAGCCTTGCTTGTGTGTTTATTTGAAGAACGTACTTCTGTTAACTAGAGCTAAAGGTCTCTTATTTATCCTTTTTCTGGATCATTAATCCTGAAAACTTACACATTGATATGGATGAGAAAAGTAGTTCTGAAAGCATTGAACCAGCATGTTACAATACTAAATGTTCCAGGAAGTTTGGGGACTCCAGTAACACTGTAAGTCAGAGTAGAGCTGCTTAACACAGATCCTGAAGAAAAGAAGTGGGAGGTTTAATGCATTTTACTTTTTGTGAGTGTGAAATTAATATTAATGGAGACAACAGAGTTCAGTTCAGGAAAGAGTGCCACTGAGTTTGCTAAGAAGAAACAGAAACACCAGGGTTACATAAATATACATATATCCCAGTGATACAGCATTTGTAAGAGGGAATTTCCTTAAGCAGGGGATGTGAGTAATGTAATATAAGAAAATGACTGGACAAGCAATTCAGAATGTGTAAAAAAATACTTCCCTGGAAACTATGTTTAAAGAGACCACAATCTTCTGTTAGGGAAAATAAAACACCAAAGGTGGTTTTTCAGTAGGTGGCTTATTCTTTTCTTTTAAATAATAAAACATTCGTGTTAGGTTCTTTGTGACTTCCTCTCCCCAGCCCCCACTCTGTGTGTGTGTGTGTGTGTGTGTGTATGTGTGTGTGTGTGTGTGTGTGTATGCATTGTATTGACAAAATAAACAGCTCAGTCTGAATTTTAAACTTAATTGATCTCTAATTTACACAATAAATATAAATTGTCCTCTAAACTTGCATTAAGAATTATTATTTCATTGTTAAAGATTAACATTTTCCTAATTTTTCTTTTCCTTCCAGAAAACTGGCACTGTATGAAGTACAAGCTTTGGAATGTGATTTGTATTCTCCTATCCTTTTTGAGTTGAGGGTGATTGCATAATTAAACCTGGCCTGGAATCAACCATATAAGAGTTGAATGAATACCAAGTCCAACTGGGGAGGATTTACCATATGAATGTTCCTTTCCTCAGACTAAAACACAGGTTATATTTCCAAGTTTCAGAATGTTGCCCAATGAAAGAAATATGTTGCCCAAGAGAAAAAAATAAATCAAATTGTGGTGTAATCTATAATCAAAGGCATTAATAGTCACAAAGTACTCAGAACAAAGGTTTGCTGAGCTAGCAAAGACCTGGAAAAAGTTTGATACACAATCCCTTCGAAGTAAAGGTCTTTATTAAATAAAAGAATAGCAAAGGTTCTTAGTGGTGTATTTTCTTTTGTTCTCACTGGTTAAATAACTCTAAATCTAGCATGAACAGATTAACTCTTTCTGGGAAATCAAAGTTACTTATTGAAATTTCTGGAGAAATAGAATAACTGGTTTCCCCCCACACACAAATGTCACAACATAAAAGTATAATTTAAAAGAAACACTAAATTTCCTTTTTCCACTTTATTTTTATTTAGGATGGTTACAAATTTTTGCCTCCTGAGTATTCTTGAAAAATAAAAATCAGGTTTTTTTGGTCCTGTGTTTATGTAATGTCTCACTCTCTCATTGCTGTCGATTTTGACGATGTAAGTCACACATGATGAGATAGTCCATCTTCCAGTGAGCTGCTGGTGGACTAGGATTTCCAAAGAAGCACAGCCTTTGGGATAACAATGTAACTTTCCATGGATTACATCACCAGAGCTAGCAAATGGTACCTAGACAGAATGTTTGGTAAATGGAACCAGTGCTATGCAGCAATGAATTGGCAATATATGCTTATTTAGCATTTGCAGATATGGCAGTGGAAAAGAGGACTAAAAGGAAAGTTCCATTTATTCTAGAAATCACGGGTAAAAAGGGACAAGCATCTGAAAGCAGATATCCTTGTTTCACTCCACAGTAAATTATTATTCATGAGTTATCCCCCAAAAACTAAAAACGGGGAGAGGGGTGTGTGTGCACATACGTGTGATGCTCTATCCCAGCATTTGTGTTAGTGGTGAACAGTAAAGCTGTGGTATTAGGAGGCTGAGTCAAATGGGAAGCACTCAGACTGAAGAACGAATCCAGGAAAAAAGGATAAATGACTGAGGAGGGTTTTTTTGGTTTTTTTTTTTTATTATGACAAGGTAAAACATGTAATTTGTAAGAATTTAGTTCTTCAAGGGACAGAAATGATTCTGTTACCTCAGAAGGAAAGCTGTACAAGTTAACTTTAATAACATTTTAATAAATCAACTTAAATGGTCCGGACTGCTCCTTTCGGCTCTGGGTTTCTGCTATTGTTGGTTATTCCTGAGCTGATTCTGCCTCATGGAGACCTCATGTATGCAGAGTAGAACTGTTCAATAGAGTTTTCAAGGCTACGACTTTTCAGGCCTTCTCTGAAGGTGCCAGTAGGTGGTTTCAAACAGCCAAACTTTTTTTTTTTTATTTTTTGAATTATTTTTGTGTGAGTGTACCGTTAAATCAGATCTGACTGTTACAGGAGGAGATTGTCCCTCCTTCCCCAGCAGAGCATCTGGTGGATTCGAACCATGCGCCTCTGGGATTGTAGTTGCAGCTCCTTACCACTAGGCCACCAGAGCTTCCCTACAGCTAAACTTTTAAACAGTCATTCTTTTCAGTGCTTAGCCATTTGTACCTCTCAGGCACCATACACTTTGACCATCTTAATTGGAAAGTATTTATTCCTTCTGCTTTGCAAATCTTGCTGCTGTTCATGTAGAGCCTAATATTGTGGAGGGCAAGAGTATCTCAATACTTTTAACTGGAAGTGTGGAAATACGCTCCTAAAAAGTGTTCAACTGTAAGTCACTGTTGTGATTATTTTACTTTCTGCCAGTACCCTTCAAACTATGTGTCTTCCAAGTCTCTTTTAAAATTTTACCAGGAGTCACTAATACCCACCAATGCAGATATATGGATAAACTGGAACCATTTCTGTGAAATAATGGTTGTAGATAGTTGAGCCTTAGTATGTGATTAAACATTCAGAGTAATATATGGATAAAATATTTTTTATGGAAAGTCTCAAGAATGCAATAAATCCACTGACAAGGTTGCGCCTTGATCATTCCATGAACACTGATTGTACGGTTGCACTAGTGAACATGTATTGGCCCTAGTGCTTTTCTTGGAACCATACATATAGTAAACAAGAGGACAATTTTCTACTAGAAATAGAGTATCCCAAGTAGCAGTAATATAATGTATGGAAATAACTGCCCTAAATTTAAAAAATGGACATTATAACATAAAATGGATAGATAATAAAAAGTGAGAATATAAAATATGAGCAGAAGTTGGAGTGATTGGGAATGTTTTAATTCTGATATGCTTAGGCATTTATCTATCACAATAAAAGCCTTAAATTTATGTCCAAAGCCTTGTTTTAGTGGTTTGTAAAGATATCTTTAAAGTCCACTGAAGAGGGTCATGAGCAGTTGGGGAATTTACACCCAAACCATGCTTTAAATAAGTTTATTGTATGATGATAATGATGATGATGAGAGAAATACTACAGTAGTGTCCTAGGAAGATTACTGTCTTGAGACTTAAGAACTGAATGTTCTAATTATTGGCCCATTTTTAAAAAAGTGATTTTATGAACTTGGAGGATTTCCTTTCACGGTTAAGTATCAGTATTAATGCCCAGAAAGAAAAATATGGATAATATCTAAGATCTTATCTGAGCAGCCAATATTTTTACATTTCTGTTGTTGTGTACCAGCAAGTTGGAAATGACTCAAAGCTGACTTTCTGCTGGGTTTTTAGAAGCAGCAAATTGCACAAAAAGAAAGTGCTCATCTTTCTCCCATGGAGTGTCTGATGGATTTGAACTGTGTACCTTTGGAATGGAAGTGCATCCCATCACCATTAAGCAACCAGAGCTCCCTTCCACATATGTAGTATTCATTTAAAGGAATTTTGATAGTATGATTACTGATGCATTACCCTGCTAATTGAAAGGTTATAAAATATACATAAAAATACATAAATAGTTGTCAAAAGGAACTCTGAAACTTACCTTTGAATGTAGAATACCTTGAGTGAAGACATTGAGTGTTCATATTAAAGAACTAAAAGGGAAGGATATCAGAAATTAGGGGGAGCTCTGGTGGCCTAGTGGCAAGAAGCTGCACTGCAATCCCAGAGGAACACGGTTCGAATCCACCAGACGCTCTGCTGGAGAAGGAGGCGCAATATCCTCCTGTACCAGTCAGATCTGATTTGACGGTACACGCACACAAAATAAAAAAAAAATAAAAAAAATAAATATATTTATCTCTGCTTTATTGATTATTCTAATTCATTCAAATGTGAAGTCAGAAAAAAAGAAGTATGATCAGTAATTTGAAGCACATCAATTATAGAACTCTTTGTGCTCATGCAAACCTTTATTTGTAGCTCAAGAAGCAGTTACTCAAATGGATAAAGGAGAAGTTGCATAGTGTTGGGTCTTTCCACCACACCTAATCTGAATACTGAACAAATGTGAGAAATTCATTAACAGCCTGCATTATGCACATATGCATGTAATAAAATCTTGCTTGCTTTCAGTGAAAAGAATTGGACCTCTTACTGATATTACTATATCATTCAACATGGATTACATTTTATCATAAAGGATCAAAAAGAATCCTCATAATTACACAAATAAAGAACATAATGAAGAATGCAAGAAAGACTAAAATGGTCCAAGATTTCCTTTTCCTGCTTCAACAAACAACGTTCATGGAAATAATAGGGTTAGGGTTAGGATTAGGGTTAGGGTTAGGGTTAGGGTTAGGGTTACAGTTAGATAGGTTTAAAGTGTTAAAAAGTTATAATTTCACTTTGAGTACTAAAGTACTTGACACTATTGCTGTTATGTGCCATTGAGTCACCTGTGACCCATAGTGATCCTATGTACAGAACCTCTGAAGCCTGCTCTGTCCTGAGTCAGTATCACTGTTTGCAGGTACAGAGGAAAAGCCATCGGGCCACGAAGAAAAACATAATCTACATAAGAGTTCTACAGGACACGTCTCCTTCCCTTGGAGACAGTACAACTAAACTTAAGAGACACTGGTCAAAAGAAAAAATAAATGTCAGCAGTTGACGTGTTTGGAATCACAGAAGCCAAGAAAGCTTCAGAT
>NW_006399760.1:13317668-13346165 GCF_000299155.1 Elephantulus edwardii | reverse complement strand
TTGATACCTTTGAGCTGTGGTGCTGGAGAAGAGCACTGAATGTACCAAGGACTGCCAGGAAAACAAACAGATTGATCCTGGAGAGGATTACACCAAGCTACTCCTTGGAGTAAAGGACTGTGGGGCTTCCTCTGACATACTTTGGACATTTGACAGGAGGGACGGGTCCTTGGAGAGGGACATCATGCTTGGGAGGGTGGAGGGACTGCAGAAGAGGGAAGACCCTCTATGATATGGATTGATTCGGTGACTGGGGTAAACGGGATGGGTGTGTCAGAGGCAGTGCGGTTGGCACAGGATAGAGCAGGATTTAGGGCTGTTGTGCATAGGGTCGCTATGAGTCGCAAACGACTCGACAGCACATAACAACAACAACAGTCTCATTTCCCCAGTTAATGTATCAATCCATCTCATCCAGGGTCTTCCTCTTCTGTGCCATCCCACTATCTTTCCAAGCATGATGCATTCTCCAAGAACCTGTCGCTCCTTGCTATGTGCCAAAATATGTGAGACAGAGTTTCAAAATCCCTGTCTCCAAGAAGAAATCTGGCTTCACCCTTTCCAAGACAGAATTAAATGTTTTTTTGGCAGTTCATCTAGCACCAGAACTTGAAGGCATCAATTCTTCTCTCATCTTTAGTCATTGTCCAGCTTTCTGATGCATAGCAAGTAATGACAAAGACCAAGGCCTGAATCAGGCACATCTTGGTCTCTAGACTGACAATGTTGCTTTTCAGTACTCTGGAGAGGTCTCTTACAGCAGATTTTCCTAAAGCAATTTGCCTTTTGATTTTCTTAACTGCTCTTGTCAAGAGTATTGATTGTGGAGCCGAGCAAGCTTTATTTGTTAACAATCTCAATGTATTTATCATGGTGCAAACAATAGGCCCAGTGGTGAGAATCTTTGTCTTCTTGATTTTGAGATTCAATCCATTTTGAAGTCTACGGTTCTTGACCTTCTGCAGCAAGTGCTTCAGATCCTCCTTGGTTTCAGCAAGCAAGGTTTTGTCATCTGCGTAACATAAGATGCTGATGAGTCTTTTTCGATCCTAATGCCACATTCCTCCTCATAAAGCCGTGCTTCCCAACTATCCTGTTCTGCATCTAGATTGAAAAGGGATGGAGACAGGATGCATCCCTGACACACTCTTTCCTGATTTTGGTCCATGCAGTCTTTCCCTGCTCTGGTCTAAGGACTGCTTCCTGGTCCAAGTATAGTTTTGAATAAGCACAATCAAGTGTTCTGATATTCCTATTCTCCTCAAGGTTAGCCACACTTTTTTGTGATCCACTTTGTCAAATATTTTTGCAAGGTCAATAAAGCACAGATAAACATTTCTCTGATATTCTTTGCTTTCTGCCAAGATCCATCTGACATTGGCTATAACATCTCTAGTGCCATGTCCTGTTCTAAACTCAGCTTTCATTTCTGGTAGTTCTCTGTCAATGAGATGTTCCAATCATTTATGGATAATCTTCAGCAAGATTTTGCTAGTGTGTGATATTAGTAATATTGTTTGATAATTTCCACATTCTGTTGGGTCACTTTTTTTGGAATAGAAATAAATATGGATCTCTTCCAGACAGTTGGCCAGGTATTTGTTGTCCAAGGTTTTGTTTGTTTGTTTTGTCACAAGCTGGTGAACACTTTCTGGGCAGCATCTCTTTGTTGACATATGTCAATTCTGTCAATTCCCGGGGATTTATTTTCTGCAAAGTCCTTCAGAGCAGCCTGAACTTCTTCCTTGATCATCATTGCCTCTTGTTTTATGTTATTTTATTAAATTCTGTGTTAGCCAATTTGTTTTGGTACAGTAACTCTGTATATTCTTTCCACCCTTTTTTAATGCTTCCTGAATCATTCAATATTCTGTCCATAGCATCCTTAAGCACTGAAACTCATGGCTTGATTTGTACTTTAGTTCCTTTAGCTTAAGAAGTGCCATGTAAGTTTGGCCATTTTTTAATTTCTGACTCCATCTTCTTCCACATTTTATTATAACACTTTGTCTTGTCTTCCTGAGCTGCCCTTTGAGATCTTCAAAGACTTGACACTAGCCAAGGTATTTTCAATAACTTCATATGCATGGGAACATTGGAAAATAGATGAGGAAGAATAAAGAAGAATTCACATGGTTGAATTGTGAAGTGATGTTGAAAATAACTATAGCTATGGGAGTGGAACAATATCATGCAGTATTTTGTTCTATGGTACACCGGATTTTTATGAGTTGAAACTGACTCAAAAGCATCTAGTAATAAAGTTAGTTTATCTTTGTGATTACCTTCTTTTCCAAACAGACTTAGGTGGATAGCAAGGAAACTTATTCAAGGATCCTGGCACGGTTATGTCTAGATATCTGGGAGTTAATGTTCTGTGATGTCTCGGGCTCATACTAAATGCATTATACATGATGTTAAGTTATTTAATGAAGTTATTATTGTTGAATATAACTCATAGAAACCCTATGAACACCCAGCCTGAATCCTGTCCTATCCTGTGTCATCCTCATCATCTCTGACTTACTAGAGCCAATTACTGTAACTACTATGCCTATCCATCTCATTGGAAGTCTTCCTCTTCTTTGCTGACCTTCCATCTTTACAATCCTGATGTTCCTTTCCACAAAATAGCCTTGCCTAGCTACATATTCAACTGCTCAAGATTATTCAAAATTGGCTAAAACAGTACATAGGTAGGGAAATGCCAGAGATTCAAGAAGGGTTTAGGAAAGTACTGAACATGCCACGGAGTACCTGAAGAACAAACAACAAACACATTTAGAAAGTTTGCAGTCTGAGTATTTGTTGGAAGCAAAGATAATGAGGCTTTGCCTCACAGTCTTTGGGCATGTTGCAAGGAGGGCCTATTCCTTGGAGAGGGACATGATGTTCAGAAAGTTAGAGGCTAAGTGAAGGAGAGGAAGATCCTAGACCCGGTGGATTGATACAAGGATTGATGCAATGGTATCTAATGGTCAGGAGGTATGAAGATGGTACAGAATATGTTAGGGTTCAGATCTGTTGTATATAGGGTTGCTATGGGTCATACTCAACTGGATAATAGCTAACAACAATAACAACAAGCTACATGTCCAAATTATGAGGACAACACTTTTCTATCTCTGCTCCAAAGGAAGATTTAGACTTCATTTTTTTTAAATTTTCTATTAGAAACACAAATGACGCTTATACACATGGATTTCACCTGATGGTATGCATAGGAATCAAATTGATTACATTTGTGGAAAGACTCGCTGGAGAAGCTCAATATCAGCAGTGAAAACCAGGTCAGGTGCTGATTGCGGGACAGACCACTAATTACTCATAAGCAACTTCAAGCTGAAGTTGAAAAAAAATTCAATCAAATCCACGGGAACCAAAGTTTGACCTTCTGTCTGTCCCACTCAAATTTCAAAAGCATGTCAGGAACAGGTTTGAGGCCTTGAGCACCAACAAGCTTAGACCAAATGAGCTGTGGGAGGATATCAAGAATATTGTCAATGAAGAATCAAAAGAACATTACAAAGGCTGAAGAGGAAGAAAAGACCAAGATGTATGTCAGATGAGATTCTGAATATTGCATTAGAGAGACAAGAAGGAAAAACCAAAGGAAGATATCAAGAAATCAAAGAGCCGAACAGAAAATTTCAAAGGGCAGCACAGGATGACAAAGCAAAATATGATAATGAAATGTGAAAAGACTTGGAGTCATAAAATCAAAAGGGCTGAACTTGCTCAGCGTTTCTTAAGCTGAAGAAGTTAAAAACAAATTAAAGCCACGAGTGGCAATACTTAAGGAAGCTTTGGGTAAAATGTTAAATGATCCAAGAAGTACTAAATGAAGATGAAAGGATTACAAAGAATCATTTAATCAGAAGGAATTGGCTGATATAGAAGAAATTAATGAAATAACATATGAACAAGAGCCTGTGGTTATGAATGAGGAAACACAAGTTGCTATGAAAGAATTTGTATAAAGAAAGGTTCCAGGAGTTGATGGCATACCAATTGATGTACGTCAACAAAAAGATGCTACCTTGCATTTGCTCACTAAGTTGTGCCAAGAAATCTGGAGGATTGCCAGCTGGCCAACTGACTGGAAGAGATCAATTTTTGTTCCCATTACAAAGAAAGGTGACCCAACAGAGTCCTGAAATTATCGAAAAATTTTATAAATATCACATGCAAGCAAGATTCTGTTGAAAACTATCCAAAAATGATTGAAGCAACATATCAACAGAGAACTGCCAGATGTGCAGGCTGGATTTAGAAAAGGTTGTGGTACAAAGGATATTATAGCTAATGTTAGATGGATCTTGGAAGAAAGCAGAGAGTACCAGAGGAATGTCTATCTGTGCTTCATTGACTATGCAAAGGGTTTTGACTGTATGGATCACAATAAGTTGTGGCTGAGAAGAATGGGAATCCCAGAACATTTGATTGTGCTTATGCACACCTATACTTGGACCAAGAGGCAGTTGTCAGAACAGAGCAAGAAGACACTACATGGTTCAAAATCAGAAGGGTGTCTGGCAGGGATGTATTCTGTCTCTGTATCTTTTCAATCTGTATGCGGAACAGATTATCCAGGATGCTGGGCTGGAGGAATGTGGCATCAGGATTCGTAGAAGATTCATTAACAGCCTGAGTTATACAGATGACAAAACCCTGATTGCTGAAACTGACTGAGAAGTGCTTGCTGCAGGTCAAGAACTACAGCCTTCAATATAGATTGAAGCTCAGCATCAATAAAACAAAGATTCTCACCACCGGGCTAATTGGGAGCATCAATATGGATGGTGAAGATATTGAGATAGTTAACAGTTTTAGTTTGCTTGGTTCCATAGTCAACACTGTTGGTAGCAGCATCCAGGAAATCAAGAGTCGAATTGCATTGGGAAAGTCAGCTGTTGGGGACCTCTCCAGAGTACTGAAGAGCAACAACTTCAGGCTGGAAACTAAGGTGTGCCTGATTGGACTATAGTCTTTACAATAAATAGTGTGATATGCATTGGAGAAGGACAGTGAATAGGGGTGATAGAAAGAGAATTGATGCCTTTGAGCTGTGGTGCTAGAGAAGAATGCTGTATATACCATGGACTGCTAGGAGAACAAACAAGTTTATCCTGGAGAGGGTGAAGCTAGGCTGCTCCTTGGAGTCAAGGATTCT
Organism: Elephantulus edwardii; assembly: GCF_000299155.1. NCBI lineage: Eukaryota > Metazoa > Chordata > Mammalia > Macroscelidea > Macroscelididae > Elephantulus > Elephantulus edwardii. The sequence goes on along the minus strand of NW_006399760.1, from coordinate 13,340,992 downwards.
GAAACTTCGTCTGACATACTTTGTGCATATTGCAAGGAGGGACTGGTCCTTGGAGAGGGACATAATGACTGGGAGAGTGGAGGGACAGCACCAGAGAGGAAGACCCTCGGTGAGATGAATCGATTCTGTGATTGGGATGTCGGAGACAGTGAGGCTGGCACAGGATAGAGCAGGGTTTAGGGCTTTTGTACTTAGGGTTGCTATGAGTTGCAAGTGACTTGATGGCACATAACAACAACTAGTTTACTTACAAAATTTGAATACATTGTTTTCAAGGAAAAAGTATTTCAAATTTCCTCACCTCCCCCCATCAAATTGTACAATCCCATGATTAATCCCCTCCCCCCCGCACATCCTCATCCTTCTTCTTTCACCCTCCCCTACCACTCTAGAATCCTTATACTCATTCTACGATAACAATTTCATACAATTTTATTCTTGTGGGACTGAGTTCACTCAGCATAATGCTCTCCAGTCCCTCCCAAGTTAGATAATTGACAAAATAATTGCCCTTGTGTGCTACCTAGTGTTCTATTGTGTGAATGTACCATAATTTCTCAATTCGTTTGTTTGTGGTTGGACATTTGGGCTCTTTCCATGTTCTTGTGATGGTGAATAATGCTGCTATGAACATTGGTTTACAAATCTCCATTTTTGCCTCAGTTCTCATTTTCTCAGGTTATATTCCAAGTAGTGGAATAGCTGGGTCATATGGAATTTCTATGTTCAGCTTTCTGAGGAAGCAACAAACTGCCTTCCAGAATGGTTGTAACATTTTACAATCCCAACAACAATGTATAAGAATTCCTTTCTTGCCCTATCCTCTCCAATATTTATATGACTTGCTGCCCTGTTAAATTTTGCCACCATTATTGGAGTGAGATGGTAACTCATTGTGGTTTAATTTGCACCTTCTTTATTGCCAGTGATTTGGAGCATTTCTTCATATGTCTGTGTGTCATTCAGATATCTTTCTCTGTGAAAGTTCTTTCCATGTCTTTTGCCCATTTTGCGATTGGGTTTTCATTATTTTTCTTGTAGTGACCCAGGAGTACTCTGTAAACTTTTATTATAAGCCTCTTGTCCTAGATGGTGTATTACCAAATATTTGTTCCCAGTCTGTACGTTCTTTTTTTTTTTTTTCATCCTGTTGGAAAAAAGTTTTTCATTCATACATGTATTTAATCTTTAGATGGTCACATGCATCAATTTTATCCTTTTCAGATTGTATATTTCCGGTTATATTTGGCAGTCTTTTCATACATTGGACTAGTGCTTCTAATCTGATCCTAGTTTGTGTCTTATGAAGGTTATGCTTTTGGGCTTTACTCCAAAGTCTCTGATCCACCTTGAGTTGGTTTTTAGTTATTCTGTGAGATGTGGATCCTCTTTCCATTTTCTGCAAGTGGAAGTCCAGCTTTGCCGGTACCATTTGCTGAACAAGTTATTATTTTCCCACTTGATAGCATTGATTTCCTTGTTGAATATCAGTTGACCATAGATAGGTGTGTCTATTTCTGGGTTTTCAATTCTGTTACATTGGTCTATGTGCCTGTAATTTTACCAGTATCGTGCTGTTTGGTTACCACTACTGTGTAATAGGTTATGAGGTCAGGGAGTGCTATGCCTCCAACCTCATTTTTGTTTTTTAGAACTGTTTTGCTTATTTGGAGTCACTTGCTTTTTCAAATAAGTTTTATAATTTATGTTCTTTGGGCAGTCCATGGATATTCAGTACTCTTCTCCGATACCGCAACTCAAGTTCATCAATTCTTCTGTCATCCATATTTGTTGTCTAGCTCTCTGATGCAGAGCAGATTATTGAGAAGGCCATGACTTCAATCAGGCACAACTTAGTCTTTAAATTGATACCATTGCTCTTCAGCATTTTGGTCAGGTCCCTGACAACAAACTTTCCCAATGCAATACATCTCCTGCTTTCCTTACTTCTCATTCCAGAGTGTTAATTATGGATCCAAGCAAGATAAAATCATAGACAACATCAGTGTTTTCTCCATCTATCATAATGTTGACTGTTGATCTTGCAGTGAGGACCTTTGTTTCTTGATGTTAAGATGTATTTCATTCTGAAAGCTGTAGTCCTTGATCCTCTGCAGGAATGTTTCATATTCTTTTAACTTTCAGTAAGTAGTGTTATCTGTATGATGTAGGTTGTTGATGACTCTTCCTCCAATATTGATGTGGCAGTCTTCTTCATAGAGTCTGACTTCATGAAATATCTGCTCAACACGCTGACTGAATAGGTATGGAGGAAGGATACAACTCTGACACACACCCCTCCTGCCTTTAAACCATGCAGTGTTCTCCTGCTCTGTTTGTACAACTCCTTGGTCTACATAAAGATTCCGTTTGAGCACAAGTAAATGTTCTTGGACTAGGAGAAATAAATTCTGAGTGTAGGATATCTCATTAAAAATTCAAAACCAGGCTTCATTTTCACAAGATTCAGTTCGGTGACTTTTCATTTGTTCTAACACCCTAATCCTGCATCAGTCTTTTGAAGCTATAAATCTTAATAGTAGGAGATTTCTCATCTTTTCTTCAAAGGAGTAGCTAGTGGATTTTAACTATCAGAAATGTGTGTCATTTTAATTAGCAGCAAATGGCAATAATATATACGGGATTGGAATAAGGACAGAAAATAAAGCATAACATAGCCTGAGAAAAAGATATAATATGCCACTATTAAATTAAACTGGACTGGATATTAAGATGAATTTGCCTCTGATTCTAGAATATTACATGTGTGTTTGAAAATTTGAGGTTTGAATTAAAACCTCAATCCTGTATGTGCAGGGAGTTCTGGTAGTTTAGTGGTAACGAGATGTGCTACCAACTTAAATGCACATCGTTTAAATCCACAAGCTTCTCTGCTGGAAAAAGATGGACAACATGATCCTGTGTGGTTTACTATGTCTGAAAATTTGCTGGAGAATCAGGTATGGGTTGACTCTGCTCCATTGGTACATAACAAAACCAACATATGTCCAAGACAGTGGTATGAAGTAATGGTTGAGTCCTGAAGCAGTGAGTTCCCCAGGCAAAGTGAATCTTCTGACCTGCCTCAGGACCAGAGAAAACTCCAGACACAGTGAGTTGCCTTTCTCTTCTCTGTGGCAGTGAGCTATCTAGAAAAGGTCACCAGACCTGGAGCTTAGTAAGACCCAGGCAAGAAAAACTCTGTAACAGCTATGACAAGGAAGAAGCAGATTATCTCAAACCTCACACAAAAGTAAAGTAAGCTATTGCATCAAGGAAATGATAAAAACAGGGAATGAATGGATAATCTGGCAGTAGAAAGTCTAATGGAACTTCCTAAAACAGAATTTAAAAGAAAAAGAAAATGAAGAAATATTTTCATTGGATGAAAGAAAATGTCCAAGAATTGCAATAATCTTCGATCAAAGCTAAAGCTCTGATAGCCTAGTGGAAAGATGCTGTGCTGCTTTCCCAAAGGCACACATTTTGAAACCACCAGGTTTTCCAGGGGAGAATGAGCAGTTTCCTCCTTTAGTATTTACGACCTCTGAAAACCTACTAGAAGATCATTTCTGGTTTGAGGACATATAAAAACAAGAAAAACTCAAGAGTAACATAGATATGGAAAGCCTTTTCCCAAAAGAAGATACTTGGATGACAAGAGACAAATGAAGAAATGTTGTAAATCACTGGCAATAAGAAAGATGCAAATAAAAACTGCAAGGAGATATAGGTTTGCCTTAGTAGCAGAGGCAAAGTTTAATAGGAAAGAACAAATGTCAGAGAGAATGTGGAAAGATTGGAACTCTCATACACTGTTGATGGGATTAAAAAATGGTACAACCACTATAGAAGGCAGTTTGGCATTTCCTCAAAAAGCTGAACATAAAAATTCTATATGACTATACCCCAAGAAATTAAAACTGAGACAAAAGTAGAAAGTTGTACACTATTGTTCATAACAGTGTTATTCACAATAGCAGTAATGTCCAATAGAAAATTAATGGATTAAGAAATTTTGGTATTCACACAATGTAATTCTATTCAGCACTCAGAAGGAAAAATTTTGAAAAATACTATATAACATGGGAAAGGCTGGAGAGCATTATATTGATAAACTCAGTCTCATGAGGACAAATACTACATAAGACCATTACTGAAAAAAATAGAATTATTTGTAAAATATGTACCAAAGTCCAGAATGGGAAAGGAAGGGAGAAGGGGTACTCAGAGTAGGTTTCAGAGTTTGTTGGGTAGAGGAGAGGCATGGATGAATTAAGAAAGGTCCAGTAGCTTCCACCTGCAGAAAGCTGAAACAAGATCCACATCTTACACTATACACAAAAATCAACTCAAAGTGTATCAGGGACTAAACTCCATAAAGTTCAAAAGAAACAAACTGGGATGAAGTTTAGAAGTCATAGTCTATGGTATAAAGAGATTGCCAAATACAGCTAGAAATGCACAATCTGAAAAGGATAACTAACCTTTCTGAAGATTAAATCTTGGTGCACATCAAAAACTTTTTCAACAGGGTGAAAAGAAAACCTGACAACTGGAAACAAACATTTGGTAATACCATATCAAACAAGATTCTATTAGCACAAGTTTAGAGAATACTCCTGGACCCCCACAAGAAAAAGAATGATAACCCAATTACAAAATGGGCAGAAGACATGGGAAGAATTTTCACAGAGGAAGATATTCAAATGGCCAACACACATGTGAAAAAATGCTCCAAATCACTGGCAATAAGAGAGATGCAAATTAAAACCACAATGAGTTACCATCTCACTCCAGTAATGGTGACAATATTTAGCAGGGCAGCAAGTAATAAATGTTGGAGAGAATGGGCAAGAAAGAAATTCTTATACATTATTGGTGGGATTATAAAATGGTACAACCATTCTGGAAAGCAGTTTGGTGCTTCCTCAAAACCTAAACATAGAAATTCCATATGACATACCCATTCCACTAGTTGGAATATAGCCTGAGAAAATGAAAACTGAGGCACAAATTGAAACATGTACAACAATGTTCATACCAGATCTATTCACCATAACAATAATGAATGAAAACAGCTCAGATGTCCCACCATACTCGAATGGATTAAGAAATTATGGTACAATGGAATGCTATGCAGCAAGCAGGAACAATGATTTTGTAAATTTTTACCTAACTTGGGAGGGACTGGAGAGCATTATGCTGAATGAACTAAGCTCCACAAGGACAAATATTGTATAACATCATATAATAGATTATGAATGACGTAAAGTGTATAATGAGTATGAGGATCAGATGGGAAGGTGGATGAAAGCAGAAGTGATGAGGATCTGTGGCGGGGGTGATTAATTATGTGTTAATACAATTTGATGGAGGAGTGAGGGAAACTGGAAGAAGTTTGTGTGAAAAAAACAAAGTATTCAAATTTTGTAAATAAACAATAATAATAAAAGATCCACTGGGAACTTGAAAAGGCAGGGTAATGATGGAGATGGATCAATGGTCAATAATTTTATAAACACAGTGTATGGGAATGATTGTATGAAACACAATGTGAATAGGGGAACGTGAGAAATAGAATGTGTACGCATTTTTTATGCAAATCAATATAAAATAAAGATGCTGTGTACCGTCGAGTCAGAATCAACCCATAAATGACCCTCCAGTGAGTTTTCAGAGGCAGTTAATGGCACAGGAGGAGATTTCCCATCCTTCTCCTTTAGAGCTGCTGGTGGCCTCAAACTGTGTGCCATCAGGATTTCTGCACAGCTTCTGGCCACTAGACTGTCAGATTTTTTAAAAAATTAAAAAACAATACAAGGCAAAGAAGATAAAAGTAATGGGGTATTAGAAGCCCTAGAAAAACAAGGAATGTGGAATATTAAGGCAAACATTTCAGAAGCTGTCAAAAATTTGGAGGGACTCATTAGCAGAACTGAAGAGATGGAGGAAAGAATTGGCAAAACAGAAGTTATATAGAGCTCTTAGCACTGATCTGCTAGAACAAAAATGCAGAGTCAAAAAGGAATGGAAATTAAAATAATCTAGGAATAATGTGGGACCAGATTAAGAGAAATAATATATGCATAATTAGAATTCCAGAACAGGAAGAAACAAAGCAAGGTGCTGAAAATATTATGGAAAAATTACTAAAAGGAAACATTTTAGGTATCATGAAAAATGAGGAAATGTACATCCAAGAATATGAGAATACTTCAAATAGAATAGATCCCAAAAGAAAAACTTGAAGGCGTATCTTAAATCAATTTTGCCAGAATCAAAGATAAAGAGAGAATTCTCAAAGCAGTCAGAGAAAAATGAAGAATGAGTGGCATCTACTTCCTAAATAACATGCCTCTGAAATTCTATGAACTTTGATAAATGTCAATAGCTGTAGAGGAGCTTCAGGCCTTTTGTTCATAGGGTCACTGTGTGTCATGCTTGACTCTAAGGCAATCCGCAACAACTATCTATCAAGGAGAGCAAATAAGATTAAACTCTGATTTCTCAGTAGAAACTATATGAGCAAGAAGACAATGGAATGAACACTCAAAGAACATAACTGCCAATCAAGAATACTGTGTATACTCAGAAAATCTGTCCATAGAATATGATTTTGAAGCATCAAAACATTCTCAGGAAAACAGAAACTAAGGGAATTCCTAAAAACAAGACAGACCAATGTTGCAAGAAATACTAAAAATAGACCTTCCCACAGAAATGTCACAGAAAATTAATGAATCAAAGTAACCAGCAATAACACAAAAGAGCACCCAATATAAAACCGTAAAACCTCACCTGTCAATAATTACACTGAATATGAATGGTTTAAATGAAACCACGAAAAGAAAAAGAGTAGCAGATTTAATTAAAAACCAAAAGTATATTGTCTACAAGAGACATATGAAAAGTGAAAAGATAGACAAAATTAAAAGGTAAAAAAAAATATACCAAGCAAATGACAACAAGAAAAGAGTATAAATAGCAGTATTAATTGCTTGTACAATAGATATCAGTATAAACACCATCCTAAATGACTAGGAAGGGGGTCCTATATAAAGCTCAATGAGTCAATCAAACAAGAGCACATAACCATAATAGATATCTATGCATCAAATAATAGAGCTGGAACATACACAAAGCAAACATTACATTAACAGAACTGGGGAAGAAAAGATACACCAAGATAATTGTTGTTGTTGTTATTGCGTGTCTTTGAGTTGGAGCTGACCAATACCTGACTCTCCAGCAGGTTTTCAATGTTAGTAAACTACACAGGAAGGGATTTCCCATTCCTCTGTCATGGAGCACCTGGTGGATTTGAACTGCATGTCTTTGGGATTGCAGCTTCTTCTCACTAGGCCAACAATATTCTCTAAATAGTGGTTGTTGCTGTTAAATACTGTTGAGCCATTTATGATTTATATCTGTCCCATGTCCTATCCTGTGCCATCCTCATAATTTCCGACACACTCAAGTCCATTGCTGAAGTAACTGTGTCAATCCATCTACTTGAATGTCTTCCTTTCCTTCATAGTCCCTCCATCTTGCCAAGAATTAGGTTCATCTCTAAGTGATAGCCTTTCCTATCAACAAGTCCAAAGTATGTTAGTTTTGTCGTCTTTGTCTCTAAGGAGCAGTCTGCTTGCACTTTCTCAAAGACCTATCTATTTGTTCTTTTGTCAATCTATGGCATATTCAGTAGTCTTCTCCAATACTACATCTCAAAGATACTGATTCTTCTGTTATCCTTATTCATTGTCCAGCTCTCAAGATGTTTAGCAAGTTATGAAAAAGGCTATAACCTGAGTCAATGTACCTCAAATTTATATCATCCCCCCCCAGTAATTTGGAAAGGCCCTGACAGCAATATTTCCCAATTTAATATGTCTTTTGATTTCCTGACTGCTAGTACCAAGGATGTTGATTGTGAGTTCAAGTAAGATGAAATCAATGACAATTTCAATCTTTTCTCCATTTATCATGATGTTGATTATCAGTTTATTGGTGAGGACTTTTGTCTTCTTGATGTTGAGAATCAATCCACGTTGAAGTCAAGTCTCAAGATACTAAGAAATACTAAAAAATATTAACCAATATTAAGAAATGTTACAGGCAAAATATTGAATAATCTATAAACCATCAAAAGAAGGAATATATTTGCAGTGAAAACTTTCAGGTCATATCATATGAAAAAGAGCCAATGGTAAAGAAAGAAGAACTACAAGCTGCACCAAAGACATTGGCAAAAAATAAGGCTCCAGGAATCAACTGGATACTAATTGACATTTTTCAATTAACATACACAACCCTGAACATGATTCCTAGTTTTTGCCAGGAAATTTGGAGGACAGCTGCCTGGTCAACTGACTAGGAAAGATCCATATGTGTTCCCATTCCCAAAAAAAGGTGATCCAATAGAATGTGGAAATTATCTAAAAATATCGTTATTAACACAGACAAGCAAAATACTTCTGACTATTGTCCAAAACAATCTAGAATTGTACATTAACAGAGAACTACTAAAAGTTCAAGATGGATTTAGACTAAATCATGGCATCAGGGACAGATGTAATTGTTGATGAAGGAGATTCTGATTGAAAGCTTTTTGTGTTTTATTTATTATGCAAAAGCATCTGACTGTGTGCATTATAGCAAACTGGCTGATATGGAGAAAGATGGGAATCCCAGAATACTTAATATAATCATATGAAATCTATACTTAGACCAAGAATCAGTTGTCCAGGTAGAGCAAGGGAACAATGCATGGTCTAAAATCACAAAAAGTGAGACCCAACGTTACATCCTTTCTCCATATCTATTTAATTTAACTCTGAGAAAATTATTCTAGTAGCTGGACTCTATGAAGAAGAAGATAGCAAGGTTTGGAGGAAAAGTCATCAATAATCTGTGTTATGAAGGTGATACAATCTTGCTTTCTTGTTCATGGGTTGGACGACTCAATATCATGAAAATTACAATTTTCCAAAAGCAATATACAAATTCAATACAATTCCAACAGATATTGACTCCTTTCTTCAAAAAGATAGAAAAGGCAATTTCCAATTTGTCTGGGGTGGAAAGAGACCCCAAAAAAGCAAAAGACTACTGAAAAAGGAAAACAGGGTAGACGGTATCACACTCCCTGATCTCAAATCCAGCCATTATAATAAAGACATCATGGTACAAGTACAGTGACAGACACATAGATAAATGGAGCAGAAATGAAAACCCAATAATTAACCCCTCTACCTATGGTGAACTTATCTGTGACAAGGAGATAAAATCAAGTAAGAGGGGAATATACAGCCTCTTGAACAAATGGTGATGGCAAAAATGGAAAACCAAAGAGCAAGACCCATATCTCACACTATACACGAAAGCCAACACAAGAAGGATCAGAGACCTAGGAGTAAAACCAAAGATTACTAAGTTCATCAGAGAAAAATATTGGAATAACTCTAGAAACCTTAATCTATGGCATAAATAGGCTTCTAAGAATAACAAAAAAATTGTATAGCCATGATAGGATTAAATAGATAAATGGGACAAATATGGGAAGCCAATACTAAATATTTGTAATAAACTGAATGCTATTTAAAAAAAAAAAAGTAGGAAACAGAAATGCCTTTTGACTCAGCCATCCCCCTACTGGAAATACACCCTAATGGAAACTAGAGCCAAGACTCTACCAGATGTATGCACAGTCTTGTTGATTGCTAAGTTATTCACAATAGCAAAAAGACGGAAACAGCCCAAACGCTCATCAACAAACAAATGGGGAGAAGGACTGAAGTGCATTCACATAATGAAATATTACACTGCATTGCAAAAAAAAATGAACTTGTAAAACACTACACAACATGGGTGAGCCTGGAAGACATTATGCGGAGTAAAATATCTCAGTCAGAAAAGGACAAATACTACATAACACTTGTTGTTGTTTAATGCCGTGGAGTCGTAGACGACTCATAGCGACCCTATGAACGAACACCTGAGCACTGTTCGTACATAGAGTTTCCAGAGGCAAGCCATTTTGGAAGTGGATGCCACTCCTGCTTCCAGGCTTGATTTAGTCGGGAAGCTCCAGCCAACACTGTCCACCATGGGTGCCCATTACCATGATTGGCACATCACTGTCACAGGCTTCAGCATCACAGCAACCACGAGTTACCTCTGTACAACAACGCACAGACCAGTGCTATACCACCTAGAAAAATGTTTGACAGGAAGACAATTTGAACCTGGCCGAGGGCCACAGGCCTCAGGGCCCTTTGGGCTTAAGGCCACCTCCTGGTTCAAACCCTAGTCCCAGGCTGGCTATCCTCACTCCTGACAGACATAGGGGTGGGAGGGAAAATAGGAAAAGAGGGTATAGATAATGAACAGTGCATTAGAACAGAAGTGGGGAGGGACTGCATGAGGGAATGCATCAATAGGTATTGTACATATGATTACTATTGGGAACAAGAGGTGCATTACAAAGTGAACTAAGGGTGGGAAGAGAAGAGGAGAAGAAAAGGGGAAATAATGAATGAAAGAAAACCCAATCTTTCTGTACACCTTTGTTAATTGATTCACAATAAAATAAAAACAATAAAAAATTTTTGTACATATCAAAAATTTCTCCAACAGGGTAAAAAGGAAACATGCAGACTGGTAAAAAATATTTGGCAATGCTACACTTGATAAAGGACTCATCTAAAATTTGTAGAATACTCCTGCACTTCAACAAGGAAAAGGCAAACAAAATGGTGACAAAGTATGAATAGACACTTCACCAAACTAGAAATTCTGATGGCCAACAAACACATAAAGAAATGTTCAAAATCCACAGTTAGATAAGTTAGATAGCTCACTTGGGATAATCACTGAGAGAAAGACAACATGACATTTGATATTTAGGGAGAAATTATGATAAATTGGGAAAAAGTAGATCAGAAGGGTATCCTAGAATATACATTTTTGCTGGTGGATGGCATGGTATGGAGGAAAATGTGCAATAGTGAATGAATAAAAGTCCAACTTTTCTGTAAACTTTTGTTAAAACTTTTGTAAAAAAAAATTAAGCATTTGGCAGAAAGACGTCTATATCATGGGAAATAAACTCCGTATACCTAAAGGCACACCCTTATTTCATATTCTTACCCCTAAGAATGAAAGTCATTAGGGATGATTTAGACTTTCTAAAATATAGATAAGTACACCCAGAGACGAAGGGCTTAATTTTATTTCTGGGTAACTTTTCACATTGCACTAGGGAAGTCTGTAGTTTGAAACCTCTCCAAATTATTGAGGAGCAGGGGTATCAGTTTGAGGAATAAGTTGCATATGATTCAGGCCATGGTCTTTACTATTACTTGCTATGCATCTGAGATCTGGACAATGAATAAAAAACTACATCAAAAAATTGAGGTCTTTGAGCTGTGGTGTTGGAGAAGAGCACCGAACATATCCAAGATGGTCAAGAAAAGAAACAGATATAGCTTGGAGAGTAAGCAACCATAGTGCTCTTTGGAGGCAAGAATAACAAGGCTTTGTTTCACATACTTTAGGCATGTTGCTAGGAGGGGCTATTCCTTGCAGAAGGACATAATGCTTGGAAGGGTGGAGAGTCACTGAAGAAGAAGACCCTCAACCAGGTGGATCTGACACGGTGACTGCTGCACTGGGCTCTTGTGTGTCAGGAAGTGTAAGGATGGTACAGGATTGAATAGGGTTTATATCTTTTGTTTATAGGGTTCCCATGAGTCATACTTGATTCATTGGTGCCTAACAACAACAACACAGCCCACCTACATGACCTTAAACCGTAAAACTCCTAGTACTTATATTAGTCTAGAAGGAAGCTCAAATACATCCTTGGCTTGAGCTAACTTTGTTTTGTGCTGCAGCAGCTCTCTGGGTTCATAACAAGTAAAGTGCTATGTAAACCATGAGGGTGTGGATTTGGAGAGCCTGTGCGGTCTTGGATGGGCATCTCATTTCTCCATATGCATTCAATTTGTGATTTCCCCCCCTTCCACTTCTGGAACTCACTCTGGATGTCGAGGGTGTATAGTATAAATTTGGAAAGACGTTTACACGGAATAAATAAATAAATAACTAAATCTCTGCCCTGTGCCATAGATGAGAGCTGTTGGCTTAAAAATGAGCCAGCACAAGACTATCTAGCAGAATACTCCACCTCCCTGGAGTGATTCCTCATATATTTCAGACAAAGAGGAGAGCATTAGGGTTCCAGGGAAAGGGGGGGGAACACATTTCAGTCTCTTAGTGGGATTTGTGATTTGTTTAAAAGCCTTCTTGGGGAAGAGGAAGAAACAATTCTTCTTCACCTTATAACACCAAGTCTCAGTGCCTCCTGGGACTGAACTGTATTTTTTATGCACTTGGGACTTTTTGGAACCAAATAAACCTCAAATCTGTGGCTAGAGATATTTCATCTAAACTTGGAAATTTACACTCATTTGCTCTGTGTAATTGTTTATGTGATTTGGCTAAAAAATTAATCTCTGTGTTGTTATTGTGATAGTTATAGAAGAATTCACTAAATAGCAAAAATAGCACAGACAAAGAAAATACAAATTGCAACTCAAAATTACTAAACAATCAGAAAGACAGGGAGATGTTTAAGAACTTCACTTATTTTTTACACCCTAATAAATCGAGGGAATATACGACATATGTAAACTTACTTAATGCCAGCTTCCTACTAAAAGATTGCTTGAAATTTTTGATTCATAGTACTAATATTTGTAGAAAGATATTGTTAGAAATACAGAGAAGTGAGGAAAAAGTATTTTAAGGTTTACACATCTTTTTTAAGGTTCATATTTCTTTAATTTGCTATTTTTACACCACATATGAAATGCTGCAGGCAGAAAGTACACAAAAAATTCCTATTCTGTGTGTGTGTGTGTGTGTGTGGTCAAATCAGAGTCAACTGGTACAGGAGGAGATTGTCCCTCCTTCCCCAGCAGAGCATCTGATAGACTAAAAAAAAAAAATCCCATTCTAACAAATTTAGCAGAGTAAGAAAAAAAAAAAAGGATTTGATAATGGTAACAAAGAAGAGAAAGGTTTGGGCCAAACTGTAGGATATACCATACACAAGTTGTCTGATTTTTCCTTTTACAGAAGAATTGTAGAGGAACTTACTCCATGCAGTGAAAAAAAGAAAAAAAAAATCCTCTCTTATTTGGTGTCTTATAAAGAGATCACCAGTTAAAAAACTTTGGAGGAGCAGAGTGGCTGTGTTGAGCCAGGCTTCCAGGATGCCTGGTAGTTCCAGCAACAGGTATACTGCTCTTGATTAATACAGTTCTGTCCATGTTTTGATCCACAGTAAAGTTACAAATAAAGATTTTCTTTACATTTAAAAAAAGAATCTTAGAAGCATTAAGATGAATAAATCTCATAGAAAGCTTAGAAAAATTTAACTATTTACCCTCATGTCCATTTCAAATAATAATTATTCCCATTCGTGTCAGAATAGGATTCTACTCTGATTTTGAAGGACATATTTTTCAATAGCTCATTAGGCCTTTCTTCAGACCTTTGGATGGACCAGAACCTTTAATCTCTAGCTTTGTTGTTAACTACTGAGAACATTAATCATTTGTACTTCCCATGGACATTTCCAGATAACTAAGCAAAATAAAGAAAACAACTTTAGCTAGATTATGACTTCAGGAAGATACCTCACAAGAGTGGCTTCAGATACTAGAACACCTAGCTTACTTTGGGTCACTATTCCCAGCTCCCTTTGCAATCTGAGTTCATCCATATTCATATTTTCAGGAAAATCTACTCTCTTTCACTCTCTGGTTCAAACTGCACATCTAAGCCATACACTATTAACAAGCAAATTCCGTTTATCACTGTTGTTTCTGTTAAGTGCTATAAGGTCTGAATGACTGACCCTCAAGCAGTTTTCAAACGGTGTGTAAATTGCAAGGAGATTGCCCATCTTAAAGTGATAGCAACTCCTTCCCATAAGGCTCCCTGAGCTCCCTCATTTATTACTAGAAACACTGCATGGTTCAAAATTGGGAAGGGCATATGCCAGGGATGTGTCCTGTCTCCATATCTTTTCAACCTGTATGCAGACCATTTTATCTGGCAGGCTGGGCTCTATGAGGAGAAATGTGAGGTCAGGATTGGTGGAAGATCTATCAACAATCTGTGTTATGCAGATGACACAACCCTGCTTGCTGAAACTGAGGAGAACTTGAAGTGCTTGCTGCAGAGGGTCAAGGACTGCAGCCTTCAATATGGATTGAGGCTCAATGTGAAGAAGACAAAGATTCTCACCACTGGACAAACTGGCAGTATCAGGATTGATGGTGAAGAGATTGAGATTATTGACAGCTTTAGTTTGCTTGGCTCCACATCAACACTCTTGGCACCAGCAGTCAGAAATTTGAAAGACATTGTGATAGGAAAATCTGCTGTTAGGGACCTCTCCAAAGTACTGAAGAACAATGGTGTCTTTTGTTATTTTGTTAATCAAAATTATTGTCTTTTCTTCTTTTTAACCATTTACAAGTATAACTGTTTTAGCTCACCAGTTATTCTAAAACAGGCAGAGGGCAGAATTTGACCCAAGGATTATTCCCTAGAATACTCACTCCCTATCTTTCAGTCACTTTTTTCTCATAGTGACCTTCCACAATGTTTATGAAGCCGTATATCTTAAGGAACAAGGACAACTTATCTTTCTTCTGAGGAGCTACTGGAGAATTCAAACCAATAGAGATGAAAGGTTTGTGTTAACAGTGCAACATTATATATATTATGCCTCCAGAGCTCCTTTCCTAGAGACCAAGTTGTCAAAATTTAGCGTCAGTGAACTTAAAATCAAACCCAACCCTTTGTTGGTTTCTAACCTATTAATTTTAAGTCACAGCAATCCCATATATCACTGAATATAAACATTCTATAGGGTTGTCTTGGCTGAAATCTTTATGGAAGTAGTTCACCAAGTTGTTGATTTTTTTGTTTTGTTTTGTTTTTTGGGTTTTTTTTTTTTTACTCTTTACCAGTAGCAAAATTATTTTATGTTAGAAAATCCAGGATTGTTGTTGCTGAGTCTGGTCAAGGAGAGTGTGACTCATAGTGACCCTATAAACAATTGATGTGAATCCTGTCCTATCCTGTGCTATCTTCATAATTTCTGACATAATCTAGCTCATTGTTAAAGTCACTGTGTCATTTCACCTGATTGAAAACCTTCATCTCTTTCACCAGACCTCTATGTTTCCAAACATGATGTAACTCTACAAAGAAGAGCCTTTACTAACAATATGCCCAAAGTTTGTGAGATGACGTTTGCCATCTCTGTCTCCATGTAGTATTCTCAAGCACATATCTGTTTATTGTTTTGTCAGTTTAGGGGCTATTCATCACTCTTTTCCTATACCATGGCTCAAAGGCATCAAATATTCTGCTGTCATCCATGTTCATTGGCAAGCTCTCAAATGCATAGGAAGTGATTGACAAGACCATGGACTGAATCAGGCACTCCTTAGTCCTCAAACTGGCATAACTGTTCCTCAGTAATTTGGAGAGGTCCCTGACGTTAGATTTGTCCAATGTAATACATCTCCTGATCTCCTTACCTACTGGTACCAACTATGTTGATTGTGGATCCAAGTAAGATCAAGTCATCAACAATTTAAGTATTTTCTCTGTCTACTGATCCAGTGTGATTTTTTTTTTTATTTTCTTCATCTTGAGATTCAATCCATACTGACCACACTATATTAGATCTCCTGTGCTAAGCGGTTGTGTTATTGTGTAACACAGGTTATTGATGAGTCTTCCTATGACTCTGATGCTATGTTGTTCTTCTTCCTAGGGTCCAGTTTCAACAATAACTTGCTCAGCATATAGATTAAATAACAATGGAAAGAGGATACCACCCTGAAGTAGATCTTTCCTGATTTAAATTTTGGAGTATTTTCTTCCTCTCTTCACAAAATGACCTCTTGCTCTAGGTATAGGATCATATGAGCACAGTTAAATGTCTGAGATTCCTTTTTTCCCCAATGTTAACCACAATTTGTTATGATCCACAGAGTAATATGCCTTGAATAGTCAATAAAACAAAAACAGACATTCTTCTGCTATTCTCTGCTTTCAATCAGGATAAATCTGAAACCATAAATTATAACCCTGGTGCCATGGCCTCTTCTAAACTCAGCTTGAACGTCTGGAAGTTATTTATCAATGTACTGTCCTGGCCTTTTTCGGAAGAGATTCAGCAATATTTAGCTTGCATGTGTTATTCATAATAATGTTCTATAATTTCCACATTTGGTTAGATCACCTTTCTTAGAAATGGGAATAAATATAAATCTCTTTCTTTTAGTTGACCAGGTAGCTGTCTTTCAAATTTTCTAGCAAACAGTGGCAAGTATGCCCAGGACTGCATCTGTTTATTGAAACACATCAATTAACATCCCATTGATTCCTGAGGCCTTTTTTTAAATTATGTTTTACCAATACCTTCAGTGCTGCTTGAACTTATTCCTTCATTACCATTGGCTTTTGTTCATATTAAACTTTCTGAACTATTCCAGTGCTAACTATTTTTTTATACATTGTCTCTGTGTATTCTCTCCATTTTATTTCAACACTTCTTGGATAATTCAGTATTTTTCCCATAGCATCTCTCAGTATTGTAATTTGAGGTCTGAGTTTGGTTTTTCATTGTTTCTCCTTGTGAAATGCAGAATGAGCTTTTCTTATGCTTCAATTCCAACTTTCTGTATATTCTCTTATAATACTTTGTTTTATCATCTCAAGCTACTCTTTGAAATCTTCTGTTCAGCTCTTTTAGTTAAGCATCTTTCCCTTTACTTTTGACTTAATCATACTCTGGTGAAAGTTTCAGAAAATTCAGGGTATGTCCTGATAATTTTCATTTCTAGGAAGCACTCCCAGTGAGTTATGATTGCATAGTCCTTAGAAAATGATGCTGCAGACCCATAGGCAATATCTATGGTGGTGTGGATCCCACTTCAAGGGAGGAAGATAGCAAACCCTTCTTGTGAGGTTTACAGCTTTGGAAACCTTCTGATGTGTTTACAGGCTCAGAAACCTAGTGGGAGATCTAGGTAAGTCAGGACCAGCTCCGTAACAATAGGCTTGATTAGTGGAAGAAAAGACTTAAAGACTTCCAAGGAATTTATAAATTGTATGTATAACAGGTGAAGATGATTGTGCTACAGGATTTGTTTTCAGTAGGGGTTGAATGGATGGCTAGTTGAGTGGTGGGTTACATATGGGGTGTTAACCAAAAGTCTAGCAGTTCATAATCTACTAGTTATTCCAAAAGAAAAAAAAACAAGGCAATCTTCTTCAGTTAAGATTAACAGCCCCTTAAGCCATAAAAAGGCTCTCATTGGGTCAGGATTTACTCCATCACAGTAGGTTTGTTTGTTTGTTTGGTTTTCTTTTTTTTTTAGTTTGTTTGTTTTACAAGTTGGTTCAATCATTTCAAAGCTCCTGCAAATTTACATAACACTAAAAGCATAAGTAGACAAGTGGGAGTTATCTGTTAATTAAATATTTGTAACCCTGTAATATAATAGACAAATTGAAATTATTCCATGTAAATCATATTTTTCCCCTTGAATTCTCAGACATTATTATTATTTTTATTCTTGAGAAAACAAAAATTATTCTGTGGTCAATAATTGTCTGACAATTCAAAGCAACTCCAAATTGTTTTTAAAGGCCAGGCCCTGCTTCTCAGCCAATTTGTTGCTTGGTGCTAGGTGTAATGCTGGATTTACATTTCCCCCACCTCATCCTGCCATGGAAATTTCACAGAAGATGTTGTGAGGGGGGTTGCTTTAGAGCCCTTCATCTTGAACCTGGAGATCAAGGCTTGAAAGTGAGTAAGTGAAAAGTTGTCTCTCCACACTCTTTGTGCTCTCAGTCTTCTTCTACTTTCCCCCAACCTTTGGGATTAATCCTGTCAACAAGTCTTTTCATTCTTTATGTAACACCTCCAATCTTTCCTTTGCACCTACTTCTACATTGTTCATATAAACAATAGAGAGTAAAAAATTAATCTTGTACATAAATGGATTCTCTTGTTAGTTTTACACTAATTCGTATCTTTCAGTAAAGTGAGCATTTACAACTAGTTAACAAAAACACTCACATTAATTTCTTCAATCTGTACTTTATCTTTTAATTTTTCCTAATTGCGTCTTCCAGGAGGGACAGGTCCTTGGAGAGGGACATCATGCTTGGAAGGGTGGAGGGACAGCGCAGGAGGGGAAGACCCTCTATGAGATGGATTGAATCGGTGACTGGGGTAGTCGGGATGGGTGTCAGAGACAGTGCGGTTGGCGCAGGATAGAGCAGGGTTTAGGGCTGTTGTGAATAGGGTCGCTATGAGTCGCAAACGACTCGACGGCACATAACAACAACAACAACAATTGCGTCTTCAGCAAAAAATACTCTAAAGAAATATTTTCCAAAATGTGAACTTCAGGACATTGGCTCTGCACAAAACAAAACAAACAAACAAATAGTTGCTGTCTGTTCAGTGCTGACTCAGAATGATCCAGTGTGTGTCAAAGTAGAATTATGCTCCAGAAGGTTTTCAATGACTCGTTTTTCCAAAATCAATTTCTAAGTCTTTATCCTGAGGCGTCTGAACAAATTGAAACTAAACCAAGAATTGGTGTTGTTATGTGCTGTCAAGTTGCTTGCGACTACTAACGACCCTATGTACAACAGCCCTAAACTCTGTTCTGTCCTGTGCCAATCGCACTGTCTCCGATACATCCATCCCGATTACCCCAATCACTGAATCAATCCACCTCATAGAGGGCCTTCCCCTCCTGCGCTGTTGCTCCACCTTCCCAAGCAAGTAGGCAGTTTTAATCCACCTGTTACTCTGACGGAGAAAGATGGACAGTCACCTTGTGTATCATTTACAGCCTTTGAAAACCCACTACAGGGTTACCTATAAATTGGCTTCCTAAAGGCAATGAGAGGGAGGGGTAAGGCAAGAGAGGAAGAAAGAGAGAAGGGATCATTGAGAAAGGAGGAGATAGAGAAACTAGTAGAGAATGTGGGGTAGTAGCTAAATGAGTTGACCATTTACAACAGCTACAGATTCCCTAAGGAGTTCTGGGGGCTTAGTAGTAAGAGGTTACACTGCCAACCCAACAAGAGATCAAATTCACAAGCAGTTCTGCAAGAGAAAGATGGACAATTTTCTTCTTTGCGATTAACTTCCTCTGAAAACCAGCTGAAGGGTCAACTATGAGTCAGTTCCACCACATGAGACAGTATACAACAACAACATGGATTCTGTAGGGAGCACCTGTGGCATGGTTCTTAGTGTCTCAAGTATTTTAAATCACCACTTTGTTCCAAGGGAGAAGTATGGACAGCCTCCTCTCCTATGTGATTTTTAGTCTTGGAATCTGATCAGGACATTCTGTGTCAGAAAAAAAACAAACCCAAAACCAAACAAACAAACAAATCTCAAAGGACTTTCCCATGGTTAAACATCAAGACTGTGGCCCCAGAAGAGATTAATGAATCTAGTGATATACTCCCTAGCTGCATCAAACATCAAATATAAAAAGGGTTCATTATTACATAAGTTTGAGAAAATCAGCATTAACATAGTAAAAGCTCTTAGAAGTGCTTCAGGGACGACATCCTTTCGTTCGGTTTCTCAAAAAGACCTGATGAAAGATTTACACATTTTTGGTTTTACATCTAAAATAATATCAATTCAGTAGTTATGTTTCTCACTAACTCATTGTTTCTTGGTCCACAGTGACTCATAACAACTCTGCACTGTGTTTTCCAAAGTTGTAAAGCATAATAGGAGGAGACTTCCCCATCAGAGATCCCTATATTAATATTTAGTATGCAATTAATTCTTTTATTTATTGTTTATTATTCAGTTAAACTAGTCAGCTGTTAACTCACTATATATTGTGGTAACTTGAGGTTATACCACCCGAATATAAAACCGCTTCAAGAATAGATTTATACATTGAATACTAATGACCAAAGACTGGAGCAAATATAAGATGACATCAAGTGTATCATACATGAAGAAAGCAAAGGGTCACAAAAATATAAGAAGGAAAGAAAAAGCTGAAAATGGGTAATAGAAGACACTCACTCTATGATGTGCTCTTCAATTGAGAGAAACTATAAGAGAAGGAAAAATTATGAAGAGTGCTGGGCAGAATATTTGAAAGGGCATCACAAGAAGAAAAACTATGATAATTAAATGTACAAAGATCTGTAGTTGGAAAATGGAAAAGGAAGAATAAACTTAGCTTTCATCCAGGTGAAAGAGCTAATCATACATCAAATGGCAATTTTGAAGGATCCAATTGGTTAAATCTTTAATGATGGAGTCTTTACAAGAATATGGAAGGAATACAGAGTCACTATATCAAAAGGAATTGAGACCAAACCATTTCAATAAACAGCATAGGAACAAGAATAAATGTCTTCAAAGGAAGAAATTCAAGCTTCACTGGACCCACAGGCAAAAATATAAAGCCTCAGGAATTAACAGAATACTAATTGAACTGTTTCAACAAACAACTGTAGTCACGGATGTGCTCATGAACCTGCAACAAGATTTGGAAGATGCTACCAGGCTAACTGTCTGGAAGAGATCCATATACCATTTTTTTAATATGATACTACTGAATGTGGATGTTATCAAATACTATTAACACCACATTCAAGGGAAATACTCCTGAAATTTAGAGAAGAAAAAGGCTGGAGTGATGCATTAAAAGGAACTACATGCTTGCAAAATCCTGCTGAAAATTACTGAGAAATGGCTGGAACAGTACATAGATAGGGAATTGCCGAAGTTCAAGCAGGATTTAGAATAGGCTGTGGCACCAGGGGCATCATTACTGATTCAAATGGATCCTGGATGAAAGTAAGGAATACTAGAAGAATGTCCTTTTGTGCTTTATTGACTATGCAAAGATGTTTGACTGTGTGGATCATGACAAGTTGTGGCTGACATTGAGAAGAATGTGAATCCCAGATCATTTGATTGTGCTCATGAAGAAACTATACCTGGACCAGGAGGCTTTAGTGCAAATGGAGCAGGGGAGCACTGCATGGTTTGGAAATGGGAAGGTAGTGCATCAGGGGTATATTTTGTCTCCACACCTGTTCACTCTATTTACTGAGCAAATCATCCAAGATGCTGGATTTTATTAAGAGGAATATGGCATCAGGATTGGAGGTGGACTCATCAGTAACCTGAGTTACGCAGATGATACAACCTTTCTTCCTGAAAGTGAGGAGGATTTAAAGTGCTTATTGCAAAAGATCAAAGAACACAGCCTTCAGTGTAGTTTGTGTCTCATTATCAAGAAAACAAAGATTTTTACCACTATTTCAACTGGCAGTGTCATGATGGATGGAGAGGAGATTGAAACTGCCAACAGCTTCATCTTGCTTGGATCCACAATTTACATCCTTGGTATGAGCAGTCAAGAAATACTGAGAAGCATCACCATGGAAATATCTGCTGTTAGCGACCTTTTCGTATTATTGAGTAGTGTTGTCAGTTTGAGGACTAAGGTACGTCTGATTTAGGTCATGGTCTTTCCAATTACTAGTTATGCATCTGAGATCTGGACAATGAATAAGGATGATGGAAAAAAGAATTTATTTCTTTGAGCTTTGGTGTTGGAGAAGAGCACTGAATATTCCACTGATGACCAAGAAAATTAATAGATATGTCTTGGCAAAGGTGCAGCAAGAGAGCTCTTTGGAGGCAAGAATGATGAGACTTCACCTAACATAATTTGGACATGATTTTAGGAGGAGCTATTCCTTGAAGAGGGATATGATGTTGGGAATGGTGGAGGGTCTGAGAAGGAGAAGAAGACCCTGACCAGATGGATTGACAGAGTGACTGCTACAATGGGATCTTATGTGTCTGGAAGAGTAAGGATGGTGCAGGACAAGACAGGGTTCAGATATTTTGTTCATAGGGTTGCTATAAGTCATACTCAACTCGATAGCACCTAACACCACCCCTGCCACCACCACCACTACCTGAAAACCAAGCTGGATTCAGAGAAATCATTGGTGGTATCAGATGGAACTTGGCTGAAAATAGAGAATACCAGAAAGATATTTATTTGTATTTCATTGATTATACAAAGCCATTAAATATTATAGATCCTAATAAATCATTAATGACATTAAGAAAAATATTAATTCCAAAACACTTATGTGTGCTCATATGGAATCCATACATAGACAAAGAAGCAGTCATCCAAACAGAACAAGGTGCTACTACATGGTTTAAAATAAGATAAGATGTGCATCAGGCTTGTATATACTTTTTCAATATCTAGTAAGTATATATACTTAAGCCAATAATTCTAGAGTTGGACTATACGGAGAAGAAGGTGACGCTAGGATTTGTGGAAGACTAACAAAAACTCATCGAGACAGCACAACTTGTATGGCTGAAAGTGAAGATCTGAAGTACTTCCTGAAGAATAGAAAAATCTTCAACACTTCAATAATAAGAAACCAAAATATTCACAACAGGAACAATAAATGACATTTAGATGAAGAAAAATTGAAGTTGTTAGGAATATGATTTTACTAAGATCCACAGTCAACATGCATGCTGCAGCAGTTAAATCAAAAGATGTATTACATTGGCAAATATATGGTCAAGAACCTCTTTAAAGTGCTAAAGAGTAAGGATGTCAGTTTAAATATTAAGGTCTGTCTGGCCTAAGTAATAGTATCTTCAATTGCTCTGCATTCATGAAAAAAGTGGAGCAATGAAGATGGAAAAATTGACTCTTGAATTGCAGGATCGGTGAAGAGAATATTATATATTATAGATTACTAAAAGAACAAATAATCTGTCCTAGAGGGTATGTAACCATAGTGCTTGTAGAAGGCATCTCATAAAACTCGAATATAGTTTGCATATAGGAGGTGCTAGTTCTTGCAAATAAAGATATTATTCTTTGACAAGTGGAGGATCAGAGAAGTATATGTATTGACCCAGTGATTATAATAATGGCTTGAACCTGTCAGAGATTGTGAGGATTGTTCAATGTTCATACCTGTTCTTCATAGGTTCACTGAATTTGAGTTAACTTGAAAGGATCAAACCAAAATTATTCAGCTACATTTTTAGTTAATAATTTTCTATTTAATATAATAAATGCTATAATTAATATCTCCATACCTTTTCAACCTATATGCAGAACAGATTATCCGGGAGGCTGGGCTCTATGAGGAGAAATGTGGGGTCA
>NW_006399760.1:13300572-13316883 GCF_000299155.1 Elephantulus edwardii | reverse complement strand
AACAACAACAACAACAACAACAATAATTAATACTAAGAAAGGAAATGCTACTCTAGGAAATTGGTACAAATCAATAACTCCAGAGATAATTAACCTTCATTTGCTGACATCTACACCACATGTGACACTGTTGATTAGTACTTCTTTCAATATTACTCCTTGGATTCTGGTGTCTTAATAACTTAATATTGCTTTAACATAAATACCTTAGAAATTGGCTTTAAATAACAAATTTATTTTCTTGTGGTTCTAGAAGTTAAAGGTACTAGTTAAGTGTTCAATCGCATCAATCCCTTTCTTGGTATCTCCAAGTGGTAGTGTTTCCTTCTTTCTTTGCTTGTGGAGGATATTCATATAGTTATTGTCTTCCCTTGTGTGTGTTTATGTTTGTGTGTGAACATATATTTTAGTCTTTTTAATCCTTAGAAATTACTAGATCCATCCTGTACTAGTCTGATGATATCTGACTGATTACTTAAGAATATATTTCACAATATAAGGGGATTGCATTACAAACAAGGAGGCTACATTATATTGCATACATTGTTATGGAAGGCAATTGGTTTTGTCTAAGGTCAAGTGATTTAATCACATGACAGCAACTAGACTAATCTTTGGCCAAAATACGGGAAACCACAACCTAAACAAAGAATTTATATAAAATTATCAATCACACCTAATAAACATTATCTTTGCCCAATTGCTGATTTATCGTTGACTTGGCTCTTATTCCTACTTTTAGCGTGGGAGCATTATTTCTGGGTAAGCTCTCCAGCTACTTTTCCCTCTTTGTTTCCCCTCAAATAACTTAAATACTATCAACGTTTTCATTATCTCCTTCGATTTATTTATTTACATCTTTTGCCTTTGTTATATAGTTGAATTGAGACAAGGTTGAGGATAAAGTTCAAAGATAAGGTTTTGGAACCTTTTCTATTGTGTAATTTTTGAAAAATAAAATAGTATGGGTATATAACTGTTTCAATTCTCAATGAAAATGTTAGATCTTAGGACTGGCCTTGATAACTCCTTCTATTCCTACTTTAACATACTCATTTTTATATAACTGTAGCATTAGAAGTTATTTCTTTGGCCTTTTAAGACCTGAAACTAACTTTTGAAATTTGAGAAATGATCTAACTAGACATTTTGAGTTAAAAAAAATGTTGTATTAGTGCTTTATGAAGAGCTTTGGTAGCCTAACCCTTCAGGAGTTGTGCTATTAATTCAAAGGTGGTACCTCTCTGGCACTTAGAATGCATCACTGGCTCCTGGGTAAATTCCTCCTGCACGATTTCCAGTCCGTCCAAATACCTGGTAGAGCGCCAAGTTTCAGTCAGCTTTGACTCAGCAGCAGTGAGTTTGAGTTTTTGACAGCCTGGCAGCTAATGGAAAGTGTGGTGGCAAAAATCTACAAGCTGCTCCTCAGAAGCAAAGATGAGGTGGTCTCCACTCACACAGTGGTGCAAACTTGGAAACCCAACTGACTCAAGGGCAGGGAGTTTGGTTTGGGTTTGGCTTTTGCGGTTCTAAAAGGAAGAAAAAAAATGGTTTAGGTACATAATTGCTTAAGTAAATGTGTCTATTATAGGTTTTAAATTAACTTCTACATTAAGATCTGGTTCTTAAATCTCCACTGAAATAAACTAGTCTGTTAACCTCTAATATCTAGTAATCCACATGTGTACTTTGGGAACTTTACAGGGAAGAAAATTGAACCAAAGTAGGATGTGCTTGCTTGGCCTAGTAGTGTTATAAACTTATCTGTATCTTCATCCCATAATACTTGAAGCCTTTTATCCCAACTTTGAACACTCTTTCCAAACTGCCAGCACACCAATGACCATTTTCTTAGAATTGTATCATATGAAATCTATCAACTTTTATTTCTTTTTTAACCATTATATTTATGTAATTAATGGTAATTTCTTCTGGTTAAATTCAATTAGGTTTCTTTCTCTTATTATTCCTCTTTCCTGTACATTCACCAACTCTACACATTCATTGACCTAACAAAGCAGGTTCACACAGAAATTTACTTACATAAATTCTCTTTTCCCATGAAGATTGTTTCAGTCCAGACCTCAGACTTGAATTTGAATCATTATAAAAGCCTCATAGCAGGCCCCTTCCCTAAGTTGGCATATTTGGAAGTGTATTACTTCATACATCCTCTCCTCTGTGTTCAGGTAAAAAAAAATCAAGAATAAATCATAATTTTTCCCCACTCAGAAAGCAGCAGCAAATATTCTTCTACAGTATAGCCATCCAATCAGGCAAACAGGGTCAACAAAACGGAATTGACACAAAAGTTGCAAATATTGGTGTTCATTTTCGGCATGAGCAAGGTATAAAAGATCTGTGTATAGTTCACATGTAGCTGGCTAAAAACAAAAGTACACAAAACACAACTAAGTAGACTCCAGTGGGTTACCCACAATGTTTGCTATGTGAAAATATTTTTACACTTTGTTACAGGTGCATAAATTGAGGCTTATAGAAAATAAGCATTTCTCCAAGTGTCAACTATAAAATAATACAGCAAACCCAGACATGCATGGCTGTAACCTTTCTTTCTTTCTCTCTCTCTTTCTTTCTCTCTCCTTCCTTCCTTCCTTCCTTCCTTCCTTCCTTCCTTCCTTCCTTCCTTCCTTCCTTCCTTCCTTCCTTCCTTTCCTTCTTTCCTTTCTCTCTTTCTTTTCTTTTTCATGTCAATGAACATCTACAGAGATTTTGGAATTCCATTCATTCATTGTTTCATCCTTCTCCCTGCCCAACCCTCCCAACCCTCCTTGTTTGCTCCTCTCCTTGACAAGCAAAAGAAAAACTCCCTCATTGCTACACAATACCCCCTGCACATCCCCCAACCACACCCCCAACCCCAAATATAATCCACTCTGCAACACTCATTCCATACTCTTACGATAAACGTAATGCCCTAAAATATAATACTTTTAAACTATTGATCTTGTGGAGCAGTTGATGAATTTGAACCGCCTGCCTTTGGGATTGCAACACAGTTCCTTCCCTCTGGGCCAGTGCAGTAAATAATATTGAACAAAACTTTGGTCCAAATATGTCGATTCTCCTTCAATTTTCTTCATCCACTGCCCAACCTTTATGTGTATATGAGGTGATAAAAAATGTCATGACTTGTGTCAAGCACATATTCTTCTTTAAGATAATATCTTTGATTTTTAGCATTCTGTAGAATCATTTTGTAGATGTGTCCAATACAGTTCCTTGTTTCATTTCTTCATTGACACTTCCAAGAATGTTGATTATTAATTTACATAAAATTAAATATGCAGAAATGTCAATCTTTTTTCAGTTTATTATGCTGCATATTTGCTTTTTAGTCTAGTTGTGAAGATTCTTGCTTTTCTTTATGGTGAGGAACAATTCAAACTGAAAGCTACAGTCTTCAATTTATTTCAGTAAACGTTTCTTGCCTGAAGGATGGAAGTTCTTAAGTAGATTATTAAATGAATACCCTCTGAAGGTTGTGAATTTGTCCTTGTATTTCCTTAGCTGCTGTTGGTCACATTTAGCTTTCCTTGCCTTGTAAATATACACTCCAATCTCTGCCTCTCTCATGTACAATGTTCTTCCTGTGTGTTTGTGTCTGTGTCTTTGTCTCTCTCTTTGTAAGAATAACAATTTAACTAGATTTAGAACCCACCCACATTCAATATTATCTCAACTTAATTAATTACACCTCTAAAAATCCTCTTTCCAAATAAAGTCATATTCTTACTC
Source organism: Elephantulus edwardii (assembly GCF_000299155.1). Taxonomy (NCBI): domain Eukaryota; kingdom Metazoa; phylum Chordata; class Mammalia; order Macroscelidea; family Macroscelididae; genus Elephantulus; species Elephantulus edwardii. The sequence goes on along the minus strand of NW_006399760.1, from coordinate 13,313,124 downwards.
TAATATATAATTTAGGAAACACAGTTCATACTGTTGTTATTGTGGCTATGTGCCATCAAGTCTCCTGGGACTCATAGCAACCCTATGCTCTGAGACCTGCTCTATTCTGAGCCTAACTTAATATCTCTGACATAACTACTCCCATTACCCTAGTCACTGAGTCAATCTATCTTATTATGGGTCTTCCTTTCCTGCACTATCTCTCAAACCTTTGAAGCATGATGCCCCTCTTCAAGGACTGGTCCTCCTTTCAAACATGCCCCAAGTATGTCAGATGGAGTTTCAGAATCCTTGCCTCCTACAATAACATTTATCTGTTTTTAACAGTCTATATATTTACTTGCTTATTTTTCCATTTTCTTTCAGTAGAATACACATCTGATGAAAGCTGTGACCCAATGTTGTGTTTGGTTTCTGTGGCTCAGAATCTTAAGTGCTGTTAGTCAAAATTATTTGTTGAATGAATGGTACCCTTTTTCTAATGATAACATTGACTTAATGCCTATAATTCATATGTATGCAACCTGTGATTATAAGTTTTGTTCATTTTACTCCGATAAAAAATTATTTTCCCCTTTCTTCTATTTTTCATGAAAAAATATATTCATTTCATTCAATCATTCATACACATTTTTCAGCCCACTTCTCCCCAAATTCACTGTGTAATACTTGTCCTTGTCTAGATTGTTAATTGTCTAATTGTCCATTCCTTTTGTACTGTCCTTTTCTTCACCTGTCTGGTGCAGTATTGATTATCTATTGTTTTCCTGTTTTGCCTTCCCAGCCCCCATCCTACTGTAATAACAATGGTCTGGAAATGTACCCCAAATAAAGCTATAACACAAACAGATATATGCACACCCATGCTTATTGCAGCATTATTCACAATAGAAAAGAGATGGAAGCAATCTAAGTTACCATTGACGAAGGAATATATAAATCAACTGTGGTACAGTCACACAATGGAATACTACAAAGCATTGACAAACAATTTTTAAAACATTACACAGCTGAGTGAGTCTTGAAAACACCATAATTCATGAAACATTTCAAATATATGTCAAAAAAGGACAAATACTGCATAAAAGCACTAAAAATAATAATACCTTTACCACAGTAGAATTATTATTTCTTTAGAACTTTCCACTGTGGGAGTTAGTTATATACACTTTTATATTATTACTATCCATTTTAACATGTGTATAGATTTTGACTAGGCTTCTTTTTGTTAGTTGCTATCAAGGGAATTCCTAACTCACAGCAACCACATATACTGCAAAGGAACTTCAAGGATATGACCTTTTGGAAACATATCACCACACCTATTTTCAAAGTTGCCCCTGAATGGGTTCAAGCCTCCTACAACCAGCCAAGGACTTAAGCATTTCCACCTCCCAGGAACTTTCCCTTTGGACCTTTGAAATGGGTGGCATTTATTTGATTATGTCATAATGCTTAATTATCTTTTAATGGAATAAATGCTTATTAAATATATACATTTCTCCTTATTTACAAACATAATTAGGTGCCAAAGACAACTTACTATATAATTGCTAAATTATCTCATTATATAATTACCAAATCACTGAGAATCATGGCCATGTTACAGCATATAATCTAAGCCATCACAATCAGCATTACTCTTGCTTGCACTTCAGTATCTGTTACCTTGAATTGTATGTTGTTAATAACATATTTTTTTACTATTTCTGTAAATGTAAAAGTTGGCTAAAAAGACAGTCAATGAGTGGAGTTTTATTGCTATGTACCAACCATTGAGTTGAAATCAACTCATAGCTGACCATTTAACAGTTTTTTCAGAGGTTATAAATCACGTTGGAGGAGTGTCGGGTGAATTTGAACCAAGTGTCTTTGCAGTTGGTAGTGCAACTCCTTATCACTAGGTGACCGGAGCTCCTAATACGTGGATTATGTATAGTATATGCTAGAGACTGTGTTAGCCTCTGGTGCAGCATGGCCACAAAGACAGACTATATATTCCTAGAACTTACAGTCTAGTGAAAGAAATTGCCATTAAGCAATACATAAACAGAGAGTAATTACATAATCAAAGTATGATCAGTGCTCTGAGAGCAAATGGATTGAGATAACATAAGAAAAATAACATTTTACGTTTGATTTTTCAGAAGAAGAAGCAGCTAAGAAGAGGTAACATTTAGTTTGGATAAAGATGATAAGTAGCTAGCCAGAAGGAGAGCTTTCGCGGCAAAGGAAATATCCTGGATAAATATCCTGAAGTAGATAGAGCTTACGATATATGAGAAATCAAAGAATATTAGTGTTACTGGAATACAATAAAGGATGAATGGAATGTTAGAGATAAAGAACTCACTAAATATATTGAAATGGTTGGCCCTTAGTGACAAAGTCACACATTTACTATATCCTTCTAGTGGTAGAACCTGCACATCGTATTCTTTACCCATATTTATCTTATATCTTTACCTTCTTGTTTGTTTTGTAGGAAACTATTTTAATGATTTGGTTTTTAGCCTTAAGCTTCCACTTTTTGATACTTCATTAGATGTCTCAAACTTCTGTACAGAGAAAATTCTCTTGGGGATCTAGGCAATATAAATGTTGAAATAATCTCTCCACCTCTACTCTGTCTCCTCCCCAGTTCAAAGCAGGGCATTTAACAATGTTGTTGTTTACTGTGCAGTCAGAACTGACTTATAGTTGACCCTTCTCCAGCGGGTTTTCAGAGGCAGGAGGTCATTGCTACCATTTTCTATCTTCCTCCCTTAGAACAGCTGGAGGATTTGAACCATGTGCCTTTTGGTTGGCAGCACAGGGCCTTAATATTTAGCCACCAGAACTCACTTTTTAAAAATGTAACTAATGACATTATGATAGAAGAAACATACGCACAAAATTACAGTCGTTCACATTAATTTTTCAAGCAAGTATGTGTATAAATTATTGAAAAGGTAAAATAGCGAAAATTCAACTTGCAAGTAAGATTAGTTACGTTAGCCAAAATAGCACGACAAATCTTATTTCATGCAGGTTTGCCTTAAGTTGTAATTCTGTTTAGTCGTTTCATTTAGATTTGAAAATCAACCACTGTTTCTCTATGCACTTCCTGTTTTTATTGTCCTTGTGAGCAGTTAAGTTGGAACAAACCTATAGCTGACCCTCTGCAGGTTTTCAGAAGCAGTTAATTGCATAGAAGATTGCCCACCTTTCTCCCATGGAGCACCTGGTTTGGATTTGAAGGTAACTTTTGGTTAGCCGAGTAATTCCTTACCACTAAGCTACAAAAGTGCCCTATGCACTTAGGTGAACTTAAAATTATGACACATTATAGACACTGATGGTCTAGTGGGTAAGGAATTGTGCTGCCAATTCAAAAGCAGGCAGAAAGAAAGGCAGGGAATCTATTTCTGTGTGATTTACAACCTCTGAAAACCCACAGGAGGGTCAAGTATTAGTCAATTCTGACTCCATGGCAGTGAGTTTGAGTTTTTTATTTTGGCTTTTTGTGATGTGGTGGTGTTTTGTTTTGTTTTTTTGTTTTCGTGTGTGTGTGTGTGTGTGTTGTTGTGTTCCACCCTCCCACCCACCCCACTAGACTCACTCACACAAAAAAAAAACCAAACCCAGTTTCTGTGCAGTGGATTTTGACTCATGGAATCCCAGGTGCTTCAGAGCAGACCTATGCTCTGTAGAATTTGAATAGCTGTGATCCTGTAGGGATAGATAGATTTCCAGGCCTTTCTTTTAAAATACATTTTGGTAGGCTAGAACTGCCAGTGTTTTGTAATGATCAGACAAAACCCATTATGCCTTTCATTAGTATACAGACAGTAAAAAAAAAAAAATCATCAAATTATAAAGTAAATGAAGTATGAACTCATGACAGAAAATGAAAATATTTGAAATTTTAAGATTTGTTTCTATAACAGTAGGGTAAAACTACTATGATTAAGAAGCATATAGTTAAACTTTCTAGTAAACTATTCCCATTAAAAAGAAACTATTTATTGATTTCTACAACCTTTCTGTTCCTTAAAGCTACAGCCTATAATAATTCAGGCAGTGCATGTGCAATGGAAATAAAAAAAAAATTCAAGCGTGTCCTAAAAATTGCCCAAAATGTTAGATTAAAATGTTTATTTAGGAAGTAATGGTCTGTAATCTCTAGGGTGTTTTGCTGTTTACACTAAGATGGCCTGTTCAAACACACCATCTTCAGGAGAAGAATTTCTTCCTGTGTGATTTATAAACTGCTGAAAACTCACTCTGGTGGTCTCGTGTTGAAGAGTTGGATTGCCAACGCACAGGCACAGTAGTTTGGGTCTACCAGCTGCTCTGTGGGATAAGGATGAGCAATCTATTCCTGTGCGATTTATAGCCTCTGAAAACCCCCTGGAGGGTTACTTACAAAATCACTTTGGATTTAATAGCAAACAATGAGTGAATGAAATGAAATTTACTCTATTTCTGGAATGAAACTATTTTAAATAACTCCTTTAAAAAGAAATATATATGCTAAAACCTCCTTTCTCTAACTTCAGCCCAAATTAGTTTTAAGTAACATTTTTAAACTTAAAATTTATTTAAGTTTTAAACAAAAAATAGTCAGTCAAAACTTCAGCAGTTCTATGATAACTCTTTTTGTATTGACTCATGAGGGTTTTTTTAACAAAATGAAGCCCGGTCTTCAAGTAGTTAAATACATGGACATTCATGATTTCCTAAAGTAAATGGTTGGATATGAATAAAAGATAACACCTTTATCTGATTATAGTCACTAAATTGGGATTAGTTAATTGCACCATAAAATTATTATGATCCACAGAATAAGAAACGTGTTATACATTGTAATTTCTAAACCGACACATCAATTCCATGGGGCACAATCTCACCTTGAGGTACAGTGATTTACACTCACAGCCCCATTAGTATAAATGAGATTTACATACAAACTCCCTTTCATAGCTAACAGAGAAACTAACTCAACAAGATTATTTCAGACTTTTAGGTCAAAATCAGTGATCAGACTACTCTGAGCAACAGAATGTCAATATTCCACGTGTCGGCACAGACGATGAATAGAGACACTGTTTGTGCCATGCTGCTTTCTTATGTTCAATGCTTAGAAAAAAAGGAAGATGTGAAATAGCTTTACTGGGAATACTTTCAGAGGCACTGGTGACCTTCATCTTACCTTAGGTAGAGTTTTCCTCTTGGTTCACATGGGAATGGGCTCAGCTAAACCTCCAGCCAAGGTCATTATTGTTATAGTTTCTATTCAAACACATTTTTAGTCTTTTACTTAAGAAAAAGACAGAAGGGATTTTGTAGAGGAAAATAACTTGGAAAATGAAGAGAGATCTATAATTTTTCATTTACACAGCTTACAGTAAAGCTTCAGGTTAGAGCAACACAACATAGCGATACCTAATGTGCATTAACAGAGGCAATAGCTTCAAGGTTTTATAAAAGAGGATGAAGAAAAACAGATTCAGGGTTTTAAAGTGATTCCAGAACATACCCAAATCTATAGTACCTTTAAGAAGAAAAATGTGTCTAAGATAAAGACTAATTAAAAACCTTTTCTTTTCTCTGAAATGTTCATGAGTCTTCAATATACCAGGAATATTAAACTTTACCCTACAATTGGCATCTACACAGAACCATAAGTAGGCTCCAGTTGGACAGACAGACTTATTAATTCCCTTTTTATCACTAAACCAGAACATCTGGGCATTGCCCTTTAAAACAACATCAGGTTAAGAAAACAAACCACTTCACTTCTCAGACTTGACAAAGGGTTTTGAGTTACAGGATGGACAATCTCAGGGTGAATTAACTAATATATTTGGGTATCATATGCAGGTTATTTAGATACTGATTCAAAACTTGATGACATTCTTAAGGTCCACTCATTACATTTTGTTGTTTCCTTCCTTGCCTGCATATTTGGGCTAAAACGGAGACAAACAAATAAAAATTAATGCTTAAGGAAATAAATACATTTAAATAAATTTCCACTGCTCTCCGTTGACATGTTAAAGACCGTACATGTCAACTCATTTATAACATAAATCTAACATAAAATATTAGAGAAAGTTTTAATTTCACCATTCATACATTTAAGCCTACAGAAGTTTGTTATATTAGTAATAAATTTCCAAAGATTCCCCCAGACTTTCTGTCTAAAATTCTTTTACATTTTTTTAGTAGACTCTTCAGGCTATTTCTGAAATATCATGACTGTTGTCGAGCCAATGTGAGGTTTCTTGGCTATCAATACATGCGAACAAATTTTCTCTGAACATTGCATGTAGGAAAGAGTTTTTCATTTAATGGGTAGAAGAAGCCTCAACTGCAACCAGTAGATTCACAGCCCTAATGAAGATGCCAGAAAAGTTTTAGATTTACTTTACCAGAGATAGTTTTACCTGTAAGATAGAAAATGTTATCAGATCAGAATTGACCAGCCTTTGTAGAGAGAAAAACACACACACACACACACACACACACACACACACACACATGGGTGGGGGGCAGCAGGAGGGAGAAGAGATGGGAGAGAGAGAGAGAGAGGTGTTCTTCATATTTGGGGTTTTACTCAGGCTTCCAAAAGCAAAACACATTTCAATTTTTTAACAGACTTCCACATATTTCTTTGAAAAGATTACAAATTAAGTCTTTCCTTCATAATGTTGATGATAATATAAAATTACTTTCATTGGGCATACTCAGATTAAGCTGTTAACTGAATTCAATTCACATTCAAAGCTCCTGGAGTTATCCAAATATGCATGATGCATAGCAGGCCTTCCTTATACCATCTATGATCTAAAGCTTCTTTTTTATAAGGACCATATGAAAAAGGGAAAAAAATTAATCATATATAAATTTAAAAACCAGAGTTGTTTTATTTTAAGTGTGTTCTTGTTAGCACTTTTAAATACAAAGGGGACATTAAAATATGCACATATGCCCACATGTGAATGTTTTTGTTTCACCTCTTCCCACTTTGTTCTTTTATTAGCAATGTAACAAAGAGGAACTCTTGATAACTCTTACAAGCAAAGCCCAGTGTTGCAAAAGAGTTAATTGCTCTCAAGCTTCTATTTAACATTACCTGGAATAGTTTGCTCAACCAGATGTAGTTTTGCTATTGGATAATTTGATTTGCTGACAATGTGCACTGCTTTAAAATAGGAAGTGCCTAGGTGACTGGTGTCCAAATCAAACATATTCTTTTGGTTAAAATGAAATGTGAGTCTGAATTTAGCCTTTAATTACATTTCCTTCTCTACCTCCAACAAACAAATTTTTATAACCTTTCTGTCTCAGGCTGAGTGCTCTAGAGGAGTAAAACCAGTGAAACATATGTTCATGTGTGCATGTGTGTGTCTTCATAAAAGCTTCACAGAGTTATGGAGGCTGGCACATCTCAGAGCTGTGGATCAAGTGTCAGACTGGAGGCTTCTCTTTACTCTCCTGATTCCAGGGACTGACAAACTCTTAATTAATAGCTCACACAGAAAGTTGCTGGCTCACAAAAGTCAAGCTGCTGACTAGAAAATTTCCAAATTTTCAGGACAGACAGCAGGCTATGGGCTTGCATCCTAGGAACCTGATGTCTGAGGGTAGTAAGTCAGATACATATTGGATTCCAGAACATATATTGGATGTAGGTCATACTTCTAAAGGAAATTTCAATTCCATCTGGTTGGCTTTTAACATAAGACTACAAAGTGACGAGTGATTATAGAATGTCTGCGGAACCACTAAGAACAAGGCCTACTCAAGTGAACAAGTCTACCTCTGTTTACTTGGCATCTGTAAGCAATAACTTAAAGAATACATAATACCTAAATAATTTCTATTATAAAAATATCATTAAATCTAACATGATACAAATGATACAAGAATCAATAAAATGACCCTGCTTACAATTTATATTAAATAAATAACAATAAATTTTAAAAATAAAATAATAATAAATAATAGAAATATATACATAGATATGCTGCTCTATGTTGGAGCGTTCCCTTTGCCTATAGCAAGCAGATCAGTGGCCCATGGTCCATTACATGCTGGGGTAATCCAAACCTTAATTCCTGAATCATTAGCAGTCATGTTGAAATTGATCTGCTATAATTTTCCATTGACATTAATCAGAAGCCATGGAAATACTCAGAAATACCCTAAGGGATCTTCTGTCTATCAGACAAACTCTTTTTTACCTCCATTATGCAGTATCAATCTGATTTCCCCTTGGTAATCAGAATCAATTATACCAGTTAATATGGTAACTCCTTTTTCTTCCTATTGATTCAAAGACCTGATGAGATCAAAGGAACCAGATGACATTCTCAACTTCCAATTCAACTGAGTGTTGCATCACCTAGTGGGAACATTCCTTCCTTTGTAAATAAGCCTATTAGAGCCAAAGAGCACAGGATTGCAGAAAGAAAAAGAAAAATGTATTAAGCGAGCCACCAGAGTTAATAATGAGTGGTGCCACTCCCATAGCCATCCCTTGATTCCTGGATCCAAAAATTCTAGATACAGAGCAACAGTACCAAATAACCCAATACCAATTAGAACATATACAGTCTTCCCAAGGTATATTGTCCTATCATGAAAGATACTACAATTTATGTAGCACCTAATTCAGGCCATGATCTTTTCAATCACCTGCTATACATCAGAAGCTAGGTAATGAATAAGGATGACAGAAGAAGAATTATGTCTTTGATCTGTTTTTTGGCATGGCATCCAGAGTGCTCCTTGGAGGCAAAGATGGCAAAACTGTGAAGAGATTGGAACTCTCATACACTGTTGGTAGCAGTATGATTGTATGGGATTATAAAATTATATAACCACTCTGGAAGGCAATTTGGTGTTTTCTCAAAAACCTGAACAGAGAAATCCCATAAGATCCAGCTACTGAACGGCTAGGAATGTATTCCAAGAAACAGAACTGAGACACAAATGTAGATTTGTAAACCTGAGTTTATAGCAATGTTACTCACAATAGCAAGGAAATGCAGAGTCCAAATATCCATCATCAAACAAATGCACTGACACTGAGATATTACAATACATTTGCACAATAGAATACTATGTAGAATTAAGGAGCAATGGTGTCTTAAAATTCTATATAACATGGGAGAGACTAGAGAGTGTTATACTTAGTGAACTAAACCAGTCTGTATAAGAACATCATAAAAATATGAGGATAACTAACAAGATGTGTATAAAAGTACAAAAAGAGAAGGGAAGGGGAAAGTGGAAGAGGAGAAAATCACTGCTGTAACAGCAATGGTGTCTCTCTGGAGAATAAGGTGCATCTGATACAGGCCATGGTCTTTGCAATCACTTTTATGCATCAGAGAGTTGGACAATGACTAGGGAGGATAGAAGAACTGACGCCTTTGAGCTGTAGTGCTGGAGAAGAGTGTTGAGGGTACCATGGACTGCTAGTAAAGCAAACAGATTCATCCTGGAGAGTGTTAAACTGGGTGGCTCCTTAGAGGCAAGGATTCTGAGACTTTGACATACTTTGGACGTGTTGTAAGGAGGGACTGGTCCTTGGAGAGGGACATCATGCTTAGGACGGTGGAGGGACAATGCAGGAAACACCTCTATGAGGTGGATTGATTCAGTGACTGGGGTAATTGGGATGGGTGTGTCGGAGACAGTGCAATTGGCACAGGACAAAGCAGAGTTTAGGGCTATTGTATATAGGGTCGCAGATTGGCAAGTGACTTGACGGCACATAACAACAACAACAACAACAGAGTTTGGTGAACAGGCATGTGTGAAAGAATTAGGAAAGATCCAATAGATAAATGAAAAGACAAGGTAAAATAGATATTGATCAATGATAATTAACTTTATAAAACACAATGTTTGAAACACAATGTGAATGTATGGAATTGTGAAATGGAGTAGACATGAATGATATATAACGTATACAAATTTGTATAAAAACCAAAACATAAAAAAGTAAAGTAGAAAAAAATCAAAACAAAAGTAATTGTCACCTAATCAGAACCAACACACGTTGACCCTACAGGTTTTTCAAGGTGTGATAAATTGCGTAAGAGATTGCCCATTCTTCCTCAGTGTCACGGATGTATAGAAACTCCCAGCAAAGCACCATCTTTTGATTGACAGAGCAACTCCATATGGATTATGCTACTGGAGCTCCCTCTCTTCAGGCTCATTGCTGTCAAGTCTGCACTGACTTAGAGCTGCCAGAGAGTTTTTAGAGACTAGAAACTGCATAGGAGATTGTCCAACTTTTTACAGGAAAGCAACTAATGGATGAAACAGCTTATGTGGGGGGTTAGCTGCGCAATACCCTTCCAACTGGGTCACCAGAGCTCCCTTCACTGCAATTAGATGTCTTAACAGAGGTAAGGCAGTTTCCTCTGTTGAATCTGACCTATCTACATAAAATGTAAATTAAAGTATTCTTGATAGAGCTGTGATTTTTTTCACAAATTAGGTTCTCATTGTTGTAGTAAAAGATATATTCCTCGGGCACTCCATGAGTGAATCTGTGGGTTAATTCTACTCTATCATGCCATATTTTCTAAGCCCTTGGATACCATCTTATAACATGCCAATATACAACAAAGTATTATTTAATAAATATTGTATTATTGGTATTGAATATACATATATCCACTATGCCTTCAATAGCTTTATGAAATGACTCATAGCTGGCTTCAGGATTCTAGGCTTTCATCTATATTATTAACTAGCAAATTAATATGCATATACATAAAGTAGAGTAAAACAAAATACTGTATATTTAAAATAGTGTAAGAGTGTTTCTGTTCTGTCTCAAAATCTAAGACTAGCTCAAAATCATCTTAATTTCAATAATAAGAATATTACCAGATCATGTAAAAACTAAATCCATCATGGAAAAAAGTGTGCTTGCAAAAATAGAAATAAAGTAGTATTACTGAAGAGAAACATTAAAACTAAGTATTTCTTAAATGATCTCTTAAAATAAGATGTGTCTCTCATTTGTTTAATTTGGCTTGAGCCCTGTAAAGACTGCATTGTTCCATCAGAATTGCTTTATCGAGTGAATAAACTCACTACATTTTACCATGTGCTTAAGAAAAACAAGGCTAGGTATTAAATCTAAGAGCTCCGTATATTAAGAAAATTTTTACAAGTGAGAAGTTATTTGTCTTAGATAGTTCATCCATTTTCCAGAACCTTTTAAACCTGCATAATATATTGAATGTCAAAAAGCTATAAAATCGCTTTAAATATTGATATCTATTTGTAGATAACAATGTAAATCCTGCTATAAATTTGAATAAGTAAATGACTTTATCTAAGCAAAATATTTGGTGTCTTGCTCATCACAGGTAATGGGTTCTGGATATACTATGTAGCAGAAAAGTAGTGTTTTCAGTTTGTTATTGTTATTAAGTGATTGATTTAGAAAAACAAAAAATGCTTATTTTAAAATAAAATCTATATTATTGTTGTTATGTGCTGTTGAATTGACCACAACTCGTAGTCATCCTGTGCACAATAAACTTGAATTCTTCTCTATATTGTCCAATCTTACTGTATCTGACACACCTACCATCATTAACCCCGTTACTGTGAAAATCCACATCATCCAGGGTTTTTCTTTCATGTGCTGTCTCTCCACTCTTCCAAGAATGCTGTCCTTCTCCAAGAACTGCTTCCTTCTGGCAACATGCCCAAAATATGTGAGATGAAACCTCAAAATCCTTTCCTCCAAGTAACAGCTTAGCTTCCTCCTCTCTAGGATAGACTTGTTTGTCCTCTTGGCAGTCCATGGTATATTCAATACACTTCTCAAGGACCACTATTCACAGGCATCAATTCTTCTTCTGTCCTCTTTGGTTACTGTCTAGTTCTCTGAAGCATAACAGATAATTGTCAAGACCATGATGTGGTTCAGGAACACTTTAGTTTCTAGACTGACATCGTTGCTTTTTAGCTCTCTGCAGAGGTTTTTGAAAGCATATTATCTTAGTGCAATTTATCTTTTGATTTCCTGACTGTTGGTGCCAATAGTGTTGAATGTGAAACCATGCAAGCTCAAAATGTTAACAATATCAATCTCTTCTCCATCTATTATGATATTGCATATTGGTCCAGTGGTAAGAATCTTAATTTTCTTGATATTGAGCTTCAATCCATATTGCAGAATAGAGTCCTTGGCCCAATTAACTGCTTTTTAAAAATTTATTAATTAATTTATTTTTAATTTCAATGAACGTCTACAGAGATTTTGGAATTCCATCCATTCATTATTGCACCCTTCTCCCCGCACAACCCCCCCCGTTTAAAGCCCACTGGAGGGAACAAAAACCAACAAAATTTATATTAACATGTGTATAAATATATCTATTCTTTATTATCTGTGAACTTACAGAGGTGTAAAGTTGTAGAGATGTAACAGAAGTATGTTGTTGTTGTTGTTATGTGCCATCGAATTGTTTGTGATTTACAGCGACCATATGTACAACAGCCCTAAACCCTGCTCTATCCTGT
>NW_006399760.1:13291958-13299512 GCF_000299155.1 Elephantulus edwardii | reverse complement strand
CTTATAGTGATCCAATGAAATGTGGATCAGAACCTTGTCCTACCCTGTGCCATCTTCATCATCTCAATTGTCCTTGAGCTCATTGTTACAATCACTGTGACAATCTCTCTCATTGAGTATCTTAGAAAGATGCAAAGCAGAATAGTAATGAGATATCATCTCACTCCAGCAAAACAGCAAAGTTTAATAAGACAAGCAAATGTTGGCAAGGATATGTAGAGATTGGAATTCTCATGCTCTGCTGGTAGAGATGTAAAATGGTACATCTTTATAAAAAGCAGTCCAGCATTTTTTTAAATGTTGAAATTAGACATAGCATTTGATCTTGTTATTTCATGACTAGGAATATACCTTAAAGAAGCCAGAACTGCAAAGAAATAGATATATGCACAGTCATGGTCACTGTAGAATTATCTACCATAGCAAAATGACAGAAGTAACTCTAGTGTCATTATAACATGAGTGCATAGAAAAATGTGGCAATATCATATAATGGAGTGTTATGCAGCATTAAAAAACAATGAAGACCTCATGAATCACTGCTTAACATGGATGAGTCCCAAGGATCTTATGCTGAGTAAAATAACTCAGTCACAAAAGGACAAATGCTGTTTAAGACCACTGTTACAAAAATAGGTTAGTTCAGGGTGGGTGAAGCAGCATGGAGAGCAACAAATGAGCAGATAGACAATGAGCACTATACTAGAATAGGTGAAGGGGAGAACAATCTGAAATGAATGTGTTAGACAGTATGTGTATGTTGTTGTTATTGTTATGAGCCTGTGACTCAGAGTGACCCTAAGTATAGCAGCTCTGAAACCTTCCCTGTCAAAAGCAACGACACTGACTCTGACACACTTATATCCCCAGTGCCCTACTCCCTCTTTCAATCCATCTTATCCTGGTTCTTCCTCTCCTGCGCTGTCCCTCCACCTTTCCACACATGATGTCCTTCTCCAAGGATCAGTCCCAGACAGCCACATGTCAAAAGTAAGATTGAACTTCAAAATCCTAACTTCCAAGGAGAAACTTGGTTTCATTCTATCCAAGCTAGACCTATTTATTTTCTTGGTGGTCCATGGTATGTTCAAGACTCTTCTCCAGTACCACAACTGAAAGGCATCAATTCTTCTTCTACCATCCTTAGTCATCATTCAGCTCTCTAATGCACAGCAAATAATTGCAAAGCCCATGGACTGAATCAGGCACACCACAGTCTCTAGACTGACATCATTGTGTCTCAGTATTCTGGAAATGTCCCTGAAAGTAGATTTACCTAATGCATTTTGTCTTTTGCTTTACTGAAAGCTGGTGCCAAGAACATTGATTGTGGAGCCAAGCAAACTATACCTGTTAACAATTTCAATCTCTTCTCCATCCATCATGGTGTTGCCAATTGACCAAGGTGAGAAGCTTTGTTTACTTGTTGTTGAGCTTCAATCCATATTGAAGACTATAGTCCTTGACCTTCATAACAATCTGGATAATCTAGAACGTGGCATGTATTATGGATTTAAAAGGAGGGAGAATGGATGATGACGATGATGATGATGATGATGATGTATGTGTGTGTGTGAGTGAGCGAATTAAACTTTGTAAACTTTGACTCAAATTACAACAAAAATGAATTAATATATAGAGGCTCTTGACTCCTAGGTGGTAGCACAGATAATTATTTTACGTTTATCCATGTGAAGGAATTTCAGTATAAAAGCAGATGAAATTCGCTCATCTTATAATATTTAGCTTTTGGTGAGACTAAAACCCAAATCCTTAAAACGTTTTTTCTATCCTTAATTGTTTCCTTGGAAATCTGTTTCCTTTTTTCTCCCCTGTCTCTCATAAAAAATTATTTCACCCTCCCACTGAGAATTGCAATGAACACACTTTGAAAAAGAAATGGAAATGAAAAGAATGGTGATCATAATCCATTGGTCCATATGAATGACCAAGGAAACATGACATCATTATTTTTAAATAACCAGGGAAAATATTACCCGCTGAATTTCTGTATTTCCTCCCTATGAGAACATAAAGGTTTATGAAAGGGCAAAATAATATAACCTCTGCTTTTATTTTTTTATCTTCTTTCATTATTATGCAAGTTTACACATAAAAAGTAGACACAATGTTACCTATCATCTAGCTTTAACAATTATCAACTCATTTTTCCTTGAAATTATTTTGAAGCAGATCATAATTATATTATTTAAAATTTTTGTTGGCAGTACCAAATGTAATTTTATAAGGGAAAAGTCAACATCACTGTATCAGACCCAATGGACTTCCTTTTTCCAGCTTAAATCCAAAGCTGAATTGCTCCGTTTTCGGTACCTGCAAAGTACTTTGAGCAGAACATTCTGTCACTCTTTGAAATAGCAAATGGAAGTCATTTAAACCAGATGAGCAATGGGGGGGAGGGGCTTTACCTACAGCACACAATACATAGCTCCACACACCTATTTCAAGGGAAAGAAGACTGGGTGGCCAGAAGAAAGTGACCCTTTTACCCATTTAACCTATAATTTGACAACATCTGTGAAGAATTACACCAGATTTGACATTATAATGCTTATATCTACTGTCATTATCAGGGAACAGGAGATTACTTGAAATAGATGTCAGTGCCTTTTAGTTTAACAACGTGAAAGCAAAAATGAGAACTAAATCTGTAAGACAGTAGTCAAATTGTAGAGTACAAGAGACACTAAATTCCTTACTACAAAACAAAATATCTCTTTGTATCAGAAAGTTTTAAATAGAAGAGACCATCTTGGTCTATATGTTAGGATATTGGTAAGAATTTATGCTGCAACTTCAAGGGCACTCAGTTCAAATCCACTATCTGTTCTGTGAGAGGAAGAGGTACAGTCTCATCCTGTGTGATTTACAGCCTCTGAAAACTTGCTGTGGACTCAGCAATGAATTGTTTTGACTAGACAGTAATTAACAATAATATACTGAAAAAAATCAGTGTATTGGTTTACTGATTTATTATAAAATATTTTAAGAGATTAGCTACCTACTTTTGCATGTTAAAAAGTTTTATGTGTGCTACATTAATACAAAGAGCTCTGGGAGTCTAGTGACAAGAAGTTGCATTGCAGTCCCAATGGCCACAAGCAACTAGATGCTCCATGAGGAAGGATGGGCAATCTCCTCCTTTGGGATTAACTGCCTCTGAAAACCTTCTGGAGGATCAGCTATGCGTTTGTTCCAACTCTATGGTACACAACATCAACAGTAATACAAAGAAACAATAACAACTATAAAATTTTCTCTCCACACATTCTCCTACCTTTCCCCTTTCCTGCTGTTATTTGTTTGCATGCTCAGAACTCATTAAATTGGTAACACTCTAAATGCATATTTTCATCTCAGAAATCAACCCTAAACTCCCATGTTTTTATATTTAGATGCTAGTGTATCATCTCTACTGGATGTCTGGAAATATTTCAAACTTAACATGTGAAATGGAATTCCTGCCTGTCTCTAAATCCTTAAAATGGCCCATCATATCAATTTCAGAAAGCTGTGTTACTACTATATTTACTCAATATTCAAAATTGAAGTAATCTTTATGTATTTTTTTACACTAACTAGACCTCCAACATGTTATAATATTGTAGCAGTTCTAATTACTGAACATAGAAATATTTTGTTTACCCTCATGGTCCCCTCATAATACATTTCCTGAAATATTAAAATGGGTTGAGACTAATGTCCCCACTTCTTCCTTCAATTTCCTAATTTTTTCTCAAGAAGGCAATTAGCATGGATAGTGACACAAAATACCTGTATCAACAACAACAACAACAAAACTACTACAAGAGGCTTTGTAAATGGGAAAAAAATTCTCTATTCAGGAATAGGGATAGGAAGACTCAATATAGTGAAAATTACAATCTTACCAATATTAATCTATATGTTCAGTGCAATCTCAATAAAGATACAAAACTCTTCTTTCAAAGATATATAAAATGCAATTGACAAATGTACTTGGGAAGTAAAGAGACTCTGAATAAACAAAACACTTCTAAAAAATAAAAATGAAATAGGAAGTATAGTATTCTCTCATCTCAAAACCTACTGTACACCTATAATAACCCAAACAGCATGCTATCGATACAATGGCATACATATATATACCAATGAAATAGAATAGTGAATCCAGGGGAGCTCTGGTGGCCTAGTGGCAAGAAGCTGCACTGCAATCCCAGAGGAAGACAGTTCGAATCCACCAGATGCTCTGCTGGAGGAGGTGCAATATCCTCCTGTACCAGTCAGATCTGATTTGACGGTACACGCACACAAAATAATAAAAACAAAATAAAAAAAAGAATAGTGAATCCATAAATTAACCCAGCTACCTACAGTAAATTGGTATCTGATAAGGAATAAAAACCTATTCAATGGGGAAACAAAAATGTCTTCAACAAATTATGCTAGCAAAAGTGGATGCCTATCTGCAGAAAATTGGAATAGCATCCACATTTCACACCACACACAAAAATCAACTCAAGGTGGACTGTAGAGCTAGCATTATAGTCCAAAACGATAACTATCATTAGAGATAAAATGGAACTAAACTTAAAAGTCTTCACATATGGCATAAATAAGCATATGAATAGAACAGAAATGCACAACCAAGAGAGGATAAAATAAACCAATGAGACCTTTTAAAAATGATTTTCCTGTGTCCATCGAATACTTTTTCCAGTAGAGTAAAACGAAGACTTACTGACTGAGGAAAAAATGTTTGGCAATGTCATCTTACACAAAAGTCTTATAATGAAAGTTTTCAGATTGCTATAGGGCCTCCAGAAGTAAAAGACTGATAACCCCATAACAAAATGGGTAAAAGACTGGAAAAGATTTATCACAAGACATTCAATTGATCAATGGACACATGAAGAAATGCTTGTAATCCCTGGCAATCAGAGATATGCAAATCAAAACTCTAATGAGATAGAATCTTACCCTGGTAGTAATAGTGAAGTTTAACAGGTCAGTAAGTAATAAATGCTGGAGAGGATGTGGAGAGTGGGACTCCATTGCACTGCTGATGGAATTATATAAAAAGGTACAATCACTCTGGAAGACAGTTTGGAGTTTTCTTCAAAAAGCTGACCTTAAAAATCCCAAATGACTCAGTTAAATCTACTGCTAGACTTATACCTCAAGAAAACAAGAACTGAAACATAAATAGAAATATGTACAGGTGTGTTCATAGTAGAAATATATACACCTTTGTTCATAGGGATCACTAGTAGCCTATTGGTCATAAACGGTGTTGCAATTTTAAAGGCAAGCAGTTCACATGTATCAGCCACTCCTCTGGAATAGGATGAGCAATCTCCCTTGTGATTTACTTACTCTAAAAATAAACTACAAGGTTAGTTATGAGTTGATTCTGATTCTACAGCATGCAATAGCTGCAACAACAACAATATGCTCATAACAACATTATTCACAATAGCAAGTTAATGGGAAGAATCTAAATGCCAATCAACAAAATAATAGATTAACAAATTGAGGTACATTCATACAATGGAATACAATGCAGTATCAAGCAGTGAGACTTCACTCTACTTGTTTCCAAAGAACACTCTGAGTGCACTTTTTCCACGATATCCCTTTCATTCTTTTGAAAGTCTATGGACTATTGAGCATTTTTCTCTAACAACAACTCAAAATTTCACTGTATGCAAATTTCTGCCATGTAGTCTGTTTCTTGGAGAAGCTTGCCTAAGACTTAATGTAATGGTCCCATATTGTTAAGTGCCATCGAGCTGAAGATGACTCATAGTGACCGTATAAACAAAAAAATCCTGAACCGTGTTGTATAATTATTGTTGTTCCTCTAAGTTCATAGAGTTTCCAAAGGCATATTGTTTAGAAAGTGGATGTCACTTCTGCTTCAAGCCTATCTTAATCTGAGAGCTACACCAAATGCTGTGTGCTATGGGTAACCCTTGTGATATTTGACACCTCAGTGTTATAGCGTTTAGAATCACTACAACTACAAATTACCTCTGCACAGCATATTTACAGACCAGTGCTATACTACTTAGAAGAATTTTTGTATCAAACACAATTAAAATCAGGCCTGGGGGTCCAGCTGCCTTTTAAATACAAGGCCCTCTACTAGGTCCTACCAACTCCAAACAGAGGCCTCCAGCCCACAGCCCAGTACTAGTTAAATTGAGCAAACCAAATCATCTCACACCTAATTGTGAACAAAATTAAGAACCAAACAGTCCACATCCAAGCCTCAACCAAAACAAAAGAACCCTTGTAGAATCAAACCATTTCACATATCAGCCCCAAACTGAAGTCTAACCACCTTTTAAATACAAGGTCTTCCAGCTGGTCCCATAGAAACTATAATAGTTTCATAAAAATTCACCATAAAATTACACAGTATAAATATACATATGTTGTTGTTATTGTTGCTAATTGCTTTCAAGTTGAGCATGATGTCCTTCTCCAGGGACTTATCTCTCCTGACCATGTGCCCAAAGTAAGTGAGGTGGAGCTTAAAAATCCTAGCCTCCAAGGAGATACTTGGTTTCACCCTCTCCAAGACAAATCTGTTTTTTCTCTTGGTGCTCCATGGCATGTTCAAGACTCTTTTCAGCACCACAAATAGAAGACATCTATTCTTCTTCTGTCATCCTTAGTCATTGTCCAACTCTCTGAAGCATAACAAGTAATTGAGAAAACCATGGCCTGGATTAGGTACACCTTTGTATTTAGATTGACATTGTTGCTCTTCAGCACTGTGGAAAGGTCCATGACAACAGATTTTCCCAAGGCAATTCATCTTTTTATTTCTTGACTGCTGGTGCCAAGAGTGTTGATTGTGGAGCCGAGTAGCTGTAATTGCTAACAATCTCAATTTCTTCTCCATCTAATATGGTGCTGTCAGTTGGCTCAGTGGTGAGAATCCAGGTCTTCTTCAGTTTCAGCAAGCAAAGTTGTATAATCTGCATATCGTAGTTTGTTAATGAGTCTTCCTCCAGTCTTGATGCCACACTCCAGCTAACTCCAGCTCCTTACACATTTCATTATGATGTTTTATCTTGTCTTCTCGAGCAGCTCTTTCAAATCTTTTATTCAGCTCCTTACCTTCTTGATTTCTTCCTTTTGCTTTGGCTTCTCAGCACTCGAGTGCAATATTCAGAGACTCTTCTGACACCTGTTTTGGCCTCTTTTTCTTCTTCCTTCTTTGTAATGACTTTTGCATTCTTCATGAACAATATTCTTGATATCTTCGCACAGCTTATCTTGTCTTCATTCATTAGTGTCCAAGGCCTCAAATCTATTCCAGAGTTGGTTTTTAAATTCATGGGAGATATACTGAAAGTAAAATTTTTATTCCCGTGGATATGATTTAACCTTCTTTAGTTTTAATTTGAATTTGCATATGAGCAGTTGATAGTCTGTTCCACAGTCAGTACCTGGCCTACTTTTTACTGCTGATATTATAGTTCTTTAAATAGGTATACTAAATACTTTTTACTGCTGATATTATAGTTCTTTAAATATGTA